>NC_143486.1:74326574-74693622 GCF_027475165.1 Benincasa hispida
TAAACAAATAAATATATATATTAGTTAAAAGTGGTTCGGTTCGGTTTCAAATTCGGTTTTGACATTTTTAAAAAATCCATATTATATTCTTTTTTAATTTAAAAACGGTTCGGTTCGGTTCGATTCGATTTTAAATTTGATTTTGTTCTTTAAATTAAAAGCAGTTCGATTTTACTCTTTTTTATTCGATTTTTGCGGTTTGAATGACCCCCATATTCCCAACTCTGTTTAAAAGTTTACCATATAAACATTCATATTTTTGTCTTTTTCAATTTAATCCTTTGCAGTCAGCCAGTCAATTAATATTTTATATTGACTATTGATTAATGATAATCTTGCATATCATAACATTTAGAAAATTTAAGAAATAATTGAAGAAATAAATATGACAAAAGTTTCTAACTATCCCTCTCAATTTCTAATATGAATGAAAATATTTATATCATTTTAAATGTTGCAATATTATTCCAACGTTTTATAAACATTTAAAAATTAAAATTAAAATATAAAACTGGTGAGAATGTTAGATAAAAAAAGTCACTTGAATGTTATTAAAAAATAGTGACAAATAAATAAAACTATCGACTTACCGATACAGACAATGAAACCTACCTATTACTTTCTATTAGCCAACTACCAGTTAAATTATTATTTTTGAATTATTTAGGTCTCGTTTGGTAACAATTTTTTTTTGTTTTTTTTTTTTGTTTTAAAAATTAAGCTCATGAACTCTATTTTCACTTCAAATTTCTTCATTTGTTATCTACTTATCACAAATGGTTTAAAAATCAAGTCAAAATTTGAGAACTAGAAGAAGTGACTTTCAATTTTTTCTTTTTTTGAAATTCGGATAAGAATTCAAACGTTGTACTTAAAAAAATATATAAACCATTATAAGAAATATAGATGAAATGATTTTAATTTTTTTTTTAAAAAAAAAAAAACAAGATTATTACATAATACGACCTTAAAAAAAGGGAAATTTGTACGGATGACCCAAAAATTGGGCCCAAAATGTCAAATGATCATTTTTTAAAAAATAATGTCAATTGACACTATACTGACGTCATCGCCCTACCAGATTACTTAATTTGCCCTTACTTCGTGTTCTTACCTTTTTTACTGAGAAAACCCACCAAAACTAAACTGTTATTCATTCAAATTTTCCAAGGCTAACGGCTGTATTGCTCATAAACGAAAAAAAAAAAACTATTTCTGGCTTGCAAACGATTCTACTTCCGGCTTTTAATCGAATTTTATCAGTAAATCTTTTTTTCAATATGGTTTTTTTTGTTTGTTTTTTTGGTTTTGGATGTGTTATGTGGTCGAAGACGAGTAGAAAGAGTTTGTGAGCGAGATAAGTGAAAGTGAGATCGGTAGAGCGATGCCGGAGAGATAAGTGAACCTATGGTTTTTTTGTTTGTTTGTTCTGGTTTTCGATGTGTTATGTGGTTGAAGACAAGTACGAAGAGAGAATGTGAGGGAGATAAGGGAAAGCGACACCGGAGAGAGCGAGATTGTGAGAGAGAACAACACCGGAAATAGCGAGATTGTGAGAGAGAGCGACACTGGAGAGAACGACACCAGCGAGAGCCATTCTAGCGAGAGCGATGCAGCGAGATCCATTCTAACAAGATTTAATCATAATGTTTTTTTACATTTTTTTTTTCTGAAGGAGTTTACTGATTGAATTTTTTTAATAAATGCATAAGTGATTTAAGATAGCTACACGTTTCAGAATAGCTGGAGGTGACATATTTCCCAGTCAAGTAACCAGCTTGGCCCACATTGCCAATGCAAACAAGATTGTCAAAGAAAAGCTCACGCCAACGCAGTTGGCCATGTTCAAGATAACAGTTTTTGGGCGATTTGTTGACGTTGATATGGTGTTCAACAACCTAACTGTCCATCACATGTTTCTCAGAAAAGTGAAGAGGACAATTTATTTTTTATTCTTTGTAAAAACATTCATTTATTTTTTATGTATGTAAAAACATTCATTGTATAATTGAACATATATTTTTTATGAAAGTTCAAAGCTCAGTATCAGAATTTCATCAGAACACCTGCCTGCTGTTCTTTTCATTGTATAATTGAATTTTATCAGTATCAGAACAGAGCACATCCAAAACCAATTATACAACACATCCAATTGAAAGAACATTCATTGTACGATCTTTGTTTGTTATCCATTTTGTTTCAAGTATGTGTTCTGTAAAAACATTCATTGTATAATTGGTTTTGGATGTGTTCTGCTACTGCTCTAATCAGTATCATAATTTTATCAGAACATGTAATTTCAAAGTTCAAAGTTCAAAGTTCAACATCAGAATTTTATTAGAACATGCATGATTGAGCTTAGAACATTATATGGGTCAAGGTTCAAAGTTCAAAGATTGAGAGAGCGAGATTATGAGAAGAGCGAGATTGTAAGAGAGAGCGAGATTGAGAGAGTATGAATTATCCATTTTGTTACAAGTATGAGGTTTGAGAGAGTATGAAGTCATTGTTTTTACATGTATGAAGATTGAGATATGTGTAACAACATATATAGTTTTTGCCCAACTTGCAATGGCAGGGGCAATGCCCCTGCTTTATTTTGCAGCCACGTCGGCTATTGTGGCTTTTGGTCTTCTTATAGACTTTATGAATTACTTTAATGTTCTTTATGTATAAATCTTGAAATTTTGGGAAGACTCTATCACTGTTGTTGGATTTTCTATTCTCCCCCATGTAATCTCTCTTCTAGCCCTAGCTTCATTCAAGAGATGATGACATTTAATAGTAAAATTTATCTTAAAGAGATGAAATTTTGGTTTTGCAATTTTTTCTTTTTTGCAAGTTATGTGGTTTACTTTTGTTCCATTCATACCAAATAGTATCTTGCCTGGAGTAACTGCTTTGGTTGCAGCACTGCTAGCAGTTGCTTTGGTAGATTTTTTCTTGCCTATATTTTGTTTTTTTCTTGCATTTGCTAATCTTTTGATGAAATATGTCAACACAAAAATCTTATGTTTCGAGGATTGAATCTCTTTCAATAATGATATAAAAACTAGACCAAATTCTATGAATTTTCTTAGATGTATATAGTTATTAAATGGGATAGTGTGAAATTGAGATCTGATACCAAGATTACTATCTTTCCACATGGTGTTGTTAAAAACGTTATCACTCCGATCTAGTTCAACATCCCTTAAAAGTGTCATTGTAAGATTTACAGGCATGAGCAGGAAAACTTCATGAGAAAGGTGTGAAAGTTGTCGGAGCATTATCGGGATGGACAACAACCCTTCTTTTTATGTGGATGTCGGTTTTGCAAATGGTATTTATCCTGCTTGAACTCTTAGAATGATAAAAGTATATATCTTCATCTTTGTTTTACCACTAACCATTATATGCTGTTTGTTCGGTGGACTAATTATCTGAATCCTAGGAACATTAAAGGCTTATCAGCTCTCACAATGCTTCTTGCCCTGATTGGAAATGGTCTTGTGCTTCCACGAGCGTTATTCATTCGATACTTCATGTGTAAAGCTATTACCTGCCCGCTCAAAACTTTCATGTCTGTTTTCTTATCATTATTTTGTTTTTAATCAATTTGAATGTCACAATAGGTAGGATGTTAAAATTATGATGTGTTTATGATGGCTTTGAGAAGCACGGGCAAATCTCCTTGAGAAGCTTCCAAACTACATCCATATTTTGTTACAATGACTTCATACTTTCTTAATCCCCAAACTTGTAACAAAATGGATAATTCATACTCTTTCAATCTCGCTCTCTCTGAACATCTTGCTCTCTCAAACTCGCTCTCTCTTACAATCTCGCTCTCTCTCAACATCTTGCTCTCTCAATCTTTGAACTTTGAACCATATAATGTTCTAAGCTTAATTATGCATGTTATGGTAAAATTTTGATACTGATAAGAGCAGTAGCATAACACATCCAAAACCGACTATACAATGAATGTTTTTACAGGACACATACTTGAAACAAAATGGATAACAAACAAAGATTATACAATGAATGTTCTTTCAATTGGATGTGTTGTATAATTGGTTTTGGATGTGCTCTATTCTGTTACTGGTAAAATTCAACTATACAATGAAAAGAGCAGTAGCTAGGTGTTTTGATAAAATTCTGATACTGAACTTTGAACTTTAAACTTTAAATTTTCATAAAAAATATACGTTCAATTATACAATGAATGTTTTTACATACATAAAAAATAAAATAACGTTTTTACAAAGAATAGAAAATACACTTATCCTCCTCACTTCTCTGAGCAACATGTGATGGACAATTGGGCTGTTGAACACCATATCAACGTCAACAAATCGCCCAAAAACTGTTCTCTCGAACATGGCCAACTGCGTTGGCGTGGGCTTCTCTTTGATAATCTTGTTTGCATTGGTAATGTGGGCCAAGCTGGTTACTTGACCGGGAAATCTGTTACCTTCAGCTATTATGAAACGTGTAGCCATCTTAAATCACTTATGCATTTATTAAAAAATTTAATCAGTAAAATCCTTCAGAAAAAAATGTAAAAAAACATTATGATTAAATCTCGCTGGCATCGCTCTAGCTGGTGTCGCTCTCCCTTATCTCCCTCACATTCTCTCTTTTTACTCGTCTTCAACCACATAACACATCGAAAACCAGAAAAACAAACAAAAAACCATAGGTTCACTCATCTCTTCAGTGTCGCTCTCTCCGGCGTCGCTCTACCGATTCCACTCTCACTTATCTCGCTTACAAACTCTTTCTACTCGTTTTCAACCACATAACACATCCAAACCAAAAAAAAAAAAAAAACCATATTGAAAGAAAGATTTACCGATAAGATTCGATTGAAAGCCGGAAGTAGAATCGTTTGCAAATCGGAAATAGTTTTTTTCCGTTTATGAGCAATACAGCCGTTAGCCTTGGAAAATTTGAATGAATAATAGTTTAGTTTTGGTAGGTTTTCTCAATAAAAAGGTAAGAACACGAAGTAAAAGCAAATTAAGTAATTTGATAGGGCGATGACGTAATTGACATTATTTTTTAAAAGACGATCATTTGATATTTTGGACCCAATTTTTAGGTCATCCATATAAATTTCTCTTAAAAAAATTTATTTTGTCGAAAAAAAAAAAGAAGAAGAAGAAAACATTATCATTGTAAAATAAGCTTTTCAATGTTCTCTTCCATCCAAGTATTCAACAAAACCAGAGGCATTTACCATCATTGACCTGATTCAATGGTTCCTTTTTTCATCATTTCCAATTTCCATATCAGGCTTCAAAACCCCTGTTTTGGGAAATGTCTCGACAAAGCCGCAAGACTTGCGCAAGAAGACATCCCACGTGACGCACGCGTGCCGCAGCTTCTATCACTTATCAGTATAAATGTAAAAGGTTTGAAACATCTTGTTAAACTTTCACGAACTTAATAATTTAGTCCACAAATTTTTATTCACAACGATTTAATTGGTGTATTTTTAATTTTTGTAATATAAGAATCTAGTTATTATACTTTTAAATTTACCACAATTTATTTTTTTAATGTAAGAATATTTATTAAATTAAATGCCAATTTTTATTATTTAATGACGTTGACTTTGTAGTTTATAAAATGATGAGTATCTAATTAGTTTATTGATTTATTTATGTAAGAAATCTTATTAAATTTAAATACTAATTTTTTGCGATAGCTAAAATGTTACATAGCAAAGTTTAGAGATTTAATTGTTACAAAATTGAAAGTACAATAACCAATAACCCCTTTTGATCAATTTGAGAAAATTGTGTTTAAAAAAAATACTTATATTTAAATACTTTTGATAAAATTATTTAAAATATACTTCAAGAGCTGTTTTTAATGGTTGTGAAACACTCAATTTTTGCCTAAAATGATTATTTTAAAATAAATGCTTAGAAATGTATTACATCCTAAATCGCTACAGACCAAAGTACATGACTAAATTATTACTTCCATCAAAGTTTAAGGACTAAGCATGCCTCTATAATTACTTTTGGGAGATACAAAAGTGATTATAGAAAAGACTTATGATGCATTTGGAATACATTTTCAAGTGTTTAATTTAAAAAATAAGTCATTTTAGACAAACTGGCGTGTTTGACAATCACTTAAAATAACATTTAAATTGTGTTTTAAACGCTTATGATCAAATAAAAATAAATTTTTGAAAAACATTTTTTTTCTTAAGTCAATCAAGACAGACACTTGACCTTTTTTGCCTTACATTTGGTAAAACAAATTTGAACTAAAATTACTTTTAAGAACATATTCTTAATTCACGTCTATTTTAAGAGTAGCATCATACTATTTTTTAGATTATTCTAAAATCAGGTATAGTTTTTAATAAATATTTATTTTTCAATTGTATATTTTAAAATTATGATTTATTTTATATATCTATCTATTTCTCACTTAATCAAACCTATTTTCTATTTTTCATGAATCGAATGTATTGATTTAAACAAAATAATACCATATTTTTTTGTATTAAATAAAACTATTTTATTTAATATTTAAAAATCAATCTATAACAAATAAAATAGAACACTCTAAACAATAATTTAAAATTTTAAATCACAAAGAAATGTTATTTATAAATATATTTTAGTTATTATATCATAAGTTATTTTGTATTTATTTACCAAACACTGTAACTTACTTTTTTTCTTTTAGTTTAAAGTGAAATTTACCTAACACAGATTTATTTTATTTAACAGTTGACTTATATATATATATAGAAAAACCGTTGATAGCAATTATTTTAAACAACTTCAAATATAACACCAAAACCATCTAATCTAAAGATGTCCAATTTTCCTACGGGCCCTGATTAGGCGGGAAATGGAGAGGAAGTGGGGAAAGAATTTTCTAAACGGGGACGGGACTGGGATTCCTCGTCTCCCTTCCCCACCTCGGTTAGTCTCTATTATGTATTTAGAATAATTATTTAATTTTAAGTTTGATTGTTTATGGGTCAAAATAATGAATATGTTTGGATTAAATATTTACCTTTTAGATTATATATATGAATAATTGGATTCATGTTTATTTATTTATATTAAAAAAGTGATTAGTTTTTTTTAGATGAAAATGTGAGCACTTTAAATTCAAATGACCATATAAAATTAATCCTAATAAATAATTAACGGTATTTTATTTTATTTTTAAAAAAAATTCACCGAATCCGATTCTTACAATTTTGGTGAAAAATCTCTGTCATGATCCCGTGGAGAATTCCAGGAATGGGAAATGAAGTGTGCGATGGGAACGAAAAATGACAGTTCCACCTTGCCATGTGGACATGTCTAATCAAATCCATCGCACACATCCACAGAGAAAACTAATACTAGCGCAAATGGTGCCGTATACGTGAAAAATCGCAACCGTTCGATTGGTATTAGACACGTTTACGTCTATAAAACCCGACGCTGCATTTGACATCATTCTGCTGCATTACACGCTATAATTTATCTGCTCCCATTCCGGGTCGGGTCGTGCCCGGTTCGGCAATGAGGAGCAGAACCGGTAGCTTTTCGGTGACGTGCAGTGGAGTATGGAGTGGACACGTTGGCTGGACATAAAGTTTTGGTGACCAAAGAAAAAACCCCTAAATTGCTTTTGATTTTATTTATTCATTCATTTTAATTTTTCTCCTCTTTTTCCTCTCTCTCTTGGGGGATATTTTGGCTATATACCTATATTTTTCTATTGTCGTTTATAAATCGGGGAATTGCTGGATTTTCTCCCAAGAGGAAATGTGATCGGAGATTGCTAGGGTTTCGGATTCTGTGTTCTTTATCATCTAGTTGTGTGACGGATCGATCTTTGTGTTAATGGTGGCACTGGTTGTTTTGTCTCGCTTCTCGGAACCGGCGCTTTGATGATATGCGAGTGGTGAAGGATATCTGGGGCTTTCAAGGTGGAATTTTATCATCTGGGTCTTTCTTGTTTTCTTTTGAAGTTTATGGAATTTGACGATGTCGATCTTTATATGAACTGGAATTTGATAGAGTTTGCGGCTAATTGATTATGATGCCGTTTTTTTGGCTTCTGTAATGTTAGTTAGGATATGCAATCATTGATCCGTTTGCATTTTTTAAATGTAAGTTGAGAATCTGTAAATTTCTTGCAGTTTTCAGTTGTACGAATTCGCACGTTAGAGCTCTTGCTTAATCTGATTTGATGAGGAAGAAAAGGAAAGGAAGTGAGACTGATGGACCATCAAATTTACCAGACAATGTGACAGAATCTCACGATTCGCGATCTTCTAAACTGAAGGCTCATTACTCGCTAGAAGATTATACGAGGTTGAATAAAAGGTGCAAGGAAGATGTGGGTATTGAACCGGTTCTTTCATGTAAAAGTAGATTTGCAGGCATAGCTACAGCTCCACCTAGTGGGAGTTCGTCTTTGATTCTTCCTGGTAGAGGTTTGAAGAGGAAGATTGGATGCATAGACATGGCTACTCAAATCGGGCGGAAACATAACATTGAGAATGATTATGTTTCAGGTGAGACCATTGGCCATGGAAAATTTGGCTCAGTTTGGCTCTGTAAATGTAAGGCTAGTGGAACTGAGTATGCTTGCAAGACCTTGAAAAAAGGAGAAGAGACCGTACATAGGGAGGTGGAGATAATGCAGCACTTATCTGGCTACCCAGGTGTTGTGACATTGCTGGCAGTGTACGAGGAGGCTGAATGTTTTCACTTAGTTATGGAACTGTGCCGAGGAGGCCGTTTGGTCGATCAGATGGTCAGTGAAGGCCAATATTCAGAGCATCGAGCAGCTAATATACTCAAGGAAGTGATGTTGGTTATTAAGTATTGTCATGATATGGGGGTTGTACATAGAGACATAAAGCCTGAAAATATTCTTCTCACAACATCTGGAAAGATAAAGCTTGCAGATTTTGGCCTGGCCACTAGGATTTCATATGGTATGCATTCTTTAATCTGTAATAGAGAGTGCATGTTTGTATGTTTCTCTTTAAGTATTAGTTGCTTGACCTTCCTTGTAGTCTTCAATTGACAATATGACTAATGGCATAAAGAAGTTTTTTTGACAAGATGTGGGAAAATGGAGAACCTTCTTGGGCTTAGAAGCTATGGAGGTGTTAAGATTGGCACCTTTTGACGTCTTCTTTTGGCTTCATACATTGAAACCTTTTTGTAGACATCCAATGTTTATCAATCACCACCTATTGAGGTGTTCACATTTTGTTGTTCTTTTTGTTGCCTTGCTGGTATCTTTCTGTGACCATGCAAATTGTCTTCTAAAGAAATAAGTGTGGAATGTCTCTGCAACTTAGTAGTATTTGCAGCATTGTAAAAACAGCATGGCAAAGTTTTTAAATTAAATATGCTCAAGAAAGAAAGAAAACCTACGATCAAACTAAAGAAGTTGCTAAAAATTTCAATCAGCAAAAATAGAAGTTGAACTATAGTCATAAAAAACAGTTGTTAATCTTACTTCGCGTGGCTTAACCCTGTCCCGTGAGTTTATGAAGTTGCTTGGGTAACCATCATTCAGATTCAGAGTATGTAGCTAATAAAAGAACGATTGGACCATACCCCACAATGCTGGTCTTTAACTTTAGCAGCGGCCACATTGCCGTTTTTAGCTACAATAGTGTTACACTTTCACAACTTTGATGTATTGTTATTAAGATCACGTTTCCAAAAGCTGGCCTAAATATATTATTGTTTTTGACAATGCATTTTAAAAACAAGTTCGCCAAGTGAGTTTAGTGTATTCGTGATATCTCATCTTGAGGAAATATAAAATATAAACTGGTTAGGTACCACAAACCTGTGAGGTAAGACTTAATTGGATGGATAATGATATTGTCAATTGCAGCATTGTAAAAACAGCACTACCTAGATTTTAGACTTCATAGTTTTCTTTCTATTATATATTATGTTTCTTGCTTCTACTTTCTTGTTGTACTGCCACTTCTTGGTTATTTTTGGTATGAATGGTGTGCAAATTTTGATGTTCTTTCTCCTTTTTCTTTTACATTTAAAATAAGGTCCAAACATCTGCCTATTTAAGTTATTTGATTGCTTTCTGCAGGCCAGAGTTTAACTGGTTTGGCTGGGAGCCCAGCTTATGTAGCCCCTGAAGTGTTGTCAGGAAAGTACTCTGAGAAGGTGGATATTTGGAGTGCTGGTGTGCTCCTTCATGCTCTTTTGGTTGGCGCTCTTCCTTTCCAAGGCGACTCATTAGAATCAGTTTTTGAAGCAATAAAGAACTCTAAGCTCGACTTTCACTCAGGGATGTGGGAGTCCATATCTAAACCTGCCCGCGATCTTATTGGGAGAATGCTGACAAGAGATATATCAGCTAGGATAACAGCGGAAGAAGTCTTGAGTAAGTTTATTTTGCTAATTGATTTCATGCCCTGATGATCAAGTAATAAATACATAATCAGTAATATGTTATCAATATTTTGAAATTCTGAAATAAGCATAAACTACTATTTACTACGTTTATGTTACAGAGTCCAAGATCCTAAACCAGATCGATGTCAATCCCTATTTCTTAGTGTAATCTGATTTGGATTCTAATGGTGATATTTCAGGGCATCCCTGGATATTGTTTTATACCGAACGCACGTTGAAAACGCTTCCGATCAAACTAAAACTGAAGAATCAAGAATCTTGCCTACAATCTCCCATTGCAGCCAAAATTAAGTGTGACAGAATCAGGATTGATAGTGCAGCTAATGTGACGTCCCTTAACGAAGTCTCTAACCTTTCCTCATCTGAAAGTTGCAATGCTGATGTTGATGATGTCGATGATTGCTTTCTGGTGGATGCACTTGCTACGGCTATTTCCCACGTGAGAATTTCCGAACCAAAGAGAAGTAGGGTGTGTGTTCCTACGGGTCCTATTGAGCAGCACAGCTCCTCTAACATGAAAGCTAACAATCTCTGTAAAGCATTTTGATCCTGCTGACAGGCCAATGACATCGTCGATATTGTTCTCTCCTGTTTTTTTTTCCTGAGCTGGGGGAACTACTACTTACAGGTAACACAACCCGGATGATGAATTCCTCCAAGTAGCTAAGAAGGTGATTTCCAGGCTAACATCGATGAAACCAATCCACAAGATGATTTTTTCTTCTTTTAATATGCAATATGTGTTAGTAGTCCATGCCTGAGGTGCATTAAATCTGATTAGTAGCGTGTGATTTTGTGCTTTAATTCTAATAATTGTCTTAACGTGAACTGACAAATTTGATGTACATATTATGTAAATACAGCAGTAACGAAGAGTGCATTTTGATATTCTCATGTGTCGGCCAATAGCCAAATTGGCTGCAGTTTACACAGCAAATCTTAAGCGATTGATTCTGTTATCTCAATTTCATTCATCAAGAAAAATGTAAGATATTTGATATCCAGAAACAAATTCAAATGAAAGAGGTTTTAAATTGATACCATCGTAAAGTTGTATAAATTGGTATTTTTCTTTAGAAAAATTTCAATAATTGAAGTTGGAGAGTAGATCCTTTGGCTTTAAATTTAAAAGATACAGTAGAGGAGTAAATTTGATTTTTTTTTTTCTGCTTTGAATGAGAAATTGACAAATTAAGAAGAAATTAAAATACTATTCGAAATCTAGATGCCCATCCTCAGGACCAGATGCCACTTTCGAAGTTTCTCTCAAAATTCAAAGCTGCCATTGGGCTGGCTCATGAGCTAGGCACATAACTTAGCTGCCAACAATGGACAAAGGTAGAGCTTTGGAAAGGGTAGGTTGTGCTGTTGCTTCGCTTAAAATGGCACCTCACTTTCGAGCCCTCATTTCGAAATGGGACTCGGTAGCAACATTTGATGTTTCATTTTCAGAATTGTAGCAAATTTCATCTGATTATAGCCTACAAAATCGCTCCTATTTATAAATTTGAGATTAGATCAAATCTCATTATTTGATATTTATCATTTTTACCCTTCAAATACTTCACAAAAACTTCCTTTGCAGAGGAGTTGACTTTCTTGACATGCGATCTTGATAAAGTTTGAAGCGGCTCCAAATTATTCGAAAATTATTATTTAGATAAAATCTTGGTTAGTATGATTCTAGATGATTTTAGAAAACTTTGTCCTTTTAGAATAAATCATTATATGCTCTTTCAGGATTTTTTTTATTTGTAATCTATTAATTATTTATTAATTAATTCAAAGATTAATTTGCTACTTTTCCTAATCTATTTGCTACTTTTCAAAATGAGACTTAAGTTGTTATTCCTAAATGTTCTTTACCGAATTTCTTCTGTATGCAAAACATTGAAAAGGTGTTTGAGACATTAATTGAATTATATGAAATCTAAAGCTAATATATTAGAATTAAGAAGTTTGTATTTGTGATGAGTCAAAATAAAATATTTCTCAATAAATGTATAAAATAAAGAAGAGTGGAAGATGAAATTCTAAATGAAGGTGCAAACTTCAATATTATTTATTTATTTATTTTATATATATGAGTGTTTTGGCCAGCTTATACTTACCTCAACTAATCTCACGGAGTAATCCACCTAACCCTACAATATTTGGGTGTCAAAAGCTTCAATAGTGTTTATTAAGTTGGTTATTTAACATCAACTTATAAAGTTGGTGGCTTAAACACCCTCAAAGCTCCTCTCTCTCTTTTTAATAATCGTGAGTGTCTAGGTCAGTTTATATGCACCTTGACTAATCTCACGAGACAGCCCACCTGACCCTACAACATTTGAGTATCAATGAACCCTCTAAGCTTTCTGCAATACTCAATAGGGGTGTTCATGGGTTGGGTTTAGGGATATTTTAGGTCCAACTCTATGCTTCGGTTTGTGTATTTTTCTAACCAAAACTAACCCTTGTTAAATTATGAACCCAAACCAAACCAAACCAATCCATAAAAAATGGGTTGGGTTGGTTCGGTTCCATCGGTTCTCTTAAAAAAAAAAACTTGGAATCACCAATAAAAAACACATAAGATTCCACAATCCACAAGAACAATATCCAAAATCCATTATAACAAAACAAGTCTCCAAAATTCACAAAAAAGACCATAATGTCTACAAAATTCAAATATAGGCAACAATGTTTTCAAATGTCTACAAAATCCATAATGTAATGTCTACAAAAGTCTTCAAAATCCAATAGTTTTCAACGACCCATTCATGATCCTGACAAAACTTGCTCCTTTAAGAACCCTAAACAAGATTTAAACAATAAATTATATAAGAATACTATCATAATTTCAATATATTAATATAGATTATAGAGTAAATATATAAAAGATAACACTACCTGATAAAACTTGATCACAAGTTTCTAATTCTTCAGTTTGTGGAGTAAGATCTAATAACGCCGGCTTCGCACGTAGCCAATTTTGTGTACATATTAAAACCTCCACAATCTTAGGACTTAAAGAACTTCTAAAAGAGTTAAGTATTCTACCTCCTGTACTAAATGCTGATTCAGAAGCAACTGTTGACACTGGTACAGGTAAGACATCTCGAGTAACTTGTGATAAAACTTTGTATTTAGGAGCATTTAATTTCTATCAATTCAAAATATAAAAAATTTCTATCAGATCTTCATTAGGTTCTGACAAATATCTCAAGGACTAACCGCTTTCTTGTTTGTGATTGCCTTTACTAAGTACACTAGATTCATTCCTTTTGCTCTCGAGATCCTAATGCCAACTGCGTCCGGTCCGTCCTTTCTAGGCCTTTTGACTATTAAAGATTCATTAACCATTTAGCCAAACATGAGGCAATGAGAAGGATGCAATTGATGAGTGATGAGGAAGAGACTTTAGCATCTCCACATCATTTCTTGTTTCATTCAAATTTTCTCTTTTCTTCTTCGTTTGTATTCCAACTGTAAATCCATTTCCATGTCATCACAATCCTCACTTATTTCAACTATGTGACATGGTTATTCAAAGGCATGACCGCTTGAATCACTTGTCTTATAAAACTCATACAATTGCATCAAACTAACTTTCACCTCATCTGTCATTGTTCTAGCAACTCCATCCCCATAGATACTTATGAAACAAAAGGACATATAATCCAACTTATATCGTGGATCAAGCACAATAGCTAAAAACAACACTTTGTTCATCTTGTCAAGAGATCCCCAATACTTATCAAATTTCATTCTCATATTGGAAGCCATAGTATATATCACACTGTTTACATTTTGGCTCCAACCTATTAAATATCGTTGAATCCCACAAAGTTCATGAAAAATTGTATTAGAAGTGACATAAGTTGAGCCACTAACCTTCAATGTAAGATCATAAAACATCTTCAAAAATTTGACAAATGTTCGAACATGGTTCTAATCGGCTAAGGTCGGTAGTCCCTTTCTTTTCTTTCCATTCTCATCTTTAGTAAAGTGATATACAAAATCTTCATTCTCTTCTTCTAAGCATTGAAAAGCCTTTTCAAATTCTAAAACATGATCAAGTATCAAATATGTTGAATTCTATTTTGTAGACACATCCAGGCAAACAAGGGCTTTAGATTCAATCTTTTCATGTCTAATACAATCTAAAAAAAATTTCAATCGCTTAGGAGAAAATCTAACATATCCTACAACATTTTGTACACTAGCTATCGAATCATGCAATTCTTTCAATCCATCATTGACAATCAAGTTCATAATATAAGCACAACATCCCATATGCAATAATTCACCATAAAAAATAAGAGACTTCCAAATCTTTAGTTTTCTCTTCGTATATGAAATTGCTGAATCATTTGAAGTTGCATTATCAACAGTAATTGAAAAAAACTTTATCAATACTCAATCCAATAAACAACATTCAATTACTTTACCAATTGTCTCTCTCTTATGATTAGGCACTTGACAAAAATTCAATATCCTTTTATGTATTCAGAATCAACAAAATGTGTTGTAAGAATCTTATAGTTGATGTTCTGTAAGGAAGTCCAAGTATCTATTGTTAGGCTCACTCTTTGACAACTTTTGATTAGAGTTGATTTCAACAATTTTTTTCATCCACATACAACTGATAAATATCCGTAGCAATTGTGATTCTTGAAGGAATGTCAAACTTAGGACATGCAATATTACAAAATTCTTTAAACCCCTCTGTCTCTACAAATCTAAGTGGTACCTCAGACAATACTAGCATCTTAGCACATGCATTTCTAACTCTTTGTTGACTAAAGGCAGTAGACAAAAAATTCATATTGATAGCACATTTTGCATCAATTTCATTCGGTTGAAATTTTAGTATGGTTTGCCCTTTATGTTGCTCTCTAAATGGATAATTTTTGCATTGTTTTCATAAATGCTTCCATAAGGTACTAGTTCCACATGAAGAAGTGTCACAAGTGTAATCTTTATCACAATAATTAAATTTACATCTTATACCTTCGGTGTTAGATCTTTCCATCTTTGTAAAGTGATCCCACACTGAAGATGATGGCCTTTTCTCTTGCCAATGACTTCCGATGGTTTAAAACATGCATCGGGGACGGAAATATTTATAGGTGGTGATTCATTGTCGATCAACTCACTATTTTGCATCTACAATATTAAAAAAATGAAGAAAAAAAATTTGTGTGCATAGGTGAACCATGGGGAATAAAAAAAAATATATAGTTTAATGGCTAACCAGTAACCAATGAGGCTGTGAAAGTGTGAGATTTCAACGTGAAGATGACACTCACGGAGAGGAAGAGTCGAAACTCGAACGTGTGATGAAAAGGAGTGACTCGAAAGATGACATTGACGGAGAGGAGTGACAGACGGAGAGGTTGGCGTGACGAGTGACAAAAAGAGAATGGCGGATGGACGAGTGAGGAGTGACGGACTCGGATGGAGAGGAAGAGTCGGAACTCTCACGGAGTCGACGGATGAGTGATGAATGGTGTGACGAAAAGGGACGAATGGTGCCACTGACCTACTGTTTGTCTCTGTCTGCCGTCTAGTGGGAAGTTGAAACGTGGAGAAGAAGGAAATCAAAATGACCTCCAATCTCCAAGGGCCACGTGTCGATAAGGGAATGTCGTCTACCGAGAAGTGGGAAGTTGATGCTAGTTTGGGCCTTTTGGTTCTTGGGCTGAACTGAAGGGAAAATCTACGGTTGAGCGCTGGGTCTACAATCTTGGGTCAGTTCGGTTCGAACCGATTTTTTTTTCTACAAACCCACGAACTGAACCGACCTATTCAGGTTTATTAAAAAAAAAAACCCAAACCAAACCAAATTTTTTTTAAACCAACCCAAACCAACTGGGTTGGGTTGAGTTGCTCGATTTTTTCGGGTCTTTGGTTTTTTTTAACACCCCTAATACTCAACTTCCGAACTTTGACACTCTTCACATATATCATCAACTTAATTAACCCAAATTATTACTTTCTTTAACATAACAAAATACATATTAGTTACATTATTTTCATCGTATGATTCTTTGACATTTAGTCGCGTCCACAGAAGGTAGAGTACTTCTTTCTCCTAAAAGTCGATAGAAATTAGAAACCTCAGGCCTGGATTAACGAATACTATAGTTATGATGCACAATACAAATCTTTACAATGTATGAAAGTATACTCAAGTTCCTACGAGAGAAAAACAAAAGCCTATTTTCACTGTCCCGTATTCTAACCTGAGATGTGACAGTGATTATATATTAAACACATCATTATTGTTTCTTTTCCCTCTTCGCTGGCCAGCAAACTGCTATTCCATTCATAATGAGGAAAAACATTCACCTTCTGGATATTTTCGACCACATATATACTATAAAGAAACAGATCAACGCAAATACGACAACCTGGACGACGTGATTTGACCCATTCTGTATGATTTTTTTGTTCAATCTTCTTACGTTGTTCTTCACCCCCGCTTGAGCTTTAATCAATGTCATTTGCTGCAACAAGACAGAAAACAGAAGTTTGAATCTGTCAGAAGTAAAAGAGGTATCGGCAAATCCACATGTTTCGAATTGATACAAATCATCATGAGACTGATTTTCTTTAGTTAGTTTCTTTTAATCTGATAGAGCTCTATGCAATGTAGAATGAAGTTATTGAGCAACCTGCTATTTTGTTAACTCTTTATTGATATAATAAAAGGAGACTAATACTTTAAAGATACAAACTTCATGACGAGAGAAAAGAAGAGAAAATTAAAAAGGATTACCCAAAAAAAAAGCAATAAATGCATTCTGATCCTTGCTCCAAAATAATTTTAATAAATGCGATATACAAATTTTAATTCCCATTCTATTGCTTTCCCTGTTGACTTCTTCTACTCCAATTATCTGTCATTTCTATTTTCTCAAGTAATCACGACCTAAAGATTTTTTTTTTCTCACAACGACGAACATCAATAAGTAAAAACCAACAATTAAAATCAAAATACAAAATACAAGTAGAAATTTGACAACTATGAACAGTATTAAGGAAACAATTGCATACCAACTGATCTAGAAAATCTTGCTGAGACTTTGCTTCTGTCCCAATGTCTTGAGCAATCTGCACGGGACGATTACACCAGATACCGATAAGTAAAGATCAAAAGATTAATCTGGAATAAGTAAATGAACTAGCATATATAATCTGTACATGATCTCAATAAGATTACAATTATGATAAAACTTTGAAGAACCCCAAGAACTCATAGGTCACAGCGGGGATGAGAGACAATATGTCCTACCAACGCAAGAAAAAAACAAAAAGAAAGATGAATAACATATTAACGTGTCTGTTATTCAAGTAGCCCATAACCGGACATTTGACTTCGGGACCACAGAAAACAATGCATAATCTGTTCTTTTTTCCTCAATAAGAACAAGAGGAGCTTAAGCAGATAATATGAAGCAGAAGGAGGTGGTCAACATTGACCACTATTCAATGAGGTGTACAACAGCTTAAACCAAACTCACTAGAACGCTTAGGACAACATTTAGAAGCAAATCTTACTACAGATAATAGTAATATTATTAAGAAGCAAACTAGCTGGATAGCCAATTTTGAATTACGTGACATCCCGCTCAGTAATGGCCGTTTTACTTGGTCTAGTTCGGGCCCTACCCAATATCTGTCTCTACTTGATAGATTCTTTCTCACTGAAGCGTGCCTTGACAAGTTTGGATATGTAATCTTAAAGTGGCTTGATAGAGTCACATCGGATCACTTTTCTCTGCTTCTAACCTCTGGAAATATTGATTGGGGTCCCACTCCTTTCCGTTTTGAGAATGCTTGGCCTAAAATTCCCTCCTTTCGATCTTTGGTGGAAGATTGGTGGATTCATCATCCTTGCGTTGGTAGGACATAGTATAATGATGAAACTTAAAGATCTAAAATCTTTTCTGTACTCGGCATCGTACCAAGCGCTTAGAGGCCTCATTTATCCCATCTCTTGTGTCACAATTGCAAGCTTTGGATAATTTGGAGGACTCCCGTCTCTTCTTCTGACAGATATCCTCTCGCCGTACACTTCGAGAACAGATTGAGCTTGAGACTGAAAGAACATGTCTATTGGCACCAGAATTGTAAGTTGAAATGGCTTAAAGAGGAGATGAAAATACCCGTTTTTTCCACCATATTGTTGCTGCCCGTAAGAGAAAGTGCTCGATTTCTGAAATTCTTTCCAAAGATGGGCACAGTTTGTTATCCACGGTTGCTATTGAAAAGGAATTCCTTGATTTCTACCAGCAGCTTTTTAGCAAGGATATGGCCCAACGTTTTATCCCCACCAAACTTGATTGGTCTCCTCTTACCTCTACACACTTTAGACCTTGAGCGTCCTTCCACTGAGGAAGAGGTATTTCTTGCTGTTTCCTCTTTGGATTCCTCTAAATCTCCTAGTCCTGATGGTTTCATAGTAAAATTTTTAAATTTTTTCTGGCCCACTATCAATATGGATATTCTGTCTATGGTCAATAACTTCTCCTCTGGTATCATCAATGCATCATTGAATGAGACATATATTTGCTTAATCCCTAAAAAGGTTTATTCGAAGACTGTATCCGACTACCGGCCTATCATTCTCATTTCTTGTGCATACAAAATTATTGCTCAGGTGCTCTCTAATCGTTAAAACTTGTCCTCCCTCATACTATTATTGTAGATCAACTTGCCTTTGTGGCTAACAGACAAATCTTGGATGCCTCTTTAATGGCCAATGAGCTTATTGATAATTGATTTTCTACAAACAAGGCTGGTGTGGTTGTTAAATTAGATATTGAGAAGGCTTTTGATATTGTGGACTGGGATTTTTTGGATGCTATGCTACAGGCAAAAGATTTTGGTTCTGCCTGGCATCGGTGGATCAAAGGTTGTGTTGCTAGTGCTAATTATTCTATCATTATTAATGGTCGTCCTCGCGGGAAGATCATTTCATCTCGAGGTATCCGACAAGGTGACCCTCTCTCCCCAGGTCTTTTTTTATCTTGGTTTCTGATTGTCTGAGTCGTTTCTTGGATCACATTTCATCTTTGGGACGTATTGTCTCTCATCCTATTGGTATTTCATCTCTTATTTTAAATCACCTTCAATTTCTTGACGATACCTTATTATTCTCTACTACGGATCCTTCTAATTTACAGAATCTGTTTGATGTGGTTGGTATTTTTTAGCATACTTCTAGCTTAAAAATCAATCTTCTAAAAGTGAGTTGCTTGGCATTCATGTTGTTGATTCCAACTTACAATGGATGTTGAATTTTTTTGGCTGCAAAAAGGGTTCCTGGCCGTTGTCCTATCTAGGTTTGCCTCTTGCCAGAAATTCCAAATCTATGGTTTTTTGGCTCCTTGTTGTTGAGAAAATTAAACACATGCTCCACAAGTGGTGGACATACTCTTATTTAGGCTACCTTGTCTAACTTACGTACTTACTACTTATCCTTATCTCGCGCCCCCAACTCTGTCATTTCTATGTTGGATAAGATGGTTCGAGACTTTTTCTAGGAAGACTCTTGTGATGAGGTGGTTTGCATAATGTGAACTAGGCATTTACTCGACGTCCAAAATTAATGGGTGGCCTTGATATTGGTAATTTCAACCATCGCAATTCTACGCTCCTGGCTAAATGGATCTGACATTTTCTTACTGAGACTGATGCTTTACGACGGAAAGTTATTGTTGCTAAACGTCACTTGAATTAGAGGGGTTGGCCTTCATCTAGACATCAGGGTTCCTATCTCTCCCCTTGGAGGTATATTTGTCAGAACATTGGCCTGATTGACGGTCGCATTCTTCGGCGTATTGGGGATGGATCTACTACCTCTTTTTGGAAAGATCCTTGGCTCAATTGTGGTATTTTATCTACTACTTTTCCTCATCTGTTTCACCTTGCCCTTCGCCCTAATGATATGGTGGTCCATGTCTGGATTGTTGAAACTGATTCTTGGGATCTTCACCTTCATCGCAATCTTAATAAGCTGGAAATTGCTGAATGAGCTTGTTTATCTCATCATCTCTCATCTGTTAGACATCGTCCTTCCACTGATGCTTGAATTTGGCCTTTAGACTCTTCTGGTTGCTATACTGTCAAATCTCTTATGGTTGACTTGATTGATTCTATTGATCCACATCGGAAAGACCTCTATTTTGTTATTTGGAAGGACTCCTACACGAAAAAAATTAAATTTTCTTATGGGAGCTCAGCCTTCGAGCTATTAATACAGCTGATCGTTTGCAACATCATATGCCTTACATGCACCTCTCCCCCTCTTGGTACCCTATATGTTGCCATAATGCTGAAACTCAGGCTCATTTGTTTGCTCACTGTTCCTTTGTGACGCGTTTTTGGAATCTTGTTTTGATCCCTTTAGTTGGTCTTTGGCCTTCCCCAATTCTACTTTTGATCTTTTGGCTTCTCTGTTTGTGGGGCATCCTTTTGGTGGTTCTAGAAGAATCCTTTGGTTGGCTATCATGCAAAGCTTCCTTTGGACTCTTTGGGGTGATCGTAATGGTCGGATCTTCCGTGAAATATCTTTTAATTTCGATAGATTTTTTGATACGGTGCTTACTCATGCGTTCAACTGGTGTAATTCTGAGCCTCCTTTAAATTCTTATGGTCTCTCTCTCTTCCTCTTCCATTGGAGAGATTTCTTGTAACTCCTATTTCATTCATCAATGAAATGTCTCTTTTTCCCCCCCAAAAAAAGAAGCAAATTAGTTGGTCAAGAAAAGATGCCCCACATTTTGATTTCGAAAGTATACAACACACTATTTAGGAGACAATAACATCTACACCAACTCGAAGAAAAAACTATTCTTAGGATGATTTATTTTCCAGATGGCTTGTCAAGCTCCTGAGTACAATGGTGGGTGCTTTAGAAATCAGGTGGTTATAGAACCTCGTAGTATATCCTACAATGACCTGAGGGATGAAATATAGAATATACTCTCAAAACCCATTTGGGTTATTCAGTATCCACTTGGAAAATTTGGGACGAAAGAAATACTAGGATTTTCAATGGTAAAGCCAACTCCATCAAAGAAGTCCTTCAATCTCGTTTTCAAAAACCTGAGGGGGGGTGCTCGTCAATTATCAAACCCTCAAAAACCTTTTGTTAGGTTTAATGCATCCTTGGGGGTGCCCATCACACTTTCTTTGGGTAATCATGAGCTAGGTGTTATTTGGTTGGGTTGGAGTCCTTTTTAGTTTAGTTTCAAACTCCCCTTTTTGTTGGGCTTGTTTTTTTATGCGCTTGTATGTTCTATCATTTCTCTTTGTGAAAGCTCGATTTTTTACCCAAAAGAAAATTCATATTTAAAAACCCATTGATTTCATTACGATATGTAATATATCATAATTTTAAGTGCACAATCACAACATGCTAATACCAAAAGTGAGATTCACACTCAACAACTAGATTTTTTAATGAACAACCTTTTATTGAGGAAAAGTGAAAGAATACACTCAACAACTAGATATCCTTCTATAGGCATAGTTAGTTGTAAAGAATTTTATCAGTTCAATTTTTGTATCCTAGTTCATTTTATAGGACCGTAAGAAAAAAGCTATGAAGCACATATACTTTATGCGAGGCAAAGAACCAGTATCAGACACGTATCGGATACCGATACTTCTAGATACTTCCCAGATACGTATCTGACACGCGATTTGATGTATCTATATTTTTCAGATATGTATCTAACACGCGATTTGATGTATCTATTTCTATGCGTACTTTTTTTAAAATAAAAAAGACAAGTAACTCGTCTAATTTTTCCCAATCTAAAATTAGTCAACCTATTAAAAAAGCTCACTACTCGAGTCCAAAACTAAAAGAAAAAAATAATAAATAACGGACCAAACCCTAGACTAGAATCATATAATCTCCACCTTCACATTTGAGTTCCCACAAAGTCCACCAAAATATAAACCATTTAGATATCTTCAACAATTCAATGAAGAAGTTCTTCATTTATTTTCATACTTCTCCCTCTAATCTTCTTCTTCTTCTTCTTTGTAATATGAGTCATTTTTCTATTGCATTTTATTAACTATTGTACTTCAGTGTATTGTATTTTAGTGTTTGTATTCTATTTTGTGCTATTGTTATTAACTTGTATGCTAAATTTATCTATATCCTATATTTTCTTAATGAAAAAAAAATGTATCTTCAACGTATCAGTATCCTCATTTTTTAGAAATATATATATTAAAAAAATATATAAGAAAAATGACGTATCCTTAAACGTATCTGTATCTTAGTTTTTTAGAAATTGACGAATTGCCGTATCCGATCGTATTCGTATCGTGTACCCGTATCTATATCTGTACTTCATAGGAAAAAAGTGACTTGTAGTTTGCACCACTAGATATGGTATCCCTAAATCCTGACCACAATGTTGAAAAGGGAAAGGATGAAGCCAAGTTGTAAGCCTCAAAACAGCAGCACGTTGGCACAACCGCACTAGAGCTTTAGAAAGTGGAAGCACAAAAAATTCTTAATGCATGTTCAGTGCCAAATGGCTAATCGAGTAATCGTTATGGTCTAACCCTGGTGTATTTAAGGTCGTAGACAATCGTCGGACATTTTTGGAGACTTGAAAAACGGTAAAAAGGCACACACCAAGCACAACTACAGACCGGTGATTGAACTTATGACTTTAAAAACATCTGATTTCTAATTGGAGAATTTTCATGTAATTCACCTTCAGGTACTTTGGGGTCTTTTCCCTTATTTCATTCATCAATGAAATTCCCTCCCCCCCAAATAGAATGACAGAGAATTAGCCTCCAGGTCAATTACAAAACTTCCAATTGCAGAGTACCAAGAATAAATTCTGTTTAAGGTTGACATCATCCAATGTTCCTGGCTAAAAGTAGTAGTAGTCAATCAATCCTCTCAGAGAGATGCTTATCTTGGAAATCCATACCCAATAGAATTCTTCCAACAATTATAATTTATCTTGATATGATTGTTGCATTATTACTATGCATTTCTTTCATTGCCTATGATACATTTTGAATGGTGATGAGCCAATAAACTAGAAATGCAAGAACGAAGACACGTAAAATTGGATTCTGCTTGCACCGGTTGAACGCCAATGTCACATATATCTTGTTTTTCTTAAATAACAAGAAGTTGGGTATCTTCTATAAAAAAGAATGGAGGAAAATCACGAAACTTCACAAAAAGAAAACCATGCCTATCACCTGTGGCTGTCACTGCCTTTATAATGAAATCCAAATATAAGCACGCAGCATACAGCCATACCACATGAAATGTATCAATACATAGCGTACAGCTCATAAACTCAAATAAGAAAGGAACCACGAGCAATTCAAGTTCCAAGAGTACCAATACAGATAGATCAACCTCGAACCTAGCTAAATTCAATTATTATAGGAGCACCGAAAGAAATCTGGCGATTTCTGTCGAGTACCTTATTTCTAGTTATCCGATGAAGATACTAGCATCGGGTAGCTGCGAGTACTAGTTTGAAATTCAATAAACCTAAGTACAAAGCTTACCATAGATTAACGAAAAAACTTTATACTCACATTTCTAAGCCTTTTAACTTGGCTGTGGAGACCAACGATCTCGTCGTCCAAGTCCCCTTGCATTGGATCGATCTGAAGTTGAATTTCATCGGAAGCAGCCGCTGGTCTCGTGCTAAGCCCCTCCCTGAAGAAAACAAAGGACGATTCAACTTGAGTGACATGAATTGAGTAACCATCATTCTTAACGCCGGTAAATATATAAATGATTTGAACAAATTCACTAGACAAATGATACAAACTCGTAATCCTTGCAAAATCCATATTAATTCCTGGAAATATACTGGGAATTTAACATGACAGAGAACGATAAATACCTGGAGCGATATGCGGCGGCGTTGCTGTTGTAGAAGGAACTACCGCCACGAAACGAACTGGACGCCATTAAAATACAGAATGGAAACCTAATCCGAAAGAAATGATCGATGGGAACCAGGCGAATCGCTATAACCAGATTCAGAATCCTCGGTCCAATCGGAAGGTAAGAGATCGAAGCAAATAGGGAATTTTCCGATCCCGTTTATCAGAGCCGCGTTGGTGAGGCGTTTAATAATTATGTTAGTTTTGAAAATTCTAACACGCATTTGGGTGCAATTTTTTTTTTTTCCCTTTTCCGTTACTCGTTTAAATCCAACTTTTTTTTTTAGACATTTAAATTACAAATTTAGTGTTCAAACTTTCAATTTTAAAAAAATATATAAATTCATTAAATGCAAAATTGAAGGTAAGGTAGTTTATTATACCTAAAATTCAAATTTACTTTACCTATTCTAAAAAAAAATCAAATTTACTTTCGATATATCAACTAATTTTTTTCAAAAAAGTTTAAATTTACAACCGACTGTGAACTAAATTCTCGTTTGGTAGTAATTTTATTTTTAAGCTCGTTTGATAATAATTTTATTTTTAGTTTTCTAATTTAAAAATTTAGACACATAAACTTCTAACTAAATTCTAAACTTAATAACAACTTTTTGAAACATAATTTAGTTTTTTAAAATATTTATAGAAAGTGAATAACAACGAAAAAATTTGATTGTCCAAGTACTTTGAACCAATCCAACAAAAATATTTCATATTTTGGTTGGGTTTGATATTTAGTAAGAATTGTTTGGGAGAATAAACTTATAATATGAATAATTGAGTTAAATCTAAAAGACATTTCTTTCCCACACACAAACTCCCCTTATGAAGTAATGTTGCGACTATACTCGTTTTTGCAAGGAAAAATTATTGTTGTAGACAGTGTTGAATTTTTTAAAATCCTAGTCAAGCTATCTTGTTTCAAATTTAATTGATTTTGAATGTTTCAAAAGGCGTGTTTAAAAAGTTATATTCTCATTTTTTAAATACATGCAATATTAAAACTTCCTAAATAATAGTGAATGAGAACGTAGACGTTTTAAACAAAATTTTGAAAATTTAAATATTAAGGTCTCATTTGTTAATTATTTGGTTTTATGTTTTTGTTTATTAAAATAAAGCTTATAGATACTACTTACATCTCAAATTTTATTTCTTTGTTGTCTATTTTTTACAATTGATTTAAAAAATCAAACCAAATTTTAAAAACTACAAAAATAGCTTTTAAAAAGTGGTTTTTATTTTTTGAGTTTTACTAAAAAATCGATCATTGTACTTAAAAAATATGTGAATCACTTAAGGAAATTGGGAGAAAATATGTTTACTTTTCAAAAACTAGAGACAAAATACGAAATGGTTACCAGGTGAGGTTTAAAATAATTTGATTGAAATTTTGAAGACTCTATACTTGAAAAGTTTTTTTAAAAAATAAAATTTATTAAATAATATACGCATATATATTTCATCAAGTACATTTATAATTATTTTTCAAAAATAATATTAATCTCCTCAGTTCTTTTTCAA
Source organism: Benincasa hispida (assembly GCF_027475165.1). Lineage (NCBI taxonomy): Eukaryota > Viridiplantae > Streptophyta > Magnoliopsida > Cucurbitales > Cucurbitaceae > Benincasa > Benincasa hispida. The sequence continues at coordinate 74,352,476 of NC_143486.1, forward strand.
GTATTACATCATCACTAACTTTAAGGGGTCGTTTGGGATGCTAAAATGTAATTAGGATTACTGAAAATCATATTACGATCAGATTTTGCTAGATGTAATCGTGATTACTAGGAATCAATAATTGGAGTGCAATATTGAATTTGTTGTGTTGTTGATTACTGTATTTAGATTGCAGGGTTGGAATTGGGTTGTGCTTTACGTTTTTCTTTAATTATTATTTTTACTATTTTTAAAATCCATTTTCTGATCATGCTAACAAAATAATATCATATAAATCATAATTTTCTAAATTCTAAAGTCCTTTCTAAATGATTAAAAAAACTCATGTATAAATCATAATTTCCTAGATTATAAAGTACTTTTCTAAATAAAAAAATTTATCCCATACAAATCATAATTTCTTAAATTATGTAAGTACTTTCTAGATAAATAAATTATCACATGTAAATTATAATAATCTAAATTCTAAAGTACATTCTAATTTTATTTTTTAAAAAAAAAAACATCACATATAAACCGTAATTTCCTACATTCTAAAGTACCTTCCAAATTATATATATGTCACATACAATTACAATTTCTTAAATTATATAAGCACTCTCTAGATTTAAAAAAATTATCACATATAAATTATAATTTTCTAAATTTTAAAGTACTTTCTAAAAAAAAAAATCAAAAGAGTATTGAGAAAAAAACCGGAGCATTGATGGTTTCACAAAGGAGAAGACATAATAATAAAAATATTTCTTCAAATGAGAGAGAAGTTAAAATTGACTAGCTACTTTTTTGTTTCGCATTGAACACTCTATTTATTATTACCACTTTAATGATCACGGATTTAAAAGATGTACAACAAAGATTTACATAGATAAGTTTTTTTTATATATATATCAAATAATGCTATATTTTGATTACTAAAAAATCAACTAACAATGTCATTTTTTATTAATAAACAAAGCATTTAGGCATCACCACAATTACAAAAAGAGTATAAAGTCAAGAATAACCTAAATATAATGTCTAAAAAGTATTTGTAAAAATGTATATTACATGCAAGAGAACCATAAACAAAAAATATTAAAAATATATTTATCACGAGAAGTACAAATGAATTATGTGATACGTGAAGACCAATACCACGAACTTCCCAACCTACAATGTCACAAGTTGAAATAATAAGAACATCATTCACAAGGCAATAAAACTAGCATCTATAATAAAATACAAAGGATAGAACATTCTCATACCTTAATCAGGTTGACCATGCACTAGTAATCAAACTAAGTCATCACACCATCCATAATCATACCATTGACATAAGTTGGAAACAAAACAATAGGCCTCTAGTATGAAATTTTGACTTGCTCGTGACAATAAACATGCTAAAAAAAAACTCAATGAACGCAACACTTATTCACATCGAGCATAATGAGTGCATCAACACCAGATCAAAACAGATCTGAAGCAAGTCAATCAAAACCAAATAAAGACTAATGAATACTAGGATTGAGATCGCATAAACGCAGTAACATAACCATCATCAGTATCATCTCAAAGATAACCAACTTACCTTTCGAGAAGGAGTCCTCCTCTACCAAGCTTCCAATCGCCAGAAGACCCCCTCCTACCAAGCTTTTGATGGCGACGAGAGATGTAATTTTTGGTCGTTGGAACAACAAGGGAGAAATTCGACGCTCTTTTTGCATTAATGATTCCATAGATTAGGGTTTCAGAGACATAAAGGACGCGATATCAATGAGGAAAACAAAGATCGAATGAGCATTCATGGTGAAACTCAGAACATTGATTAGGATTTTAGAGAGGGTGAAGATGGAAGAAGGAGAAAGCTCGTGGAGAGGAGAAGACGAAAAAAAGTGAGAGAGAGATGAGTATGTGTAACACCCCGAATTTTCATCTAATTTCTTTAAATTATCTTGAAATATTTGGACATTTTTTTTTGATATTGAGGCAAGAAAAAAAAAATAATTTAGAAGGCAAGATAATTAATTTAAAAGATATTTGTCAAGAATTGAAATTTTAATTCAATATAAGAAAAAAATGGATTAAATTATTTGGGGGAAGTGTGATTTTTAAATTGATTAAATATTTGGAATGATGTAATTTATCTATATTATTGGATGATATGTTCTCTTTAATTTTGGTTTGGACCCAAAATTGAGTTAATTGGAGAAGTTAATCGGTTAGGGATTAATTTGATAAGAGATTTGGAACTTTTGGATTATTTTGGATAAAGATTTGAAAATAAAGAAAAGAAAAAAAAATTGTGATTTTGGAAATTAAAATAAAATTGAAATTTAAGAAGAAAAAGGGGAATTTGGTTTTAAATTTTATCCTCTTTAATTTTGGATTTTTGATCCAAATTAAATAAAATAATTAATTTAAATTGAGTTGATAGGAGAAATTTAGATTTAAGTTAAATTAATTAGATTATAGAATTTCTATTTCAATTAGAATATGGATTCCCAATTTAATTAGATCATGGATTCTCTAATTAATTAAGATATGGATCTCCTAATTAGAGAAAATGTCTAATTCAAGAAGGAAATCTAATCTATCTACTACTTCAATTATGGAATCCCAAATGGTTTAGGATTAAGAGTATTTTTCCTATATAAATACAATCATCCATTTCCTTCAAAACCATTTACTTAATTCTAAAGAAAGGTCAATTAGAGAGAAAAATCCCTGTTACTTTCATATTTTTTTAGTCGTTCGTCGTTATGCGTTTGTCAATCACTACCGCTCGTCAGATTTTTATTTGGTCAGTTGTTGATGATTTTTTTTTAGATTTCTTGACTGGTTCTTTAGTACACACTGAATTTTAGGTCATACTTGATTTATCTATAAGATCTGGAGCATTGATTCGAGTCAAGTCATTAGTGTACTATTCAACAAGTTCTAGAGCTTTGGAATGCATAATTGGTGAGTATTAAGACTATGAAACTTTTTGGATTAAATGTTAGCTTAACTCTCGCATTTTGAAGGTCCAAAGCCATTGTCCGTTGGAATTAAGACTTGATTTTAGGGGATATTTTAGAGTTGAAATCTTGAAAGTGATTTTTTTATCAAGCTTCATTGTTCGGTAAGTTAAATAGGGGGCATTTGGACCAATTTTGGTTAATTGGATTTAGGCCCGAATGATTAATTTAAGTTTTAGACTCATTATTTTAGGCATTGGTTGCTAAATTGAATTTGGTAATTTATGTTTTAGGGCTAATTCAAGTTTATTCAAAAGCTTTAAGGAGATTATTTATGTGGACCATTTTTTGTAACCAAGTTGAGGTAAGTGGTACTATTTCGGCACCTTCGTGCCAAGTGTCATGGTTATGCTTGTCCAGGGCTTGTTGCCCCAAGGCCACATGCCCGATCCAACCCTTTGTATCATGTTTTCATGTCATGTACCGTATTAGTTTAGTTAGCTTGCTTTCCCTATATTTTTGTTGTAAGTGACCGCTCACCCTTTTGCATATGCAAGGGTGTCAGTTGGCTTTTTGTTCATAATACATATGTGGGGATAAGACTAATCATCACTTTCCCATACTCGGGAGTAGTACGCCATAAAACCCTTTTTATTACTCATTGCTTTCTAGTCTACTACAATATTTCTTTCTCTACTCATATTCTCAAAAATGCTTACAATAACCTTTTTTTTCCAAACCTGTTTTCTAAAATTGGTTGCGAGAGCCATCGGCGGTCCGTATTCGGGTCGTTGACTTGTTCGTGAGCGAGAACAAATGCCACACAATCGCTAAGAGAAGCTTCCGAAAGGGCGATTGTGACAGTTGGTATCAGAGCCAAGTCAGCTCACAGAGGGAAAAATCAGTAAACATGTCGACAACAAAGAACTTGAATAAGTCCCATATGGACAGACTGCTATAGATGGAAGAGTAAATGCTCTATGATAACGGGCAGAAATGCATGTTATTACAATGCAAAGATATAAAACAATGTAGGATTGTGTTAACGGGCAGAAATGCACGCTATCATAGTGCTAAATTTTTAAACAATGTTGGATTGCATTGATGAAACATATTAATTTGCGTCAATTAAACATCGATTTCATAATATTGCAGTCGCATGTGTTCAACACATTAGAACAGTTGATTTTTGTATTTTTTGTGTAGAATATGCGTTAACGCAATGCAAGAATTGCGATCATAGAAAATCATTAGTCGAGCGCAACTTCACCGTAAGACTTTGCGATGGTTGTGTTCGCAAACATTCGCCCGAGAAGGATTACCGCGACTTGGTCAGCGCAACATGGTGGGCACATCTAGGTGAAAGACTAATCAATCGCAATGGGACAGAAAACTGATGGCAGTCGAATCTGAATTAAGTTGACAGCCGATAACGGTCATAAAGTACATTCAGCTTTTCGGTGAAAATTATTCGGCGCATCAGTTAGGAATTAAAGCCGTTTCATCTGTATAACCATGAGAGAGAAGCCGCCTTTCACCATGGATGCTCTATAAATACCAAGGGCATTCTTCAAAGAAGGGGTTTACGAGTTCCATAAGTTAATCAATTCATATGCCTTTGTTCATAGATTTCTTTCATTTTAAGGCGGAGGCAAGGAAAGAGGCTATGTCGGCAGATCGTTCCGGTAAGCTTGAGAGAGCACCGAAAGCTTCAAGGGCAGAGAGAGGGCCGATGCCTGTGGAAGTGGAACATCTTTAGAACATAATAGATATTTCAGTGTAAAAGCCTCGGTTAGCAAGGAATTGTTACCAGGTTCTCTATCTTTAACTTCCATTGTCATTTTGTACTCAACTCATTTATAAAAATGGAATTTCCTTCTCTATATTTGTTCACTCTCTGTTATTCACGCATGAGTAGCTAAATCAGTTGAATGGGTTGAGAAGCATTTAGCTAGCAAACTAAGGAATCTTCATTCTTTGCGATTATCTTGTATTATGTATGCTCATTCGTCCATTAGAGATACTCGGGAGAGTAGCCTAAGGACAAGATCTAGACTTGGGAATGTCAGGTTAGAATCTAGGCTCGGGAGAGTCAGATTAGAACACATAATACAAGAGATAGACGCTTAGGAATGAGCACTATTTGTTATTAGCACATCGCATGCATCCTAGAGATGAGATATGATTGTATGTGGTCACTTTGCTTTCATGCATTTTGCATCATTGCATAGGACAAGAGTATAGACTTAGGAATAAGCTCTATAGATACTTTTGCATTCAACACATGCGTTCTAGACTTAGAAGCATCACATTTACATTGGGAAATTATTTGCTGTGTATGGTTGTAACATGATCGCATAGTCTAACGCATTCCCAAGTAACGCTAGATAAAGATTTTCTTAACCCGTTCATCGTATACTCATTGTATCTATCACACAACTTCCTTTTCTCAAATCTGCCGCATTTGTTTATTTTCTCATTAATGCAATCAACAACAAACCAACAATTTATTTACCTGGTTACCGTATGGTTTTCATAAAAAATACCAACGAAATCTGTTTTCACAAGTACCTGTGTTTGACCATGGACTTACCAGGAAACTCAGAGGAATTTACACTTAGATTCTGCCGGGAAAACTTGAGTGCACAACGCAATTCCACCAACGCATATCATCCACATTTCCACTTCAAAAAAAATAAGCATCAAGTTTTTGGCGTCGTTGCCGGGGACTTCGACAAAATAAAGTGCTAACGGTAATTTTTCTGATTTCTTTGTAGACTCTCAATCTCTGGCAAATTACGACCCGAAGATTGAGAGAATGTTTAGAAAGAGACTGAGAGACTGCAAACAGCAATCACAGTTAGATAAAGAAGAGATGGCGGAGCTACCTGGAAACGGAGCACCAAATGATAACAATGTCATGGTGAATCCAATTCTGCTAGCAAACGATCGCAATAGACCCATTAGGAACTATGGATCGCCTCTATGATTTCTCTCCGAGAATTGTGAGGCCTACCCTCGATGGAAGTAACTTTGAAATGAAGTCGGTGATGTTGCAGATGATCCAAACTGCAGGACAATTCGGAGGAAGGCATGGTGAGGACCCACACACCTACCTCTGAAGTTTTATTGAAATATGCAATACTTTTGTGTTCTCGAACATCTCTGTCGAAGAAGTTCGACTAACTTTGTTCTCATTTTCTCTCTGTGACCAGGCTAGGAAATGGGCATATTTTCTCGAGCCAGGAAAGATCACTTATTGAGAACAGGTAATGGAGAAATTTATGAAAAAGTATTTTCCACCTACCGAGAACGCCAAACGAAGGAAACTTATTATAAATTTTGAACAAGACATAGACAAATCGCTCATCGATGCTTAGCCGAGGTTTAAGAGGTTGGTCCGGGATTGTCCACATAATGGGTTGCCAGACTGCCTTCAAATGGAGATTTTCTATCATGGTTTGAACCTCATTTCGCAGACCGCTGCCAATGCGGCAGCCGCTGGTGGTCTGCTTGATAAAACGTACTATGAGGTGAAGAATATCTTGGATTGTATATCTAAGAACCATGAAGATTGGAGAGAGAACGACTGGAGATTGAGACTCAAAGACACTAACGCAAATGACGGTGTTATTGCTTCATTACAAAATCAGATGACTGCAATGATGAATTTAATCTAAGGAATAGCGATCAGGAACCTAACACTACAAACTGGGCAAATCAACGCAATCAGTCAAAAATACAGAAGGTGTACGACTTGCAGTGATGGGCATGCGATGGAAGATTGCCTGTAAAATCCACAATTTGTCTACTTTGTAAAGAATAACCCTTTTTTGAATACTTACAACCCCGGATGGAGAAACCACCCTAATTTTGCTTAGAAGAATCAATAACAAAATTTCCAACCTGTCGCACAGAAAGAAGGGCCACCAGGATTCTTCCCTCGCAACAACGATCAAACAAGCAATCAGGCAAGTAATTCACGACCACCGCAATCCTCTTCTCTGGAAAGCCTACTGAAACAATACATAGAGAAAAACGATACCGTGCTTCACATTCAGGCTACGTCTATCCGAAATCTAGAATTACAGATGGGCCAGATTACAAGTGAGCTGAAGAGTAGACCGCAAGGGGCTTTGCCAAGTTCAACTGAACTTCCACGCAACCCGGGGTGATCAGCTAAAGAGCAATGTCAGGTTGTGACATTGCGCAATAGGAAGACTGTGGAGGGAGAAAAGAAGGAGCTTAGTAGAACAACTTCCATTGCGGCTGAACCTGAGATTGCGGTGACGTAAAAAGAAGAAAGAGAAAGAGAAGCAGTAGAACTGAAGGTTACATCGACCTCAAAGCCAACAAAAATGGGAATCGTGAAAGTTCAGTTACCCCATTTCCCATAGAGACTAAGGAAGAAAAAGAACGAATAAGTATAGTACCAATGCTTCTTATCTATGTTAAAGAAATTACATGTTAATATTCCTTTCAGTGAAGCGATTGAGGAAATGCCTGACTACGCCAAGTTTCTTAATGATATGGTAACTAAAAAAAGGGGAGCTGGAAAATTTGCCACGGTGGCATTGACGCAAAGTTTCAAATCAATAATTCCACCGAAAATGAGCAATCCTGGGAGCTTTAATATTCCTTGCTCCATAGGAGGACTGTACATTGGGCAAACCCCGTGTGACCTGGGAGCCAGCATAAATTTGATGCCTCTGTCAATCTTTAGACAATTGAATGTGGGGCAACTTGTGCCCACAATAGTGACTCTCCGGCCAACAGATATCTGGTGCACCCAAAGGGAAAGGTGAAGGATGTGCTGATAACCATTGACAAATTTATTCTGCCAGTTGACTTCATCATTTTAGACTACGAGGCCGACAAAGACGTGCTCATCATTTTGAGGCGACCTTTTCTATCAACGGGCCGTGCTCAAATTGATGTGTATAAAGGGGAAATCATTTTGAGTATCAACGGACAGAAGCTCAAGTTTAATATAATTCGTGCCATGAAGTTTTCGGATGAAGATAACCTGCATGATTCAAATGACGACCATAATTCGATTGAAGAGAATGAAGAAGAGGATGCCACCACATCCGTTGCTGCCTATAATGCGATCACAACAAAAACAAACAAGGAAGAAGAAATGACCGCAAAGCAAGAAGAAGAGTCAACAGAAAAGGAAGAAAGGAAAACAACGCAACCTTCCATAGTGGAACCACCAATACTTGAATTGAAAACCCTACCAACCCATTTAAAGTATGTATTTTTAGGCAGAATGAGAAGCTGTCATTGATCATTTCCTCTGCACTCAACGAAGACCAGGAGAATGCATTGATGAGCACTCTCAAGAAACATGTGCGAGCAATTGGTTGGACCCTTGCTGACATTAGAGGAATTCGTAGTATCTCTTAGGGGCCAAATTCGTAGTCAAGACCGACAACAGTTCCATTTGCCACTTTTTAAACCAGCCGAAGTTATCGTCAAAGCAGGCACGGTGGTAGGAGTGTTTAGCAGAGTTTGATTTTCGATTTGAGCATAGACTAGGGAAATGCAACCAAGCGGCCAATGCTCTTAGCTGAAAGAGTGAACATACGACCCTGTGCATGTTTGTACACCATACGTTGAATGAAAACAGTGCGAGAAACTGTCAAGACACTCGACAAATGACACATTGGCGCAGGCCATTATGTAGTTGGCCAAATAGGGGAAGACACGTCAATTTTGGGTGGAAGATGACCTACTGTACACTAAGGGCAATCGCCTTTACATTCCCCGATCTGAGGAGTTACGAAGATCATTGATGAAAGAGTGTCACAACACACCATGGGCAGGACATAACAATTGGCAGAGAACTTATGCCTTCTTAAAACAAGGTTACTTTTTGGCTGAGCCTTCGAGACGACGTCATGTAATTTACCAAGACTTGCATTGTCTACCAATAAGATAAGGTCGAAATGGCAAAATTAGCGGTCTGTTGGAGCCCCTACCTATGCCTTCTAGACCATGGGAGAGTGTGTCCCTCGACTTCATCACCCATTTGCCCAAGGTTGGAGAGTTTGAATCGATCCTTGTTATCATCAATCGGTTCTCAAAATACGCCACATTTATTCCAATGCCGAAGATGTGTACAGATGTGATGACTGCTTAACTGTTCTTTAAACACATTGTGAAATTATGAGGCGTTCCCGCGAGCATTGTTAGTGATCGAGACGGGAGATTCACTGGAACCTTTTGGACAGAATTGTTCAAGATATTGGGATCTACGCTGAACATTTCCTCTAGCTACCATCCTCAAACAGACGACCAGACGGAATGCTTTTACAGCATGCTCGAGGAATATCTGCGTCACTTTATCGACGCTAGACAGAAGAACTGGGTCCAGTTGTTAGATATTGCTCAGTTCAGCTTAAACAATCAACAAAGTTTCGCAACTGGAAAGACGCCCTTCGAGGTAGTATGCGGCAAACAACCACTCATGCCACATCTGGTGGACCATCCCTATGCGGGCAAAAGCCCTCAGGCGCACAATTTTACCAAGGAGTGGAGCCAAACCTCTAAGATAGCTCGCGCCTGTCTAGAAAAAACGTCAAGGATGTTGAAGAAGTGGGCTCATAAGAAGCGTAAGCCCCTCGAGTTTCAAGTTGAGGATAAAGTGTTGATCAAGCTGCGACCATAACAGTTCCATTTTTTAGGCCAGAGAGACCAACGTCTAGTATAAAAATATGAAGGGTAAGTGAAAGTGATTGAGAAGGTCGGGAAAACCTTGTATAGGGTTCAGTTACCCTCATGGATGAAAATCCACCATGTCATCCATGTGAGTATCCTGAAGCTCTATCACCCCGATCCCGATGACGAGCAGCGGAATATGTTGATGCGCCCACCTGTCATGATGAAGAATTCAGTTGAAAAGGAAGTTGTACAAATTTTGGACAGACGTACTCGCCGTATCGGAAGACCAAGATGAGAACTGACAGAGTTCTTAGTAAAGTGGAAGGACCTCCCTGATGAAGAAATTAGTTGGGAGCGTGCGAAAGACTTGAAGAATGCAGCTCTAGCAATCGCCAAGTTCGAGCAGGGTCGGTTGACAGGGATATCAACCAATTAAGTGGGGGAGAATGTCACGGTCATGCTTGTTCAGGGCCTGTTGCCCATGGTCGCATGCCGATCCAACCCTTTTTATCATGTTTTCATGTCATGTATTGTATTAGTTTAGTTAGCTGACTTGTTCGTGAGCGGGAACAAGTGTCGCACAAAGAGAAGCTTCCGAAAGGGCAATTGTGACACCAAGCGACCTAGATTAGATTTATAAAGTTAATTAATGGACTCTCGAAGCATGATTTTGTCGTTGTGATATACTTGTTGCAAGACAATTATGAGTATTATGAGCATGTTTGAATTTCTAATCAGTATGTGATGCATGATTAGAGGACCGACATGCCTAGTTTCATGTTTTGACGGTGTGCCTACGAGCTGCTAGACATGCGTGAATCGACAGGTTCACGTTCATGTTATTTTTCTATGTTTGATGGTGTGCCTACGGGCCGCTAGACATGCGTGAATCGACAGGTTCATGTTCATGTTATTTTTCCATGTTTGACAGTGTGCCTACGGGTCGCTAGACATATGTGAATCGACAGGTTCACGTTCATGTTATTTTTCATGTTTGATCGTGTGCCTACGGGTCATTAGACATGCGTGAATCGACAAGTTCACGTTCATGTTATTTTTTCATGTTTGACAGTGTGTCATCAGGCCACTAGACATGCGAGTCAAGGCAAGACAGGATGTCTTTTGGTTTCTTTTCATCATCCAAGACAGGTGTAGTTGTTTAAGCCACGGGCCATCGTTTTCTACTCGTAGATGCATAGCCTGATCCTGGTAATGGGATCATTTACTGAGTATTTTATACTCAACCTTTCTTAATTTATGTTTTTCAAGTAAAGAAACATACCGGCAGGTGACGATAGGGACCTGTGATCGTGCCATATGGGACAGAGAAATCGCTTTCGCTCAGTTTACGTTTTCAAGCTATAAAAGTTTTGATTTGAAACTCGATGTTGGCCAAAATTTTATCTGTTTAAGTTATTTTTTCTTCATTATTTGAGGGGCCCCAAACAAAGGTTTTACTTATTTGTTATTTATCTTGGAAAATTGTCTTTGTTATTTTAATGAAATTTAATTTCCTCAATGATCAAAATGTTTTTAAAGTAAATGTATAATTATGAGTAACAACCCTTATCAGAGTACTCAAAAGATCGGGTCGTTATAGTTGATATCAGAGCCTAAAGTTTTAGGTTCTGTAGACTGACTTATGATGTAAGTCTTCGTTTTGTGTCCTTTATGGCTATTCACGGATCCTTCATCCTCGCCAAGTATGTTATTTCATTAAATATTTTATAGAAAATGTGTTTAAAAGCCTTCATGTCTAAGCTTTATATATTGACTAGTTGTTATTGCTAGTTTAACGACCTGAAAGAAGTTAGTATGAGATGTCTATTTTGTTTTGGTGTTAGTTTAATTCATGGAAGGACTGTTAGAAACAGACATATATTTATGTTCAGGGATATTGAAACTTAATTGAACCATGAAGTGTTATGCACTTATGACATGAAAGAAAGAAATGGATGTATTTGGTTGAGCTATAGAATAAGATAGGTGAATTGGAAATTCACTGAGGAATAATATTAAGTTTTGCATTACGAGAATAAAACTAGTGGTGCTACAAGGAACTTTATCATAAGGCACACATTCTTAGTTACGAGATTAAAGTTTCTTTATAAGGTAAGAAATAGATGAAGAAGAGATTATAAATTCTATTAAGGATTACTATATATTAAAGTCAAAATGTTCCAAGAAATTTTTTGAAAGGATTAATAGGTCATGATCACTTTCATGGTATCGAAGTTGGTAGAGCGAGTAATGTATGGTGTTTTGGTTCTTTACGTAACGTGTCTAAAAGGAAGAAGAATCACTAAATGGAGCATAAAGTGATAGTATGAGGAACTCTTTACAAGACCTAGGTAAGATGAATTGGTCAAGGAATGCCAAGATGGTTGAAATTATAGTTGCCTTTAGATAGGAGAAAACAAGTTATTGGATTGAAAATTCTTAAGGTGCTTGGGTTTGAACTATGTATTTGTTGCAATGAAAAGGTTCGAGTTTAATTAACCATACCAAGAGGAAGGATAAACGTTTTGAAGTTTAAAAGCAATGTTATCTTGTGGGGATACCCTACTATAGTTCCAAGTTTGGAATAGAATTTTAGATTTATGGAAAAGGTTATAAAGGGTCATATGTCTTGATTTAGGGATTATGTTTCACTATTGAAGTGAAAACTGCACCTTCAAGTTGTTGGATTAAGCAAGGATAAATATAAAGAAAAATAAAAGTATTTAAGAAAAGTTTTTTTTCCCTTTAATTTGAAGAGATAAATGAAAATTAATGTGTTCAAGACCCTCAAATAGTTAAGGATGGTTTGGATTTTAAAACATGATATGGGTGGATACAAGACGTTGGTTTTAGTGTAAAGGAGGAATCTCTTATTACCATTTGGAATTTTGGACTGCAATAGGCTTTATTCGGAATATATATATATATATATATATATAGCTTGCTTAGGTTGTTGGATTATAGACCGTGAAAGGGAATTCGAATAGTCATAAGTTTTGGTACAGATATATATCACTAGAAAAGTGGAAAAGAGTATCTTGGATTTATTGGTCTTGGAAAAGATAGGGGTAAGGGAAAATGAAACTATTTGAGAAATATTTTTGTTGTTTGATAAAGGTAGTTGGGGACGAAAGGTCAAGGTAAGGATTTAGTATGTGTGGATTTGTTTTGATTTAAAACTTTCAAGGACGAAAGTTTCTTAACGAGGGAAGAATGTAACACCCTGAATTTTCATATAGTTTTGTTTAAATTATCTTGAAATATTTGGACGTTATTTTGGGTATTGGGGCAATAAAAAAAATAATTTGGAAGGCAAGATAATTAATTTAAAAGATATTTGTCAAGAATTGGAATTTTAATTCAATATAAGGAAAAATTGGATTAATTACTTGGGGGAAGTGTGGTTTTTTAAATTGATTAAATATTTGAAATGACGTAATTTATCTTAATTATTGGATGATACATTCCTTCTAATTTTGGTTTGGACCCAAAATTAAGTTAATTGGAGCAGTTAATTAGTTTGGAATTAATTTCATAAGAGATTTGAAATTTTTGGATTATTTTGGATAAATAAAATGAAAAGAATTGCGATTTTGGAAATTAAAAAAAAAATTGAAATTTAAGAAGAAACAGGGGAAATTGGTTTTAAATTTCATCCTCTTTAATTTTGGAGTTTGGATCCAAAATAAATAAAATAGTTATTTTAATTGAGTTGATAGGAGAAATTTGGATTTAAGTTAAATTAATTAGATTATGGAATTTCTAATTTAGTTAGATGGTGAAATTTCTAATTCAATCAGAATATGGATTCCCAATTTAGTTAGATCATTGATTCTCTAACTAATTAAAATATGGATGTCCTGATTAGAGAAAATGTCTTATTCAATAAGGAAATCTAATATATCTACTAGTTCTAAGTTATGAAATCCCAAATGGTTTAGGATTAGGAGTATTTGTCCTCTATAAATACAACCATCCACTTCATTCAAAACCATTCACTTCATTCTAAAATAGGTCAATTAGAGAGAAAAATCTATGTTACTTTCATATTTTTTTAGTCGTTCGCTGTTGTGCGTTTGTTAGTCACTACTGCTTACCGAATTTTTATTTGGTCAGTTGTTGATGATTTTTTTTTAGATTTCTTGACTGGTTCTTTAGTACACACTGGATTGTAGGTCATACTTGATTTATCTATAAGATTTGGAGCATCGATTTGAGTTTTTGAAAGTTGTTGGTGTACTATTCAACAAGCTTTGGAGCTTTGATGTATAATTGGTGAGTATTAAGACTATGGAACTTTCTAGATTAAATATTAGCTTAACTCTCGCATTTTGAAGGTCTAAAGCCATTGTTCGTTGGAATTAAAACCTGATTTTAGAGGATATTTGGGAGTTGAAATCTTGAAAGTGACTTGTTGATCAAGCTTCATTGTTCGGTAAGTTAAATATGGGGCATTTGGACTAATTTTGGTTCATTGGATTTAGGCCCCGAATGATTAATTTTAATCTTGGACTCATTATTTTAGGCATTGGTTGCTAAATTGAATTTGGTAATTTATGTTTTAGGGCTAATTCAAGTTTATTCAAAAGCTTTAAGGAGATTATTTATGTGGACCATTTTTTGTAACCAAGTTGAGGTAAGTGGTACTATTATCGACGCCTTCGTGCTAGGCGGCCTATATTAGATTTATAAAGTTAATTAATGGACTCTAGAAGCATGATTTTGTCGTTGTGATATACTTGTTACAGGACAATTATGATTATTATGAGCATGTTTGAATTTCTAATCAGTATGTGTGCATGATTAGACCATTAGGGCAGTTTACCGTCTCGCCTTGACACATGTTTTATTTTAGAGGACTGACGAGCCTAGTTTCATGTGTTGACAGTGTGCCTACGGGCTGCTAGACATGTGTGAATCGACAGGTTCATGTTTATGTTATTTTTTCATGTTTGATGGTGTACCTACGGGCCGTTAGACATGCGTGAATCAACAGGTTCACGTTCATGTTATTTTTCCATGTTTGATGGTGTGCTTACGAGCCGCTAAACATGCGTGAATCGACAGGTTCACGTTCATGTTTTCCATGTTTGGTGGTGTACCTACGGGCCACTAGACACGCGTGAACCGACAAGTTTACGTTCATGTTATTTTTCATGTTTGACGGTGTGCCTATGGGCCGCTAGATATGTGTGAGTTGACAGGTTCACGTTTATGCTATTTTTCCATGTTTGACGGTGTGCCTACGGGCCGCAAGACATACGTGAATCTACAGGTTCACGTTCATGTTATTTTTCCATGTTTGATAATGTGCCACCAAGCCACTAGACATGCAAGTGACAGTACGTCTTTTGGTTTATTTTCATCATTCAAGATAGATGTAGTTGTTTGAGCCACATGCCATCATTCTTTACTCGTAGATGCATAGCCTGATCCCGGTAGTGGGATCATTTATTGAGTATTTGATACTCAATCTTTCTTAATTTATGTTTTTCAGTAAGGATAGGAATAGACCGACGGGTGACGAGAGGGACCTGTGACCGTGTCATATGGGATAGAGAAATAGCTTCCACTCAGTCTATGTTTTTGTCATTTGAATATTTTGAAACTAGAATTTAATGTGAGACAACAAATTTTAATGTTATGAATGTTTTCTTTATAAATTTTATTTTTAGGGGACCCCAAATAAAGGTTTTACTTATTTGTTATTTATTTTGGAAAGTTGTTTTTATTATTTTAATGAAATTTATTTTCCTCAATGGTCAAAATATTTTGAATGTAAATGTGTAATTATGAGTAACAACCCTTATCAGAATATTCAAAAGGTCGGGTTGTTACAGTATGAAATCATAATCAATTTGGGAGACTTATTACAAACCGGTGGGAATGTCGAAGTAGGGAGTGAAATTGGTGAGAGTACAAAGTGAGATGGATTACAAACCGGACTCTGATTACAAGCAAATCAAGCATGAACAAACCGGACTCTGATTACAAGCAAATCAAGCATGAACTTTCAAACTCAACCCATTTTCATTCTCCAAACAACTCTTAAAATTTAACTGCGTAAAAAATAAAAAATAAAAAAATTCAGCATTCTCTATAAATTAATAAAAAAATAAAATAAAATAAACTATAATTTAGCATAATTTTATCATGCAATCCAACTATCCAAGCGCGAAAGCGCAAGCTCGAGAAAAAGCATCAGTTCATCAGCAACTTCTAACCGCGAGCAATGCGAAGCGGGCTGAGCCTGCAAATCTACCTATAGGAATGCGTCCATTTCTCCGCAAAACCCATTTGATGACACGCTTGTTTTTCACCCACTCATTCTCTCTCAAATCGAACTCAACACTCATAATACCTCAATCTTTTCGCTCTCTCCAAATCCCTCTCTCCAACGTTAGTTCTATCTCTCTCTTATATATTTTTTGTGCTGTCATATGTGTTTGCCGCACTTTTTTAATGGTTTGTGTAATAAATTCTGCTGTTAGGGTGTTTTTCAGCCGAATTCGAGCTCTGAGATTCGTTGGTTTTGCTCGAAGTCTCGTATTGAAGCTATGCAGAATCCGGAGGCCATTTCGTATCTGTCGCAGAGGGAAGCAGCTGAGGTCGATGAGATTCTCATGGGCCCTCTCGGATTCAGCGTCGACCAATTGATGGTTAGTGTTGCTATTGTTTGCTTCACTTCTCCAAATTATTTTGTTGGGTGTTATGTTAATAAATGTTTCGGTTCTCTACTTGGGTCCAAAATTGGTCTAATTCAACACTCAACATTACTGAAAGTTAACCTGTTTAAATATTTTGGGTTCAGGAGCTGGCTGGATTGAGTGTAGCCACTTCAATAGCAGAGGTAAGCTTCCTCTTGGCATTTTATTTGGGCAGAAATGGTTGACACTTTCTAGTCGGTGAAAGTGAATTGTGTTTTGCTAACCATTTCATTGCTGTTTATCAATGTTATTGATGTATCCTTGTACGTCTATAGAGCATTGAGCTCAATGGAGCATGCGTGTAATTTGTAGGAATGTAGCATGTAGGTTATTTTTGTGGTAACAGCTGGATGTATGAGTGTTAACGTACACTAGCCACTGTTTTCTTCTACTGTTAGTGTATGGATCATATTCTTTTGTTGATTACTCTATATTTCAACCCTTAACGAGCATCTCTGCTCACAAGTTAGAAGGTGCCCTGGACAAATCTCTGTGTAGCTCAACCAAGTAGGATGAAGGAGGTTAAATAAACTTTAACAAAGACAAAAACTTTTGTTAGAACAAAAAATTCGAGACCCAGGATTCTATTTTATCAACAATCCAATCACCACTCACATTTTTTTTTCTTCATATGAACGAATACATGTCTTCAACAGGTTTACAAAGCCAGTGAGTATAAGCGTGTTCTTGTTATCTGTGGTCCTGGAAACAATGGTGGAGATGGTCTCGTGGCTGCTCGTCATCTGTTTCACTTTGGATACAAGCCATCTATTTGCTATCCAAAGAAGACTCCGAAGCCTCTTTATGCTGGTTTGGTTACTCAGGTTGAGTTTCCAAAGCATGTTTGAAATCTTTTCCCTGCTCAGTACTAGCTTGCCTGAATTTCTAATCCGATCTAGCGGTTTTGTAGCTGGAATCACTGTCAATTCCTTTCTTGACAGTGGAGGACTTGCCTTTGGATTTGTCAAAGGATTTTGACATTATAATAGATGCAATCTTTGGGTTCTCCTTTCATGGTAATATCTTTCTGTTTTTCTATTTTACGTCTTCCTGCTCTGAGTTATCAAGTTATTGTTTCATAGAACTAAAACTCCAACATTACCATCAATTAGTCATTTCTTTTTCAAGACAGTCCTAAATTTGGAGTATGGGATAGGAGAACTGTTCATGAAGTAGTACATCAGAACTGATGGAAAAGACAAGGGATTGTTACAGAAGCAACCTCAAAGGCTATACCAATATCTCTGACTCCTAATTTACATGTTACATATTCTGTAAAGGAAACTTGTAGTATATAAATTATTATCTAGCAATTCTAAAAGCCTCATCCATATAAATAATGGACCTACAAATTGTTTTATTTTTCATCTTCACTGATAGGATGACACTTCTTTTCACTGGTTTTGCTATTTGTTCAAACCATGACCACCCATTATAATTTGCATATTTGTCTCAAGTCTATCATTTTTCTTGGATGACAATGGTTTTCTCACTAATTAAGAAACCAAAAAAGAAGATACTGAACACAATACCTTATTTTAATCAGAATAACTCCTCTATACCATGTATCATATTGATGGCCTTTTGTTATTTCTTTGATTTTAGGTGCTCCAAGGCCACCATTCCATGATTTGATCCAAAGGCTTGTCTCTTTAAATGAGTACAAGGAAGCAAATCAAAGAAGTCCTGTTATTGTTTCTGTAGATGTTCCATCTGGATGGCATGTTGAAGAAGGGGATATTAGTGATAGCAGCTTTAAACCTGATATGTTGGTATGATATCATTTGATATTTTTAATTAATTAATTATTTTTATGACATAAATTTGTAAAATTCCCTGAACCAATTTTACATAAATAAACCAACTCGATCGCCAAACAATCATTTATGCTAGGTTTCTTTAACTGCCCCAAAGCTGTGTGCAAAGAAATTCGATGGTCCACATCATTTTTTAGGTGGCAGATTTGTACCGCCATCTATTGTGAACAAATATAACCTTCATCTTCCTCCCTATCCTGGCACTGCGATGTGTGTTCGAATTGGAAAGCCTCCACAAGTTGATATTGCTGCACTTCGAGAAAACTATATTTCTCCAGAACTTGTTGAAAAAAATGTAGAGGCCGATCCTATTCGTCAGGTGAATACTAGATTCTTGTCATTTAATGAAACATCTCTATTCTTATGTTTCTTATATTGAATATATCCTCTATACTGAAATTATAACTTTTCTTTATTCCAAAAAAAATCCTTTGTTAACTTTATTGTTTCTAGCAGTAGTGAACCAGTAATTATCTTGCAGTTCCGCGAATGGTTTGACGATGCAATTGCTGCTAATTTAAGGGAACCTAATGCAATGTCTTTGTCCACAGCTACAAGTGATGGAAAACCGTGAGTTCAGTTTCTCTTTGTTTTGACAGTCACTTAATTGAAGATCTTTTTCTCCCCTCCCTTCTTTTGAATGCAATATTACTTCATATTTAATTTTATTTTTTTGTAAAAAAAATATTTCTGATTTAGACAATTATTTACCACTTGAACCCAGAAATTTGGGTTAACAATCAATCATGAGCGTCGTCTTTCGGGGATAGGAATGACATCACCTTAGAGTTCAAGCTTTAGGATTGTACATCCACTTGTTTTTTGTTAGGTATCCGGTTCACCTGAACAAGAAACAAACACAAACAGTAAACACTTCCAAACAAGATACCCAACGCCCAGAAATCAGGGTATTCAACTCCCCTGAGATATAAGATTAATATCAGACAATAACAATACCGAAACAAGAGTCTCCAGCTCATAGATACACGATAACAAGAAAGAACAAGCAACAAACAAAAGAAAAAGATAATCAGCAATCCGAGAGGTCCTCTCTCCCAAAAGTTCTCACACTCAAAACATTCCCCCCATCTCTCCTTCCCAAGACCCTACAAGTAACCCCTTTCATTGGTCCCCCCTCCATACACTGCTCCACTACGCGCCTCCACCGCCTCCAATGGTTAATTCCTCCCGCGGTTCCCCCTTCACTGGTCTCCTCCTTCCTTTCAGCTTCCACAATTCCCTTTTTGACCTTCTTCCTCTCATACACTTTCATAATTGGAGGTCTCACATTTTCTTCAATCTTATGGAGTTTCCCGAAGGGGGTGGTCTGTTGGTGAGGGTTGAGGCTGGTAGGGGTTATTTATAACTCAACGGTCATGGGTTTAGCCTTTAGCTGGATTATTTTTTTCCTCCTAATGCTTAGCTGAGGTGCATGAGATGAAACTGGTAATGCCCAATGGAAAGAGAAAATCCTATTGAGACGCTCCCTCAGTGTCACAATTTTTGTGTTTGTGTGAGGAGGGTATGCAGGGAGTGGGGATGGGAAAGCAGTGAGAAATCTCTTTCCCACCCCATTAACACAAGCCATTCGTATAGGAATAGAATATCAACTAGCCTGAACATAACTTAATTGATTAAGACATTATCCTTAACCTAAAGGTTAGAGGTTCGAATCCCCAATCTCACATATTGTTGAACTAAAAAAAAGAAAAGAAAAAAATAGAATGGGAGAGAGGGCAACAATCATCTATAGTTGTTGGTTTTCCAGTTCCAATAGGCAATATAAGCCTAGTTGATATCTATTATAATTAAACATACTCTCCATCTTTTTTCTCTCTCTTAGCATTCCTCAATATTTTTTACTTTGTAGAATCTCAGAAAACCATTTTTTATCATCCGCTTTCTTATGCTCTTGATAATTTGCTCGTTCTGAATGCTTTTGACCTTACATAATTGGTGTAGCATCAAATAATTGGAACCCGTGCAAATTCTCCATTAACCTATTTGCAGTGAGCCTCTAAGTTCCACCTGAATCTAAAATTATTATTTCTAGTCTTAATGAAAAGTCTACTGTTTCGATACCAAAAAGAAATGAAGAAAAGAAGAAATATTATTTGTAGAAGGGATTGACCTTTGTGGTTCACTTTGCCCCTTCAGATCATCTCGCATGGTTTTGCTAAAAGGAGTTGATGAAGATGGTTTTGTCTGGTCAGTATATGCTAGATTATTACCATGTTGAAGCAAATAATTTTTTTCCCTGCACTTGAAAATAACTCCTCTTATTGTTGCATTGTTGTCTGCAGGTACACAAATTATGAAAGTCGGAAAGCACATAATCTAGCTGAAAATCCACGTGCTTCACTTGTTTTCTTCTGGGAAGGTCTCAATAGGCAGGTGAAATAACAAATTTCAGTTTTATTCTATTTCTATAATTACTATGAGTTGAAAATATAATTAGGGAGGTCATTTTTTCTGCCCATTAAATGCCTCGAGGAACATTCGATTCTGCTTGAGTAGGTCCAGTTGATCTATCTCATTCTGCCCTTGAATGTGCTTGAAAGATGAAACCTAGTGGTCAATCAAAGTTCTTAACTTGCTTTCGCCTCCCAGTTTTGGTAGCAGCTAGGCGATTTGCTCTTATTATGGAACATATTGTTAGGGAATCTCAGTTGGGTGAGAGAGAGACCTCTTTGTGGTTTGTTCCCTTGTCTGTATCATTTGTCGTCCCTCAAAAATAATTTTGTTGGCAACGTTCTCATGTGGTTTGGGAGCGCTTATTCCTTTTATTTCGGGTTCTGTCGCTCTCTTTACGATAGGGAAGCGATGAATGTGACTGCTCTTCTTTCTTTACTTGAGAGTCATGCCTTTAGAAGAGGGAGAAGTGAGGTTAGATTTTGGAGCCCTAATCCATTGGAAGGGTTCTCCATGCAAGTCTTTCTTTCATTGTTAGTTGAGCATTCTCCTTTAGGGGTGTCAGTCTTTATGGTTCTCTAAAGTATTAAGAACCCTAGGAAGGTGAGGTTCTTTACTTGGCAGGTTCATCACAGCTGTGCTACCACGTTGGATAGGCTCGTGAGGAAGATGTCTTTGCTTGTTGGGCCTTTTTGTTGTATTCTTTGTTGGAAGGCAGAGGAAGACTTAGACCATATCCTCTGGAGTTGTGAGTTTGCGAGCCGTGTTTGGGATTCATTTTTCTAGATGTTTGGTTTGATGTATGCTCGTCACAGAGATGTCATGCTATGATCGAGGAGTTCCTCCTTGATCCACCTTTTGGGGATGAAGGCCGTCTTTTTATGGTGTGCTGGGGTGCGTGCGATCTTATGGGTTTTATGGGGTGAGCAAAATAGTAGAGTGTTTAGGAGAGTGGATAAGGATCCTTCGGAAGTTTGATCCCTTGTTCATTTTCATGTTTCTCTATGGGCTTCAATTTTGAAGAATTTTGATTGTCTATAGACATTATTTTGCGTAGTTGGAGTCCCTTCTTATAAAGGGAGTTCTCTTTTTTGTGGGTTTACTTTTTGTATGCCCATATATATATATAAAAGTTACATTTTCTATTTCATCTAGTTGAATCTGTTATATTTTGATAAGATAATTAGTGCTCATTCAGATGGCTAGGCCACAGAAAGAATGTCTATACATAGGTTTTTGTTTTGGCTCTGTTTGTGTTGGGTAATTCTTTTTGTTAGCCCACTTGTAGTCTTTCAATCAAAAGCATGGTTTTCCAGTAAAAAGAAAAAAGAGATGAATTACAGAAGGCACCTCAACTAATGGTAGTAAAAAATAACGGATAACTATGAAAAAAGTTTTAAAGTATGAAATAAGAGAGGCAATTAATCTGATGAATTCTCAAATATCCACCAAAGAGGACCTAATGTTTGAGAAGATCATTTTCCAATCATATACTCCAGAAAAATGTCTGTTATTATACACACCCTCTCTCTTGAAAAAGGATGATGTAGGACAATTTCCTTGACGTTTTACTACAGTGGGTATGCTGAAGTTTTTCCTCCCCGCATTTGTAATTTCTTCTGTTCAATGAAATTTGTTTCTTACATATGTATGTACTCAGTATAAAAAGAGCACCTTGACACGATTCAAGTCTTTTAACTGTCTTCTTACGTAGGGATTACATTTCAGGCCAAGATGAGATTAGGAAAATTTGAACAATATCATGAGTGTCCTTCCTTATGCAACAAGCCAAGTGAAAAACTTCACTTTTTTTTTTTTTTTTTTTTTGGAATTTGACCATTTAAGGTTTAGTGAAGAACAAGTGAGATGAGAATGATACAGAAGGAAGCAAAACGAGTCAAGTAGTCAGACTTGCCAGAGAAAATGGCCGAGGAATTCATGGCCTGGATATGATAGCCATTGGACTTGAGACATAAACTAACTCTCAGAAAGGGTCAAATCTAAAACGAAAATCTCAAAGTGGTTTCCTCCAGATAAATTAGCAGAACTATTGGGTAATGTTTTAGCAAGGATAAAGAATATAGATGCATAAAACATGATAGCGATCATCATAATCTGTTTACTGGTTCTCTCATACTCTGGTTCTGCTTCACTCTTGATATAGGAAACAGTAAAACTAAGAAAGCGAGTGGGAGAGATAGAAATCACAAGAGTTCCTAAATTGACTTTAAACTCCTCATTAGAATCCTAATAATCAGGATGGGTTTTGTGCTTGCTCACTATGATCTTTTCTGCCATTGAGCACGTAGTTAAGTTCAAAACTAATAACTTTTCCCTTTATTATGAATCCTACAGCATACATGAATTGAAGTCTTAGTCAAATTTATACTTTTTTCTCTTAAATCCTTTAACGTAGTTTTTTCCTTTTTGAAAGACAGACTTGAAATCTTAGTCAAATTCCAAAAACAAATTTCTAAAAACTTGTTTGGATTTTGAAAACACTCACTAGATAATAACAAAAAAAAAAAAAAAAAAAAAAATGAAAATAGTATTTAAAAGTTTAATTTTAAAAAATTATAAATAAAAGCCAAATGGTTATCAAACATATTCTAATTTTTTCATAATCATTGTCATTTTGGGCGGTCTGTTAAGGGCAGCAACAAGTATATTGGCTTTGGGGCCATTGGTACTTTAAGTGTATATTTAATAAAGCCTTGGATGATTATAACTTACATGGCAAAACTCCTCTGGTTTCAGATGTATCTTTGAATATTTTCTTGAAGTTAATGAATTCTCTAGGAAGAAATAATTTTGATAAGAAAATGTTCTACACTAAGTCATTGGCTTTTAGCATTTTCTATACTCCATAATATTCATGTGGGATGCTTTCACGACTATCGTGGCAATTGTCAGCACCTTCATATCTCGCTTTTAGACGAAGGAAATATCAATGAATATACTTGCTATAATAAATATTATCTAATTGTTACTTTCTAGGTAAGAGTGGAAGGATCTGTACAGAAAGTTTCTGAAGGGGAATCTGAGCAGTATTTCCACAGCCGTCCTCGGGGAAGCCAGCTCGGTGCAATAGTTAGCCCACAGGTCTGTATCAATGCATGCTTCATTTTGTGGATAATTGAAATGCTCATATTGCTAGATTTATGATGCTGCTTTCTCATTCAGAGTTCTGTGGTTCCTGGAAGACATTTTCTCATCGATAAGTACAAGGAACTGGAGGATAAATACCCGAATGGGTATGTCCTCTTTTATCTCGAGCGACCAACAAAGAAAGCATTATGAATCAAATTAACTGTTTCCAATATTTCTACATGCATCCAAACACATCGACTGATGATTCAGCAAACATTTGTATTTCAAACGCTGGAAGACATTTTTTTAAACTACAAATAGTTTTTAATAATTTGATAAGGAAGATGTAAAGTTGATACTTCGTTCTTCTGTTTGCAGAAGTTTGATTCCAAAACCAAAACACTGGGGAGGATACAGGCTTAAACCAGAACTTTTTGAGTTTTGGCAGGGGCAGCCATCTCGGTTGCACGACAGGTTATTTTCATCCCTCTAAGGGCAGGTGGTTTACTAATACTCTAATTGTGGTGCATGTCATTGGACAATAGATGTGTTGCAGCCTTGCAAGCTCTGTTAATATTTTTGGTCCAGTGAGTGGATAAAGTTAGTGCTTTGATTGTCTATCGATCAGAACAACTAACAAGGAACATTTCACTGGGTTTTTGGTTATTTTATAGTTTCATTTCAAGCTTTCAGAAATATCTATGAAGACTAATGCGGCTGTGTTGATAGGGAGTTCTTGGTTCATAAATAATTAATTCTAAAGAAATTGGAAGACTTTAAAATGTCTCATGTTTTTTTCTAGAGATCACTAGAGAGGGAGGAAATGGTACGCTCAGAGAATGATATCCTCTCCAGTATCCCCTTTTCTAGGAAGAGCTTTTCAGAAATCCTCTTATTTCTTTGCAAAGCATTATGATTCTTGAATTCAGAATTTCTAGGAAGAAAGCTTTAAAAAATCCTGGAATTTCTTTCCAACAAATAATGCATTCAGAATTTCTAGGACTCGGGTGATATATATATATATATATATATATATATATATGTATCTACCTTTTCCTTGTCTTCCTGCATGGTTTGCTGGTGGAACCTTCAGAATGTGTGGTCGTGCTTGAAAAGAATTCACATAGAAAATTCTGACTAGTCATCCTTTTGAGAATAAAGCCGAGACCCTGTTGAATAATGCTTTTTGAACACATTTCAGCTTGAAAGGAGTAGAAGAATTTTTTTAAAGAACTTTTAAAGGGATAAAGGTTCTTTTCAGATTTTAGGAAGAGGGTTGGTTTTTTGTCTACTTGGTGTCTGATTTTTGAAGATCATTGTAATTATTATTTTTTTATTTCTGTTTTGTAAACTCTTTTAGGTTTGGAAGATCTTTTTATCTGCCTATTCCTTAGTTCCTATTCTCTTAAAAAAGAAATTCTACATAAATTGTTGGTGTCAACTGATGATTCTGATCACTGGTAAAGAAAAGCTTAGATTCGTTATGATACTTATTGCCCATGCATGTTCCCTTCAGTATGGAGAAGATTTAATATATACGACCTCTATCATTAAATTTATAGAATACTGAAAATTTGTGTATAGCTAAATTTTTAAGATAACAATTTGGTTTTTAATTCAGTTTTTAAAATTTATGCTTGGTTTCTCCCATTCTTTTAATTATGGTTTTCACCTTTGTTAAAAGAAACCTTTAAATTACTAAACAATTTTTGAAAATATTTTTTTCCTTGCCTCCAAAATTCGGTTTGATTTTTGAAAATCTTAATAGAAAATGGATGACAAAATATAGAAACTTATAGATGGATATAATGTTTATGAGTTTAATTTTAAAATTAAAAATAAAAAATTAAATGATTATCAAACAGTCTTGAAATATTAATAGTGTTCGAGGCCTACATTACACTTTCTCTAAAACACTTGATATTCACCGGTATTGTATGGTTCTGTTCTTGACAGGTTGCAATATTCCCCTTGTGAGATAGATGGAAAAAAAGCTTGGAAAGTAGAACGGTTGGCTCCCTGATTGGGAACTGGCTGATGCTCCTCCATCCTTCACGTACCTTCGTTTTTTATTTTACATATCATGCTCTTTTTCTATTTCTTTGTCCAGCTTTTGTGTTTTAACGTCAAGGTTGCTGTCTAATATTTCACAGTTGCTGATTCACTGAATAATTTCAATCTATATGATATGTTCATGGAATTTCTTATTTGCCATAGTAGCAGGAAGCATATTTTTTAAATAAAATAATAGGTCTTCTACTTTACTATATTCAAATGCATATATAGAGTTTCTACTTTCTAATACTATATCCAAATTTATATATATAGACTAGGAAGAGGTGTATAACTCACCAAAGTGAGCATAACTCAATTGGCATATGGATGTGTTAGATGATATACATCACCCACTAGCTTAAACTTTTGGGTCAATCGGTGATTTAAGATGATTTCAGAGCAGGTTGGTCCTGTGTTCAAACCCTTGTATAGTTATTTCCTCATTTCTTCTGTCGGGTGTTCTTCATATTTCAAACCCACAAGTGAGAGGGAGTGTTAGATGATGTACAATTAAATTTATCTTTACCCATTAACTAAAGTTTTTGAAAGGAAACAACAATGTGAAGGCTTGAACAATCTGCTCTGGTATCATCTTAAATCACCTACAAAGTTTAAACTTGTGGGTAAAGATAAATTTAATTATATCATCTAACATGATGTGTTAGTAACCACGAGATCTATAGTTTGAATTCTCTTAACCCCACCTTAAACTACCTTTTAATTGGCATATTGATGTCTTACTCCTTGCATTATTCTCATGACTATTTTATCCATTTCGAGGTCAGCTTCGGGCGACGACGAGGATTTTAAATGATTAAGTAGGGTTGGAGATATGGTGCATAACTCAACCTTTGGTATTATATTCTCATCTCATTATTACCATATGTTTTATAAGTTTATGTCTGTTTAGTATTTGAACTTTCAAAATTACAAATTTAGTTTTTCAACTTTTAATTTTGTTTAAAAAAAATCATAGATTTACCGGATATAAGACTTACAAATTCAAATTTATATCTAATAAAGCAATTAATTGAAAGTTCATATACTTTTAAGTCTAAACTTGTAGTTTAATCTCTTTTTTTTTTCCTCTCTCCTTTACCACAAGGGATAATGTAATGAGTGGAATAAAAGTTGAATGTGAACACATTTGCTTAGACAGATAACCATTGATGATGAATTTTGATTGTAAGGGTTTAGTCCATTTGGCCTTTGAAAGTGTGTGGAATATTAAAAAGAAAAATGGTCGTAACTTATTGATAAGGTTTCCTTGAATCGGGAAGCCATAGCCTTGGGCATAAAAAAGGAGTCTGGGTATCATGTCATATTGTCTTTTGTACTGCTAAATAAAATCTGATAGGTTGGCTTCATCCAGGCTAGAAGGGGTCCGATGCAAAGCACTGCTAAACTGAGACCCTTTTGGACCTGCTTGATGATTTTGATTTTGATTTTGATTTTTTTAAAAAAATAAAATAAAAAATAAAAAAGGGTCATGTTTACTAATCGGAATGGGCCATGATCACAAATATAATTGGATTGTTTTTTATTCTGTTTACTTAAAATTATGAATCTGTCACATTTACTGTTACTGTTTATGGTCAAACGTCAGAAAATGTGACAATTCATAATTGTCTTGTTGTAACAGTAATGGTAATCATAGCGATAACTGTGATGATATCGGCTTGTGAGTCTAATGTAATTTTGAAACGCAATTAAATTGATTACCTTATGGGCCTCAATTGGATTTCGTTCTTCGATTACATATTTAGAAGCGAGTCCTACATTTCATTAAGGTTACGGAATACAGGTAAACAATAACAAACATAATTAAATAGGATCTATTTTTTAGATTATCATTAATTTATTACGTTTCTCCTGAGGTAAATGTAGCCTTAGTAAAATTTGTAAAAATCAAATACGTTGTAATCACAAATTACATTTTCAACTTGATAAAACATATGAAATTGTTTCCATTAGGTTCTTTATGATTGCAAATTATACAAACTGCTGACCTCCCTGAAATATAAAATTTAGCTTAAAACTTGTGAATTTGAGTTTCAAACTACTCGTCAATGTCATTTTGTTTTCAAATATTGGCTTTTAGTTCTGAATTTTGGTTTAAGTTTCAAGAAGTGAAAATCAAAACTTATGTGATGATTGAAAAACAATCTTATTGTTTCAAACAAAGTCTTTATCAAATTAGATTTTAAGGATTGAAATAATTGTAGATGAACATGAATCTAATAGTCGAATCGGATGAAATTGGTTCAACGAGGAAAGAACAAATGCACGGTGAAAACAACTCGAATAAGTGATATACATTTAATTAGCTAACTAAATCCTTGTATATCGTATTATGATACAAAAAATAGTATTATGTATCTTTGTAAAAAAAAATTATAAAACAAATAAAAAGGAAAATATTTAATATAATTGCATTAAAAAAAATTATTTTAGTTCTGGCCTTTAATTTTCTAAAAATTATTTAACTGATTTAATATGAGCACATGAATATGAAAGCCAAGTTTATATAACTTAACTAATCGTCCTTTTCTAAAAGCTTTAGTGAAAATTTAAATATCTGAAATTTGAAGAACTGAAATAAAATATTTAAATTTATAAAAATTTAATAAAATAAAATAGGCATAGCATGTGTTTTAAAATAATATCATATTTTTGAGGTTTACATTTAACAAGTAGAAAATGGCAAGGTTTTTCTAGGATGTGGATTTCTGATTTTCTTAAGATCTTTGCCTTTTATATTGATATTGACGGCCACTGATTAAGATTTTCATATTAATTTTTTCCCCTTCTTCCCTGTATTTTAAATTAAATATTTACATTTTAAAATGGTTTTGAAAATTATATTTAAAATTTAAAAAACTCAAAGGTGGCCTTTCTTTTAATTATTTAGATAGGGACTAGAGTCTAATAAACATTTTTTTTTTTCATTTTAAAAAAGAGACCGAAAAACAATTATGTTTGTTTGTTGTTGTATTTTTATTATTTGAGATTAGTCCCCATTTTAAAAATCAGTCAAATTTATAACAAAAGGAGATTATTTTTTAGTTAATCTAAAACTGGCTGAGTATTAAAATCTCAAGTCATGAGATCATTTCTCTAAAAATAAAAAAAAGCTATCATATGCGACTTTAACAATAATTTTTTAATTAAAATGTGTAAATATTTGGACAAATTATCAAATTTTAATTACCCAATAACTTACTAAAATGTGAGCATAATTTAACAATAATTAACATGTACTTCTTTTGAAGTCATATGTTAAAATTCCCATACTCTACACTTGTTATACTGAAAAAAATTATGACTCAAGTTAATCTAACATAATTTAACTTGTTCAAGCATATGCCTTCAACAAAAAGGTCAAATTTTTGAATTTACCAACTTCAAATCCACATGTTATTGAATATATACATAGGGACTGTTTGGGGCGCTGAGATAATATAAGATGTTAGGAATTCTGATGTCTGGGGAGTTCTGATCGAGTTTAATCAAGTATGTTCAAGCACTGAGATGATATACAATACATGGAAAAAAAATGGGCCTACAAACAATTAAAAAGATATGATAATAGATCTCTTAACACTGAGATGATATAGGATGTGGGGATATATCATCTTGACCCCCAAACAACCCAAGAGAGAAGAAAGAGAAGAGAGAGTAATGATTATTGCCACCTAGTTTGCACCTAACCTCATACTCTCTAGGCACAAAAGAAAAAAAAATACTTTCTCAAAAAAATTGTCACATGACAAATTTTATTGGACAATTAGATTGCATGAAGATAGATGCAGTCCAGACAAGACCTAAATATTTTTCATATATATATATATATATATAAATACCCTCTCAAAAAGCAAAATTGAGAAGAAATTAGGTAAATAGTAATTTGATGCTCTCCCAACATAGACAACCCTACAAAACAGTTGAAACAACTTTAAATGTGGGGAAATTGAGAGGAATCACAAAGGTTGCTATCTCTATCTCTATCCCTATCCCTATCCTCTCTCTACACTTGACTTCATATTTCTTTGCATTATCACTCAGAAAGTTGCTTTTTAAGCTTCTTTTGACTAGCTTCAACTTCAATTTGAAAATCATTTTTTTTTTTTTAAAAAAAAAAAGAAAATTCTTTATGTTTGTTTCAAAGGTAAATTTGACACCAAGTTGACTGAGCCACTTTCTTCCCCCCTTCTTCAAAATGGGCATGGCCTTTTATTATTACCCATCACTCTCACAAATTATGATATATAAGTATTAATAATAAATAAATAAATAAATAAAAGCTTGTTTTTAAAAATGGCCCTTTTTGAATGGATTTTGGGCCAATGTTATTTAATATTCCACAAGTGGGAGATGTTGGGTCAATCTCACCAAAGTGGTTGGAGCTTTTGCAACAGAGATTGATTTAATCCAATTATGTGAAGTTGAATGATTTCAACATCTCTTTCAACTCTTTCAACCTTCTAATAAAACCATTAATGGAGGTTGACCCAACTCCCCCCCCCCCCCCCCCCAAATCCTCACTTCCTTTGCAAGTTTTCAAAAAGTTACTTTGTAATTATTTCTCGATGATGAACGAACCACCATTGGTTGGTCTAATGATTCTATTATAAAAATTTAATTCGTTTCATATAGTTAGAGAGTTCAAACCACGATTGTTCGTATGAGTTTCTCGTTATCAAATGCATAGTTATCTTGTAAGACTGGCTGAATTGCAAGGTTTTTAGATATTAATGATATGTTTGGGAGTGCTTTTTAAAATTATTAAAATCACTTTTATTATGTTTAAAACTATCTCAAACACATATATTTAATTATTCAAAATCAATTTAATATTTAGTTTCTCATCTTTTAAGGGGACTTTCATGCAATCAAATATGATTTTTGAAGGACTAAATGCACATTTTTAGAGTGACGTTTTTTAAAATGATAAATATGGGTTAAATATAATTTTGGTTCTTGTACTCTGAATTCTATTTAATTTTAGTCTTTGTACTTTTAAATGTTCAATTTTAGTCTATGTGATTTTAATAAATCTTAAATTCAGTCTTTAATGTTTGTTATTGTTGACTTTTTTTCATTTTTTATTATATATTAGTATTTTCACTATCAATTTTGAAAAAAAAATATTAATATATTTTCTTAAATAAAAATTATTATTATTATTTAACTATTTTTTTATATAAAAATTAACTTCGATGACTAAATTTAAAATTTATTAAAAATATAGAAATTAAAATTGAACATTTGCAAGTACCTGAATAAAATTTTTAAAAAATAAAATTTAGAGACCAAATTAATATTTCAATCAATATAATTTTAACAATTTTAAAATTCCTCGACTCTATAGCTTTCTAAGATCCCACTTCCTTTAAAAGAAAGCAAGTGTTTGAGGGTTATGGGTTTTAAGCTACATGACTATTCAATTAATATACAAATTATTTAAGATTTTGGTATATTTTCTTTGTAGCCAAACATGCATGGCATTTGTGCTACATGGAATAATATTGGATAGCATTTTTATGGATAATAATTATGTTTATAGTAAAATTTTTTAAAAAATACAAATGTAGCAAAATAGATCTATGATAGATATCTACCAATGATATAATCTATCATTGATTTGTCTCTACTAGTGATATGATTTATCATTGATAGATTTCGAAAGCAAAATTTGCATTGTGTTATATCTACAAATACTTTTGATATGATTGCTACTTTTACAACAACCTCAATTAAATATCTAACGTCTTGTCTGGTAACAATTTCATTGTTAGTTATATGTGTTTGACATTTATATTTGGTTTATTTCAATTTTCCAATTATGATTTTCGCATTCTTCAAAGAAGCAACTTGAACACCTAGTTAAATTCTAAAAAAAATTGAAATTAAAGGTGACTTTATTTTTTAAAATATTAATAGAAAGTAGATGAAAATTTATAAATAAAAGAATATCTAATAGTTTTAATTTTTAAAAACTAAATAATTATAAGACGGGATTTAATTCACTTCATTTGAGTTCAATCTCAATATCATGATTACATTTTTTTTTTCCGAAATGAAATGTTTATATTATAAATAAGCCTTGAAAATCACAAACTGTTCAAAAGGGAGATTTAGATTTGGACCATTATATTATTTGTCTCAGCTTTTAAGGAAGAGACTTCTTACCAATTAGATGTGCCAAAGTCACACTTTGAGTTGAATTTTATGTTTTCTTCATAAAAATCATGTCTTTTTTTCCCCTAAGTTAACTAAAAAAATTATTTAGTACACCCACTCCACTAGCATTCAATTCATATAGGCCATGGGATATTAAAGGAATGGCAATAAACCCTTCAACCAGATTTTTCCCACAGAAACTTTTCCATTATGGCCCATAATTTGACCATTGAAGAGACTTTGATAAAATTATTTGATTTGGAATCACATGTTTTTAAGAGGATTATGATTCTCTTTGATTATAAGGTTGTCTATTCTTAATTCGACGGTCTTCGTTAAATCATTTCAAATTTATAAATTTCAAACGAGAAATAATAAGGTAATTCAATCTACATCGTTTTGATTAAACTTAATTTTTGATTACTTAAAAGAAGACTTGTTTTTTCAACATAAAGAGAGAATATGATACGCTAAAGTTATTGGCTATCAGTCGAATCAATTACTTGCTACAATGTATGATTTTTAAAAAGTATCTTAAATTTTGGTATGTGTGGAATCGGATGCTTTATTTGAGGGTCTCCGTTTGGTGGTGCAATTGGATCTTTAGAATATTGAAGTCCATTCAAATTGTCTTCACTTTATGCATATATTGCATGAGGAAAAAGAAACCCTTTTTGAAGTGTATACATGGATCTCTGATATTACTGTTTTTTTTACTAAGTTTTAAGAAGTTATATTCCAAAATATTAGTCGCGATTTTACTCCAACATTACATAGTTTGGTTCGGAGGAGTTTGGCTAAATGGTCATTTTGGTTGTTTGACATAGAACAATTATCAAATTCAATTTATAAGAATTTTAAAAGAGAAGGAATTATTTAAAAGCATCCGATCAGTGGAATACACAAACATGGATCATGTGAAATTGAATCGAAATATTTTTTCTCGACACTTTTTTTTTTTTACTTCATGATTAAGTTCATTGAATTGTGTGTATAATATTGGTTGATTCTATTTACATTGCTTTATAATTGGGGGATAAGATGAGATTTGGGTGGAATTATCGAGCTTTGTACTTTGAAGTTACGTTTGATTTTGACTAAATATATATCTCAAATTTTGAAAGAGTTAGCTTAGTCAAGATTTGATCAACTTCTTTTTTGAAACAGTATTTTTTTAGCATGCGTTTAATACTTTATATATGACAAGAAATTGGAAAAAAAGAAAAAAGAAAAATTTTCCCAAATGTAAAATTATTTATAAAAATAGTAAAAAAAAAATACTGATAGATATCGATAAACTTCTATTAACGTCTATCATCGATAGAAATTTATAGAAGTCTATCATTTAGAAATTGATAGAAGTCTAAAACGATTGAATTTTGTTATTTTGTGTAAATAATTTTTTTTTTTACTTTTCTATTTATAAAAAATCTCTAAGAAAAATTAATCATTAAAAAAATATTGGACATAGATAGTTAACAGATAATTATCTTCCTAAAAATTGATTATTCAATCTTCCATCTTTACCATAGTTAAATTCAAAATTAAAGGGTGAAAATACATAGTTTCATCGCAAAAAATCTTGGTTGAGTCAAACTTATTTCAAAGTTAGATTGATTAACAAATTAACTTAATAAAGTTTTCTTTTTCTTTGACTTTAATGAGAACACTTTATAGTGTATAATTAACAAAGCCATCTCATTAAAAGAAATGACAATTTTAAACTTCTGATTAACATTTTGCTCATATTATATAGCTCCTAAATCCATTTAATCTTAGAAATTTCAAAATTATAAATTTACTCTTTAAATTTTCAAGTTTTTTAAAATTCACAATCTACTAACACAAAATTAAAAATTTATAGTTTCATTAAATATAAAATTCAAATTTGTATCTAACATTGCAATTGATTTTTTTAAAAAAATTAGGATTAAAAATTCACTTTTAGTCCCTAAACTTTTATAGAAGTGACGATTTGGTCCATAAACTTTGATTTGTAACAATTTAATCTCTATTCGTAGAATTCAATGAGATTTCATGCATAAATAAACCGTTAAACTAATTAGAAACTCAATATTTTTTCAAAATATAAAGTTTATTTCATAAAATATTAAAAATTAATATCTAATTTTGATGAATTTTTTTACATGAGAGACTAATTTGTTACAATTTTGAAAGTATAAGGACTAAATTGTTACATACTAAAATTCAGAGACCCAATCGTTATAAAATTGAAAGTACATGGACTAAATCGTTACAAACCAAAGTTCATGAACTAAATTGTCACCCTAAAAAAATTGAGGGACCAAAGATGATTTTTAGCCAAATTTTAAAAGTTGTGGAAAACTTGTTAGATTGAAAATTGAAATTTTTATAACATATTGGCTCAAAACTAAAATTTTAAAAATTTATTACACACTTCCAATTAAATAAAAACCTAAAAATTGGGGATAAATTTGTAACTTAACTTAACAAAAACTTAATTGAAAAAACAAAATGGTAGTCAATAGTAATAAAAAGATATTTCTTTCTAACGTACACAGTTATTATTATTATGAATTTACGTATATCTTATTATCATCGATTTACGTATATCTGGACTAATATATATTAGAAAAATGAAATGAAGTTTGGTAAAGGATGGGATGGGAAAGCAGCTGACTTTAGTGGTTGATCTGAGTGCTTAGTTCAGCCATGAGTGTACTTTGGTAAGTAATTATAGTGGAAAACAGCTCATACACTGACTTTTCTTCCCACTACTTCCCACTTCTCATAACTCATATGCCTATTTTCTCCCTTTGTCTTTTACAATGTTTTCTTTTGTCTCATTATCTCAATAATTTCATTTTTTTTTTTTTTTTAATATGGATATCTATACCCATACTTGAGATGGGATTTGATTAAATTACATTCGTTTTTTATCATTTAAATTTAAATTTGAACCTTATCTGGCCCAATAATCATTACCAAAATGCATCATTATGCACTTTCATTTTTATTATTTGATTTAAATATGATTTTGATTCCCAATTTTATTTTTTATTTTTTTTTCATTTTACCCGAATTCCTTTCCCTTAATATTGCTCGCTAAGAATATAATAGTAGTAAATTCTAAATCAAATCACATTGCCATTAGAATTAAAATGATGTTTTTAATCAATCAAATTTAAGACTTTTGATAACTCGAAGTTGAAGGTTTGAATTATCGATCCTCATTTATACTAAAAGAAAAAAATATGTAATAAAACTTAAAACTCGGTGAAAATTGAATAATTATAACTAAAATTCAAAAAAAAAAAAAAATCAATGATAGTCATGAAGATTTCAAACTTGTAAGAGGAAAATAAAAGTAGGTAAATCTTCGAAATCAATCTCAATATGTTATTAACTTAATTAAAAACTCATCAAACATGAATTTCATCGGTTATTGACTTAAGTTTTTTCTCTAGAAGTTAAAAGTTTAAATCTTCATATCCCACATTTATTTTACTAGATATATTAATAGAAACTCACCACACGTATCTTCAATTCCCTTTATTTTCACGTTCAATAACATTTCAATGAAAATACCAAGGAATAAATAAACAAATAAAGCAAGTGTATTCAAAAGCATATACTTTCCAAAATCCTAAAAGCATTTTAGAATAGTTTATAATATTTTCAAATACGAAACAAAATGTCACATTTTCTTTAAAAAAAAAAAAAAAGAAAAGAAAAGAAATGAAGATCCTTTAAAGGCACTTTACAAAGTATCCCATCAGTAATATTCCTGCACTTGATGGAGTTGGGAAGAGAATGGTGTGCCCTAAGGGAATCAAATAGAAATCCAACAAAAGCACAAGGTTGCAGAGCAGTAGTAGTAGTGTATCACTCCTCTTCACTCAATATCTTTTCTCCTTCTACACATTCATTCAATATATTTGGTTATCATGGGAATAACATTTCCTTTTACTATACTCTTCCTTATCCAAATTAGTCTTACTCCCTCCATAAAATATGTGTAGATGACAAAAGAAAATAACGAATATAATGAAACTTAAGTAAAGAAATAACAAGAAAAAAAATAGTAAGTTCAAATTTAGAATATATATATTCCTTAGTGCGGTTGCAAAGTATTTGCAAATGCAGCACAATACAAAAGAATTGTTATAACAAATTTAGATTTTGCTTTTGAAGTCTACTTTAGTGATAGACTAAATTGCAAGTAGGAGTTGTCTATCAATGATAAATCATATCATTGATAGGAGTCTATCAACGATAGAGTTTATCATTGATTTTGCTATATTTGTAATTCTATAAAAATGTTGTGTACGCTTAATTAAGTGTTACCCAATGCAATTATCCTATTCTTTAAATGGAAAAACTAGAAGAAAAAAGAAAAGACAAAAGAGAGAAAAAATGGCTGCATATGTAATAGCTCGACATGTGGCACCATGCGATTGGGCCACGGTTGGACTGCAAAAGAAAAATTACTGCAGTTCAACTAGCAGTTAAGTTATTGCTAAAATTGCTAAAAGAAATATAAATCAACTCCATTGGAAGTGAATACCTCCCACACGATTATTTCTCTCTCTCTTTAAAAACATACCAAGAGAGAGAGAGATCCAAAGGGGAAGGATGAGAATGAGATGGTGGGAGAAAGAAAACAAAACATATGCTGTTGCCAACTTGCCTCCACAACATAAGGTTAGACAAGAAAGAAAAGCCTCTCTTCCCATACTTATTCAATAGCATAGTCATATGACTCATATCCCACTTAAGACGATAAACTTTGCTTTTACCTCCTGCCAGGAAGAGGAGCCTCTCCTCATTATGAGTGAGAGAAGAGAGAAGGGAGAGGAGAGGAGAGAGAGAGAGAGAGAGAGAGAGAGAGAGCTCATCATTAATGGATGGCTGCTTTATAACGCAAACTCAGGGAGGGGATGTGACAAGTCATCAAATAATTGATCCTGAAGTGACCAATTTGAAAACGGCCGTACAAAGTCTACTCAGCAAACAAAAACTAGCAAATTTTTTTACCTAATCTAGGAAGTTCAGATAGCTCTGAAGTGCCTATACATTCTTCAAATATGCAAACTTCTAATGTGCAGTGGCATAAAATCACAGAGGACTGATTAATTTAGCTAGCACAAAGAAATGGAGAGGAGAAAGGAGGGAAAAAAAGGACGAGACAGTACCATTATTATATGGAAATTCTGTCCATGAATAATTTGTGGCATTT
The DNA here is from genome assembly GCF_027475165.1 of Benincasa hispida. Lineage (NCBI taxonomy): Eukaryota > Viridiplantae > Streptophyta > Magnoliopsida > Cucurbitales > Cucurbitaceae > Benincasa > Benincasa hispida. Next base: position 74,389,566 of record NC_143486.1, read on the forward strand.
ATTACCCCATCCATCTCACATTTTCTAATAAACAACAATAGTAAACTCAATAATCTGGGGCCTACACTACTGGTACATCTGATTAGAAATAAACAACATTTAGCTAGAGAGGCCGAGTCTTTCAATTCTCACATCTACTAACCATTTGAATCAAAATAAATGGACTAATGATTATTGTAGGACTGAGTAAGAGTACCTGTGTCATCCCCTTGCTATTGGTGGCCTGATGGTTGGAGAGATATTCATAGAACTTGCAGTTGACAGATCCTCCAATTCTTACAAATGTTTTTCTTTTTTTGATTCAATCGACAAATGACCAATAATTGATATCTAAGCTTTTAAGGCAACTCTCTACGACCCATGTCTCCTCCAGCAGCTCTAGTTTACAGTTACCGAATATTGAAATGAAGAAATTAAACGGAACAATTAGAAACAAACTTATGAAAACTTGATTAGCCTCCTGATGAACAGTAAGGAGATTAATCCTCAGCAACTACACTTTTCAAAGTCTCAGGAAGTTCCATTTCTCAAATGAGATGTTTCCACTCCATGGATGGCTCCCAAAACCATCATAATCTTCCCCATGAAAAAACAGGCATCCAACTTTTCTAAAGTGGGTAAACATGGGTTTTTTTAGGTATTGAAGGATAAGCCTTTAACAAGAAGTAATAAACTTATCGCACAAAATTGTGACTGTGCTCACTGACAGTTGAATCTTCTAGTAGTCCAATATTCTATAGGATGTCAACACACTTTGGAGCATCATCCCTCGGCCCCTCAAGAGATCTATACATATATAGCACCTGGACATGGTCTTCCATACCCTCCACCTGAACATCGTTTTCAATTTCCTCATCACTCCTCATCACCTCAACCACTAAGTGAGGCATGGCTCTGGCAACCTCTTGGCAGCCTTGGCGAGACAATTTACAAGCTGACATCCAGAGAAATCTCATATTATAGTAATGATGTAAACCAGATCGCAAGGCTCCATCGCCAAATGGGCTATCTCTAATCTCAAGTTTTTGCAATCTATGACAGCCCTCAAGCACATATTTCAATCCCAAATCACTGTTTCCAGCAAAAGCAACTGACAGGGTGCGTACCAGTTTCCCATACTTCCCGATGTAGCTGAAAGCACGATCTGTCAATAATCCAGATATCGCAAGCCTAGTTAGCTTCTTACAGTTTATAACAATGGCACCAAATCCTTCATCCATGGGTTCTCCAGTTTTATGGTCTGGCTGGTGCCGTCCCATAATACACAGTCTAAACACCACAAGATCTTGGCAGTTCTGTGACATAGCTACCACAGCTGCATTGGTCATTCTCTGGCAAAAGTAGAGAATATATTGCAATTTCCTGCAACCCTCAGATATTGCCTGGAAGCCCACCTCAGAAATGGGGCCTTCTCCATCTTCTCGAACATCAACAGGGAAAACCCTCAGTTCTTGCAATTCCTTGCAGGTGGAAGCAACAGCCTGAAGTCCATCATCACATATTGAATCAAGAGCCTGCAATAAAAGGGGGAAAAAATGTAAGCACTGCATGCCAAATTTCCTCCCACTCTACTCAAAGATCACATACCCAGAAAGTCTGGAGCTTGTGGCAGTGGCTTATAACTGGTTTGAGTTGTTCAGGAGTTATATTTGCATAGCTCAAGTTCAGAGTGGTGAGATTAGCACATACTGGATAGATACAAGGTAGGTAATCAGGCAAAATGTCCTTGAATCCAGAAAGACAAACTAAGGATTTGCAAGCAGCAAAAGCAGAGGCATAGTCAGGCTCTGACTCCCCATGAACCACAGCCTCTGACGTACTGAACGAACCGGTTCCCAGATATGTTAGACTTGGAGCCCGAATCATCAAATGGTATAGTTGAGCAATGGAAACGTGGCGATTCACCCCAAGTTTCTTCAACGATGGGGATCTACTCACCAACCTCTCTAGTGCCTCAAAATTAATGGGCCACTCTACGCAGTCAAAGATCAGAGATTCAAGACAGGTTTCCTTCTCTGGGAAACAAGATATCCAATCCACTTCATCGTCTGCTACGTCAGATTCAATCAGATCAAGTACTCGAAGGTGCCTAAAAAGCAAATCAATCAGTCTAAGTTGAATGGAAAAAAAGCCATCACACCAGAAACTTCAACAAAAGCTCGCCATTAGAACATCAAAACTCTGCATTATTCAAAGAATCCAACCACCCAGATTTTCTTCTTTTTTATTAGGAGGGAAAAAAAAAACAAAGACCCCAAATGGATTTCAAAACATAGAGATTCAAACATCCTTTCCTAAGGTACAAACGATCCCTAAAGAAAGACTAACGAAGGTACATTTGACAGTGCAAACTGAAGGAATCAGACTCCAGAGCTCAGAACATTGAGAAAATGAAAAGAGACGAAGAAGAAATCTAAAGGCGTACCTGCATCTGGTGGCAACAACAGCAATACCACTGGTGCCAAATCCTTCACAGCAAAACAACACAAGCTCCTTAAAGCCAGGAAAAGAGTCAGCAAGCAGGGCCAGATCGTCGTCAGTCACAGACATGCGCTTCAAATAGACTCTCTCAAGCCAAGGGTAGGATTTAGCCATGGCCGCCACCCATGGGGAAAAGTGGGCTCCCCAATTGGGCGGCATCAGGTTAAAATCTGCAAACCGAGGCTTCCCTTTAATGGTCACTGACCGAACTCGATTAAACCGCGACGTAACTCGGCGAGGAGAAACCGCATAGCAATTTGCAATAAAAAGGTCGGATCGAGTAAGGGCTTCAACTCGATACCACGACTTGCAAACAAGTGAAGCCGCGTTCCGGTCACGACGAGAAGTAAGAAAGTGAAGCACGTTCTCAAGAACATTATGAAGTATATTCTCAGCAGAACCAGAAGCCGTAACATCACCGGAACACCCTGTGCAATTGCGAGTCTTACTAGCCGATTCAGCGATGGCGTCGCCGCCGCCGCCGCCGCCTAGATCCGAAGGTAAAGACCGATCTTCGTCTTCGGACATTTCTTCAGCTTGATCCACTCTCATGTGCAACAAATCAGAGTCCCTCCTTCTTGAAAACTCGTCAAGAACAAACCAGTCTAAATCATTATGGAGAAAACCAACAGTGAATCAGATCAAGGAGAGTTGGAAAGTGAATGGATTTAGGTTTAGAAAGAAGAAGGGGAGAGAGAAAATGAAGATCCAGAGAGAGAAAGTGCATACCTGTGATTTGAGAGGAGTGTGAAATGATATGGAAATTTGGAGGGATTAGTTTAACTGATCACAAGGACAATGGAGTGTAAACAGTAGGCTCTCCTGTCTGTATCTCTGGGCATTGGGATTCTTCTTGCCTCTCTCTCTATTTATTTTTATTATTAATTATTTTTTTCTCTTTTTGAAAATTTTCTCTCTCTTTTTCTTGTTTCAAAATGGCTCCCCACACACCTGCTCTATTATTTTAGGGGCTTTCCTCTCAACAATCTTGTCCTTTCATTTCACACCTCATTACTTTTTTCAAATAATTAATTATAATTATAATTCTTAATATTAGTTGCCTTAAAACAACTACTCTTCAGTCTTGGCAAATATCAATTCATAATTAAAAATGTGTTTAAATAATTATAATAATAATAATAATAACGACAATAATAATAATAAAAAAAGCATATAAGAGATGTTTCTTGTAGTAGTCGATTTACAACTAGAAGAAATATAAGAAAATAGATGAAATCTCCTAAAATAAAGAAGCATACAAACAAAGAAAGGAAGAGAAAGAATTAAAAAAAATAACATAATAAATAATAATAATTAAAAAATCTCCAAATGAAAAAAGAATTAGAAGAAAGATAAAATTTATATTAAAAAAATTATTATTGTAATTAAGCTGGAATGACTTAGAAAATTTGTTTTTCAAAAAAGCATTTTTATCTAAATACTTTTGATTAAAAAAGAAAAAACTCCTTAAAATAAAAACACACGTGTTTAGCATCTATTTCTTAAAAGTATTTTTATACAAGGTCGTTTAGTTTGTTATATACTACAAGTGGTTTTATTAATATTTTCCAAAATTGATCGGTGGCAGCTGAAGTTTGGCCAAAGTTGGTGGTCGAAAGTGGCTACCAAAAGTGGTCGGTAGCGATTGTCGGAGGTGGCAATCAGAGTTAGCGACAGCAGTCGTCAAAGGTAGTAGTTGAAGTTGGTCGGTGACGGCCGAAGTTTGGCTAGAGTCAGTGGCCGGAAGTTCGCAGGCATGACTACTGAAAGTTGAGATCAGAGGTGGCCCGTGGCGGTGTCGGAGATGATGGTCGGAGTTGGTCGACAAACTTTCTAAATTAAATTAGAAAAAAAAAATATGACTCCTGGGTTTAAATAGTTTTTACTATTCACACCTATAAAAAATAGTGTAGGAAAACTTAGCTTCATAAAAAACTCTAGTTCCAAACAAGAGTTGGGTTTAGGATGCCCAACCCATCTCAAGCCCAATACTTAGAACAAACACCCCCTTAGGTTCTCTTTAATAATCATTTGGTTTTTTTTTTTTTTAAGTTTATGAACAACTTTTTCACCTATGAATTTCTTTATTTTATTATCTCTTTCTATTAATATTTTTAAAAACCAAGTCAAGTTTTAAAAAATCAAAGTTTTGTTTTTGTTTTTATTTTTAAAATTTAGTTAAGAATCAACTTTTGTTTTTCGAAAAGGATGAGTATCACAGTGATAAATTGAGAAGAAATAGACTTTATTTTAAAAACCAAATGGTTATCAAATGATGCTTTAGAATTTTGGACAAAATTTTAGATAGAAATGGCGTGACAATGACCTAGAGCATAAATTTAGATAGAAATGGTATATCAATGATCTAGAACAAAGAAATTGATCAACACATGATTTTAGTTTATTGTCACATAATTCTAAACCTCAATTTCTATTCTAAATTCTAAAAAATGTATAGTTCAAGGATAGTTTTGAAATATTTATGTAAATTGAGAGATAATATTTCAGCTTTTGAAAGTATGTGAGTATTATTTACACAAGGGACATAATTCAAGAGTATTCGTCATAACTTTTCCCTTTCAGACCAACCTTCGTCCTCATTGGTCTCCATCAAAGCTGGGTTTTTGGAAGCTGAACGTGGATGTTGCTTGGTCTACTAAGAGATGTTTAAGCAGGCTTTGAGTAGATTGTTTGTGATCACGAAGGTTGATCGATCTTGGGGGTTGCAAGTTTATCAAGAAGTTCTGGAGCATTAGTATACTGGAAGTTGAAGCTATGCTAGATAAGTGATTGCGATTTGAGCGAGAAAGATTTGGAAGTAATTTGCCACTTGAGGTAGAATATGATGCATTGAAAGTGATTAATTTATTTAATAGAAAGGATTCTTTGTTGGCATAAATCGGGATTCTCATTAAGGATAATATTTTTGTTGGGATTCTAGTAAACACTCGTCATTTTTGTTATGTCCCTAGAGAGAAAAACAAATATATTTATGCTACTGCAATTTTAGCTTTCTCTCAAAGTTGTTATTTGATATGAAAAAGATTTTTTTTTCGATTATATCCTTGTTTTCATTTGTGATGGGAGGTGGGGGAGTAGTTAGTTTGGTAGTTTAGTTATTTCTACATTGTTAGCTAAAAAAAAATATTTGTTATAATTAACCCATAAATAAAACTTTCATTACAATTTTGAGGATCTACTCAAGTTATTAACAACAACCAATAATAATAATGATAATAATTATAAACATATAAAAATGTATACCCAAATGGTTGAAAAGGGCTCTCTTCCATGCAAACATTGTGCTCCAAATGTAGAATACAAAATATAAACTTCAAATATGAACCAAGATATATCTTCATCAAAATTTGAAAAAAGAAAAAAAGAAAGAAAGAAAGTCTTATAATTGGAAGGTATGATTAGATTAGACTATATATAATTCAATTGGTTAAAACATTTATTATTGACAAAAAATTTAAGAGATTCGAATCTCAACCTCAACAAGTTGTTAAACTAAAAAACCAACAATATAACTATAAAATGCATCTAATAAACAAAGTGATATAAAGATTCAATTTAGTATATAAGTATCTCATAAAATATACAAAATGCTTAAAAAATTAACTATTGTATTAGACTGAACCTCAAGATTTCAATTTTGTAGTCAATAGTCACATTATTATTTAGAAAAAATGTCTAATATTACATATCAGACACACAATTGAAATGTTAATGATCAAGTATATATTTTTTAAAGTTCAATAACTATATATGACACAAATTGAGATGTTAATGTGTTAAAATTTTAACCTTATATAAAGTTGTGTCATCTAACATGAAACGAAGCTACCACTGTTTGTAAATAAGTTAGTTATGCTCGTTTTAGTAATATTATATAATTTAAATATTTTATTAATACATCTAAATTATATTTATATGAACTTGTGTTATGTACGATGGTCAAGCGAAGAGCAAAACCCCTTATAAATTCACTGTTCGGAAAGTTAAAATGGAGGAGACTTCCAACATTGGTCTATCTTCTCACTCTCTCCAAAACATGGGTATCCTTGAGATCCAAACCCAAAACACAAGGTTGGAGTACATAAAAGAGACTTCCAACACCAAATTTTCCAATGTGAAATTCTCTAGCAAAAAAAGTTGGTTCCCTCTAATTTTGAAAGTTAAATTTTCACCGAACATGTCATTTTAAAAAAATCTTGGATATGCCATTGAATAAGAGTGTGTGACTAATGTTTTTTTTAAAAAAAAGTGTGACTCTTTAGTTTTGCCAAACAAGAATAATTTTCAGCTTATACATGCAATGTAAAGCTTTTTTTGGTAATGGACTATATATCAACTATTTGAATAGGAAGCAATTGGATTAACAAAAGCCACTTATCCTTAAAAAAGAAAGAAATAAAGACAAAAAACGATGGCATCTCTAACGTGTTTAGTCAAATTATTACTGATATTGTTATTTTAGTACCATTATTGGGATAGTTTTTGTTCTAAAAAAAATAATTGATTAGGATTTTTTTTTTACACATTTATGAATATAATTAATACACTACTTGAATAGTCTATTAAATGTTATAATGTTTAAAGATTGTGTTTTTTTATGTAAAAGAAATCATACAGTATACCTAATTTAAATATCTAACCTTTGATACGTGGCACTTGCATAAAAAAAATTCAATAAAATCGCAATTCATACTATAGAAATAAAGTAGTTATATAACTATCAATCTCATTTTTTTTTTATAAATATTTTAGAGTTCATTATTTCCCTCTAACAAATTAAAATAAACCAATGACAGAAATTAAACAACTATAAAGTTCGGAGAATAAAATAAAACCAACTACAAAGATTTGGGAAGATAATGATATATATTGAATAATTTTAACTTAAAATATAATATTTATTTTATTTTTTATATATAATTATGCGTTTTAAAATCTTTCAAAGTCGAGATCTAAATACGAAAAGTCATAAAAGTGTTGCTTTTAGATTCTTGCCACTTGGATGGATCACATAAGTCGAATACAATGATTAAAAACACATCTATACACATTTAAGGGACGTTTGACGTAAAAGCAGAGAATTGAGTTGAGTTGAATTGATAATTATTATATGGAGAGTTAAATTATTTGGAGAGTTACATTGTCTGTGTTTGGTGTGCAAAGTTGAGTTGAGTTGGTAAGTATTGTCTGTGTTTGGAGGCATAGTTGAGTTGAGTTGAGTTAGAGTATCTGGTACTGTTTTTGTAAATGAAATTGATTTTGTTTTATTTATTTATTTATTTATTTTGTTTTGTTTTGTTTTTTTGCTATTGTTGATTTTAATTTTCAACTATACACATATTTTCCTAACTTTTCTACGGTAAAAACAGAAAAACTTTGAATTCTTTTCCATTCTCAAAACATAACAAATTTTCTACAAAGTATTCATACATAAATAGAGATATTAAAAAAATCCATGGGGTCGGGGCTCTGGGGAGACCCATCCCCGAATAGGGCGGGAGATCCCTGAATACACGGGGAATGGGGGAGGGAGTAAAGAATTTTTTTTTCTTTGTTTGCAATTTGGGGTCGGGAATGGGGAATATATTACCAGACCCCGCCCCGTCCCGATTTTTGTATATAAATTATAAATTTATAATATATATATTAATATTAATATTGTAGACTTTGTTAAGATAATTATGGAGGTTTTAATTATTTAAGTTTAAGATTTTATTACTTTAATTCTTTAGATGTTATAATATTTAATGTAAGATGTCTAATTGTTGAATTTTAATTTAAAGAAATTCTTATAAATAGAAAAATCCTAAAAATATTTACATTTTATACAAAAAGTTCAAAAACAAAAAGTACAAAATACTTTTTCAACTTTTTGTTATAAAGTGTAAATATTTTTAATTTTTTTTATATACTTAAAATGACCCCTTTAATTTATAAAATTTATTAGAATTTAGCATTTTATTATTATTTTTTTTGAAATTGAATGTGTACTATTGTTTTATTTAAATGAAAATTGTATTGGATATGATTAAGGGATTGTTAAAAATATATATTGAATTAAAATAAAAAAAATTGATAAAAAATGATGCGAGAAAATTTTTTCCGTGGGGAACCCGATCCCCGAGAAATCCTGTGGGGAAATTCGCGAGGTTAGGAAATGGAATAGGGGGCCCCGCCTCGTGGACATCTCTATATACAAAACACAAAATTTTGAATTCAACTTTTTAAACACTCAAATAGAAGTGATTATTCCATTCAAAAATCCAACTTATCATTAATTACCATCAAAGTTAAAAAAAAAAAAAAACTGAAAGGATTAGTGCCATCAAATGAAATTATTGGCATTATTTTAGATAAAAGGGGTGACACTTAAATGTTAATCTTAAAAAAAAAATAAATCTTATCATTTAAAACATAAAACCGACTATTAGATAGTCTTTATTGACCAATTTGTGGGATATGGATTTATAAATATTGATTTCTATTTTTCTACTATTATGTTGAATCAGTGTACAAACTATCATTTTTTTTAAAAAAAACTTGAGCCATAATTTTAAATTTTACTATTTCATTAGAATTATATAATATCTTTTAGATTTAAGAAAAAAATGAAATGGAGGAAGAATAATTAGATCTAGAAGAACAATCAAAAAAAGAAAATAAAAAAGAAAAAGGAGGAGTTGAGAAAGAAAAGGGAAAATAAAACCCATACGAGCCAAACGAGAAAAAAAAGAGAAAATGAAAAAGACGAACCAGAAGGTGAAAGAAGAGAGAAGATGAGAGAAGGGGAGTAAATGTGAAGAGACGCATGAGAGAGAGATAAATGACAAAGCAATTGAGGGAGTTGGGAGAGTAATGAAAACACATGGGAAAATTGGTGAGAGGGAGAGTGATAAAATAGTGGATATTTAAATTCACCATTTTATTTTTATCAGTTGTCGTCGAAGTTGGGCACATGAAGGTGGTAGTCGGAGTATGTCGCTGAAGTTGCTTGTGCGAAGGTAGACATTGGAGTTAGTTGCTAGAGTTGTCGTTGGAGGTGGTTGGTGGAGCTCGGAGTTTTTCGTTGAAGTTGGTCGTGCGAATGTGGAAGTCAGAGTTGTTTTGTATCAAGGTGGTTGTCGGAATTGGTTGTTAGAGTGTTGTCGGAGCTCGGAGTTGGTCGTCGGAGTTGGCCATCCGAAGGTGGTCATTGGAGTATGTCGCTGGAGTGTGATAGCGGTAATTGCCAATGGAGACCGATGGGTGGAACCATTAAAAACATTAAAGGGAGAGAGAATTGGGGAGGGTTAGGGTGAGTTAGTAAAATAACCAACTCAACCCCATCAACATTTAAAGTTGATTGTCAAACATTGATTTGTAAAAAATACCAACTCAACCCAACTCTCCTTGGATTGTAAAAAACCCCTTATTAATTCAGCGAGTTAGAAAACATAAAAGTCCAAATTGTTTACCAAATAGGCATTGTTTTAAATTTAACATAAAGCAGAACATTTTAAATAATTTTTATTTTCTAAATTACGAATTCGATCTTGTAGTTTGAATTAAATTTCAATTTGATTCTTACTCTTAGTATTCACAAATTCAACTTCCCCTCTTCTTTTATTCGCTCCAACCCTTTTCTAAAATCAAGAAAGTTTAATAACTAATTTTGAATGATTTTGGATTAAATGATATAATCAATATTAAACAAGAATATAACAAGATTTAAGCCGAAAATGGTATCCAAGGACCAAAATGGACCCGAGAAAGGTCAAACCAAGCCTAACAAGTACCTAATGGATTTGGCCCTACACATGCCCCGATCCAAATGATCGCTTAGGGACCAAAATAGGCTAAGGGAAGGTCTTTGGCCTTGGCCAAATAAAATGTCAAACAGAGCACACCCTTCACATGTCTCGACCCAATGAATGAAAGGATAATCCCAATGCAACTCCAGAATCCTATTATGAAGGATTTAGGTCAGCTGCACCTATAAATACATAATAATAATTATAGTGAGAGGTAATTCCATTTTGACACTCAAATCCTCAACTAACTTATTACACTTATTCGATTTCTTGATGGAATACACAAGCATGCAACTGAAGCAAACAGAATCAATAAGCACTCTAATTACATTTAATTTGAGTTTTAAAGTATGCTATTTCAGAAAAACTAAAATGGGTTTCAAGTTGAACTTACCTTTGATGAAACCTTCTAATTCCAAGCTGCTCTTCACTCCGATTCAACTCCAAATCGACATTGAACCACCAAGAGATCTTCTCTACTATTCCCAGTCTTGAATTTGAGTAGTGGAACTCGAATTTGAGTGAATTTGGTGAAGAAAATTGAGAGAGTTTTATATTTTCTTCAGCATGCAAGCACTCCTCAGACATCAAATGGCCAACACATACTTTAACTAAAGGTGCGATTTGTGTCTGCTTGTAGGAAGAACACCTCCTACATAAGGTGTTTGTGGGCAAAACCCACTTAATTCAAATTTTCCAATTTTTCATTTCAAAATTCAATTAATCCAAAAATTAATTAAAAAATGATTTAATTAATTCATAATTAATCAAATCTAAACTATCAAAATCCAATTTCTCAAATTGAATTAAAATTGAAAATTAATTTGAATTTTAATTAATTAAACATAATTAATTAATTAATTAATTTAATATCAAATATTAAATTAATCACACACCTAATTTTAAACATGAATCCTATTCAGTAGTTAATATTTAAATCAACATTTAAATATTATAAACTTTCCAATTTTGTTTAATTTCAATAAATTAAATGTTAATTATATCATATATAATTGTACAAACCCTAATTCGAATTTGAACCTATTCAAATTCAAACCCTAATTTCAATTTAAACATATTCAAATTGAAACTCAATTTGAACAATTCAAATTGATATCATTCCAAATTCACTCAATTTAATAATTCAAAGTATTCATGTTTTACGAGCTAGTAGAGGGACTTTATGGACCTACAGATCATGAGCTCCAACGATTTAAGATTAATTGAACTTTTCAGACCAAATTAATTAGTATTTGTTAACAATCAAGTCACACCACTATAGCTCGATAGTTGTACTCTCCTCACTGTAGACATATTTGTGTCCACATGATTTAACCATAACTAGTAAGTTGACCCTTCACAAGTTGTTCGTAATAACGACTGGGTCAATATGCTGCCTTACCCCCGATATTACGTTTTGTTCTTTAAGTTCCAACTGATCCTCTAATGAACAATTAATTTATGATCTAATCACTAAACCGAATCCCTCTTGGGCTAGTGAGAGTGTGGAGCCCCTTGTTCAAGACCTGGATACAGTACTAAGAGAACAACATTTCTTCTATCCCTAAATCGGGTAGGCATGAATTCCATCTTGCACCCTATGTTCCCAGCTATCTATCTAGTCTTACCCCTGAAATGGGAGGCTTATTGAGTCGGCGTTGTTGAACCAACTCTCACCCATACAAATCTAAGGATAATCCCGAATAAACAGGAGTTCATAATTAACTCAGGATTAAGATCATGTTACCTAAGTCATCTAAGTGAAATAGTCAGTCTTAAACAATAAATATCATTATATATTAAAAGTGACTTATTTCTTGGTTCGATCTTATGCAAACTCATTCCAAGGACCCCTCACTCCTCATGTAAATACATGAACGAATCAGGATCACTTCATTTGTAGCATCTTTACAACAACTTGTAATAGCTGCAGAGTAGGCCGCATCCAATAGTGTTACCAGAAAAGGTACCCAAGCTTAATCATGTACTATAGACCGTTTTGGCTATTTACTAGAACTTTTATCCATCTTTATATCTCTACATAAAGTTAAAGTATTTATATAATAGCCATGGATCTTAGTTTATTGGATTTAGACTGTATGAATGCAATTTAAAGATTTAATAACAACTTTATTGAAGAAATGTTGAATAACATCCTTATTGATAATAAAATGTATTTAAGTTTACAAACTGCGAGTTTTAGGACACACAACCCAACAATACTCCCACTTGGACTAAAACTCTAGTGGATCGATATATTCAAATATACAATGTTGAGTTACACTAAGAGAATAAAAGGTATAAATACATTAAACTAGCGCATCAGATACTCATAAATTATCCCACTTGCCCTAGTAACAAATATCTCGTAGACCTAGTCCTACTAGGTGACCCTCGACCACTTTAGCCGAGAGGGATTTTGTAAATGGATCAACTAAGTTGTGTTGTGAGGCTATATGCGTGATGATCACGTCTCCTCTATGTACAATCTCCCTGATGGGATGGTACTTCCACTTGATGTGCTTTCCTCGTTTATGGCTTCGAGGTTTCTTTGAATTTGCAACTGCTCCACTGTTGTCACAATAGAGGGTGACAGACAGGTACATATTAGAAACTACTTCTAGGTCAGTCAGGAACTTTCTGAGCCATACTGCTTCTTTTGTTGCTTCACTTGCAGCTACATACTTAGCTTTCATTGTAAAGTCAGCAATGCAACTTTGCTTGATGCTTCTTCATACAACTGTTCCTCCATTCAGAGTGAATACTGACCCCGAAGTTGATTTCCTTGAATCAATATCGGTTTGAAAGTCAGAATCAGTGTATTCACTAAGGATCAGATCCTCAACACCATACATGAGAATATAATTTCTCGTTCTCCGAAGATACTTGAGGATGTTCTTAACGGCAGTCCAATGATCATATCCAAGATTGGACTGAAACCTGTTGACTATTCCAACTACATAGCATATATCGGGACGTGTACATAACGTGGCATACATAAGACTCCCTACTGTTGATGCATATGAAATTCGTTTCATATCCTCAACCTCTTGAGGTGTCTTAGGACTTTGATCCTTAAACAGATGAATTCTATGTTTGAAAGACAACATTCTTTTCTTGGAATTTTGCATTTTATATCTAGACAACATTTTGTTTATATAAGATGTTTGAGATAGTGCTAAATTTCTGTTCTTACGGTTCCAAACTATTTGGATCCCGAGAAACATACTATGCTTCTCCCAAATCTTTCATTTGGAATTTCGTAGCCAGTCATCTCTTAATATCAGCTAGAAATTCTACTTCATTTCCAACGAGTAAAATATCATCAACATTCAACACCAGAAAAATGACAATTTTGTTAACGATTTTCTTGTAAACACAAGGTTCTTCAACATTTTTTTCAAAGCCATAAGATTTGATTGCAGTAATCAAATCTCATATTCCAGGATCTAGATGCTCGTTTCAACTCATAAATGGATCGATTAAGCTTGCAAAACTTTTGCTCTTGACCCCGTTCAATAAACCCTTTTAGTTGAGACATATAGATACATTCTCGTAGATAGCCATTCAGAAAGCCTGTCTTGTCATCCATTTTCCATATTTCATAATCATAAAATGCAACTATGGACAAGAGTATTCTAATTGACTTTATCATGGCAACTGGAGAGAGGGTTTCTTCATAGTCTACCTTCTCTCTTTGGATAAACCCTGTTGCCACTAGTCTAGCTTTGTAGGTCTGTACCTTACCAGGTTGGTCGCGTTTTCTCTTGTAGATCCATTTGCAACCGATGGGTTTTACCCCTCCAGGTTGTTCTATAAGATCCTATATAGAATTGAAATACATAGATTTCATTTCAAGGTCCATGGCTTTAATCCACTGGTCTTTATCCACATCATTCATTGCTTGTTTAAAAGTCAATGGATTCTCTAAGCTATTATCTAGTATGATGACTTGAGTTTCAATTAAACCCATGTACCGATCAGGCTGTTGCACAGCCCTTCTACTACGATGAGGCATTCTTAACTCTTGAGAAGGATGTGAAGGACCAGTTTTGTCACACACACTCCCGGTTTACCCTCTAAAATCGAAAGAGGATATGACAGCAACAGTTACCGACCTACTTGCCAGCACTTACTGCCTAACTTAAGTAACCTGCTTATAAACTCAATATGCAAAACGACTTGGCAAAAGCACAATCATGAAGTTAAACAGTGCAAGACTTAATTATAGTTCCAAAAACAAATATATGTCCAACGAAATAAAATGATAAGAATAAACATGGGCTCCAGAAGAAAATAAGTTTCACAAATCCCCGACTCTTTTCCAAATATGTGTACATCAAAACAAGCTTAACCTAAGCTTCTTCCTAATGTCACCAAACTTTGGATGGCAAGCTAAAGTAGATTCAACTGCAAGGGAATTGACCACTACCTGGGAAAAAGGAAAACATTTGAAAGTTTTGAGCTAGTTGATGACGAAAAATTATTAGCCGTCAAAGTCTTAATGACTAAAATTAGGTGAACGCAATATGCAATGCATGTCTTAAGGTATGCGTTGGTTATCATGCGTCGATGGTCATGCATTGCAATGAACTATGTGTTAATGAATGTATGCGATGAAAATGCATTCCTGTCACAAGTTTTCTTATGCTCGCGCCAAGTACAACGCGAACGTAAGTTTCTTGGGTGATCCGAGGTCGAACTCAGGGACTTGTAACAAAACGTATGCGATAATGTGTATGCGGCGGTTGAATAAGAGAATGATAGGGGGGTTTTAAGCTACAACATACTCCTACTCCTAACTAACAGACAACGCAATGAGAAGTATGAATGAGAGATAGAGACACGACAACTGTTGACGTGAAGTAAATGGATGAAAAATAGATAAAATGCAGGGATGTCTTCGTCGCAACCCTTAAGATTGACCGCAAGGGCAACCTTAGCCAATGCAAGCTATGCAATCATGCTACACACACTTGAGCCTATTTCTAGGACGTATGCGATGTGTATGCAAATGGTCGAGATGACCACATACCACCACCGTATCCTACTTTTTGGACTCATGCAATGTTCTCTCCGTAGGGTGCATACGCTGTGATTTTGACATTAGCGGCACGTCGGTCCTTTTCTGAGTCTCTATTGCTAACGGCCTGGTAGGTAAATGTCAACATCATCTTTTGGTTTTCCCGAGATATGCGTTGATGCCTTCATTCCACCAACCTTGTGTTCATCCCTCTATTATGGTTATCGTGTAGCTGCAATCATGTAGTGACTGCAATCACTTGATTACTGCAACTTCTACATGATGACCGCAATCGCTTGACTATGCGATGGATGCATGCGGTTGATTACCACAACACCAATGCATTGATCGTATACATTCGCCTTTGCGATGGAGAGTTTCTCCGCATACGGTCGTCTATGTGATAGCCTGACTCTCGCGTTTGCGTCCACTTCCTGTGTTAGCTACAAAAATAGACAATTGAACGCATAATAACGCATAATAGTGGGTTAGCCGAGATTCTCAACGCTGAATGACGCAAAATCATTTTCTTATGAATTCCTAACATAATTGACGCATAATTTGTTTAATAGCCCTCATAATTCTAAATAAAAGGTCTAAGATGATGTGCATTTCTGCATGTCATCACTAGTTGCCTAGTGAGTGACTCATAGAAATATATATCTTCTCAAGCCTTTCGTATGCATTAATATAAATAAATAAACATGCTGGAAAATAATCTCAAGTAACTTGTATATTATCATACATTAATCATAGCGTTATAATCAATCATACTATCAAACCTTAGTTGAGAACGAGCATTCATAGCTCAAGCTCCCAATGTCCATTCATGGTCGTGAGACTCATACTTCGGTCCCATTATAAAGACTGTAGCCAGGAGACCTATACTTCAGCCTCTCATAGCTCCTAACGTCCATTCATGGTCGTGAGAACCATACTTTAGTCCCATTATAAAGATTGTAACTAGGAGACCCATACTTCAGCCTCTCATGAAGAACTACCTACGTGGACATGGACGTCAACAACTTATGTACTTCCTCGGATACCTTCTGTACCTTCGGTATCCGGTATATTAGAAGCACAACATTCATAGGAAATTCAAGCATCATAAACTTTAGGCTTAGCACTTACTTAGCTTTCGCCTTAAGAGCATTATTACCATTCAATATGCATACTTCACAATCATAAACATGTAGTTGCAATACTCTTCCATACATTCTTAGCATACATTAGGATTAGTAAAACTCATTTAAATAACTTGAGACGTCATGCTTAGGAAATTCCATGAACTCTTTAAAACATAAGTATAAACTTTAGTTGCTTGGAACACCCATGAACATTAGCATGAAATTTATTTGGAACACATATTCCTTTTCGTGAAAATATTTGAAAACATTTAGTCACTCACGGATCTTTGGGCTTGGTTCTTCCTAAGCTTTGTAGGCCTCCCCAATGGACGTAGCTCCTACACATAAAAGAATAAGAGTTTAATTGCTACTTTGGCCTCCCTTTTGAGACTAATCTTTTAACCAAGCTCATACTTAGTAAGAGGTTGCCTATTCTCCCAATATTTCTAGATTCAATTTCTAACGTAAATAACTTGAAAACTAGAACTCATTCTAAGAAAGTTCCTTTTTCAAACATGTTCAGAATTTTGTGAGCAATGTTACTCAAAGTTTTAGCGTGAAACTCCTTGTGGTTTAACCTGGGCCTTCAAATATTTCCTGAAATCCCTAACCTTAACTCCCTGCTTCTGTAAAAATACTAGGTTTAAATTCCAAAATATGTACCTTGAACCCTAGACCTTTTCTTGCCAAGGTTCCTTCTACAAACTTACTTGAAATGGTGTTCATGATAATACCTTAAAGTTTCAGCTTGAAAATCCAAGTGGTTCAGTCTAGATCTACATTTATTCTTCGAGTGCCCGGAAACACCCGAAAATGAACCTTCGACTCTTCCTTCCTTAACCGGCCCTATTTCCGGCAAGAAATCCCTTCCGATTTCAAAAACTAGACTCGAGGAGCTTTCCAATGGTACCAAGTTCATTTGGTTTGTGATGACATGCAGAAATGCATGTCATCTTAGGCATTTTACTTAGAATTATGAAGGTTGTTAAGCAGAATATGCAACAATCATGTTAGGAATTCATGAGAAAATGAGTGTGCGTCGATCAACATCATGAATCTCGGCTAACCAGTTATTATGCGTTATTATGTGTTCAATGTTCTGTTTTTGTAGCTAATACAGGAAGTGGACGCAAACACGGAAACTGGACCACCGCATAGACGACCGCATACGGAGAAACTCTCCATCATAAAGGCAAACATATCGATCAATGCATGGATGTTGCGATAATCAGCCGTATGCATCCATCGCATGGGAGTTGCGCTCGCCTAGCGATTGCAGTCATTGTGTATAGTTACAGTATTAAGCAAATGCGGTCATTGAATGATTGCGGCTATGCGACAATGCATACTAATGGGAGCAATGCAAGGTTGGTGGAATGAATGCATCAACGCATCTACCTCGAGAAAACCAAAAGATGATGTTGACATTTCACCTACCACGCCGTTAGTGGTAGAGGTTCAGAAAGGACTAACGCACCGAATGTCAGACTCAGAGCATTCCATTAATGTTGTCGGTGACCATAGCTCTATAAATAGAAGCCGATGAGAATAAATTCAAGTTATCCGGAGATTTTTCTCGTGATCCAGAAAAAATGCCTGAGAAGAAGCTTGAGAGTTCTTCACCTCCTTCATCCATTCCGAGTGACGACCGGAGCCTTCCACTGGAGCTAGATCTCGGGAGAGTTAGCTCTACCTCCCATCCATGGCACCACCGGCAACCTTGATGCACCTCCGCTGGAAGCATGTTTTTGCTTCCAGTTGGTCATTTCATTTCCTTTATTTTTTTATATTGTATTGTATGACATTTTGTGATTAAGGAATTAATGCAATTTGTTTTCAATGCATTTATGTTTTCCTTCGATTCCATCTCCGTCATCTTTGCTTAGCATCCTTAATTTCATTGCAACACTTAGTGAGATTCTTAGGTATCGCATACTTAGTCATGTGGATTAGGGATATGAAGCATGTAGCAGCCCACCGAGAGGTGTGCGTTGCGTGAGTGTGTAAGTAACCTTATTTTCTTAGTGTGAAGCTGTAGCACGCTTGTCCATGAGTAGAGTCAGCAACAGCTAACTGCCCGGAAGGGTAAGTGGTTGGTCGCATTAAGCAATGTATGCGTTGTTCACTAGGAAAAGAAATAATTTTACGTTAGCCAAGTTCATGTGGTTAACTTGTCTTGTGTATGCGTCCATTGCACCTTTAGAGCTACTCGGGAGAGAGTCTAAAGAAAGAACCTGATTAGAGAGAGCTAGGTTAGAATCAATGCTCGGAAGGGCTAGATTAGGTTTGTATAAGCAAGAGTGGGGAACTTAGGAATAAGCTTCGTTTGCTATCACACAACATATGCGTCATATAGATAAGATATTGCATGCGTCCAAGAAGTAGGATAAGGTGGTATGCGGCTAGCACGCTCATGCGGCGGAAGCACGTGAGCGGGTTATAGGGGTTTAGGCTGGCATAGGCTTCTCGGCACTATCGTAGATACACCGCATACATCCTAGAGTTAGGGTCACATGTGTGTGTCATGATTGCATGGCTTGCGTTGACTAAGGTTGCTCTTACGATCACCCTTAAGTATTGCAATGAAAACATCTTGGCATTTTATCTATTTTCCCATTCATTTGTTTCATGTTAGGAGTTGTCGTATCTCTACCTCTCATGCATATTCTCATTGCGTTGTCTGTTAGTTAGGAGTAGGAGTAGGATTAACTTAGCAACCCCTCCAACATTCTTTTATTTAAACTGCCGCATGCACAAACACCACATTTATTTTGCTACAAGTCCCTGAGTTCGACCTCGGATCACCCGAGAAACTTGCATTCGCGTTATACTTGGCGCGAGCACAAGAAAACTTGTGACAGGACGCATGGTCATCACATACATTTATTAATGCATAATCATTCCAACATATGACCATCGATGCATGACTATCAACGCATATCTTAAGAACATGCATAGCATAACACGTCCACAAGATTTTAGTTGTTGAGTAAAATTGACTTCTAATTTCCCGTCATCAAGTTTTTGGCACCGTTGTCGGGGACTTGGCAGCTAAATGTTTGTTAAGTTTTGTGTCTCTGCGAGCAAATTTTTTATCTTGGGAGTATTGTAGCTTGTGCGACCAGGTTGCAAACAGTATTGAAGTGTAGGCGATGCGCTAAAAGCCAGTATTGACCCCAAGGTAGAAGGGCAATCAGTCGCAAAAGAGCTGAAGGTAATTTTAAGCACATGACGGCCGCATGCGCCCAACAATTGCTCAAAGTTCCAATGGTCAAGGCAACTTGACCCAAGCAGTTGAGAACCATCTCCTGCATGGAAGACTCCTTGCAGTGACAACACTCTTACTTTTCCAGGGACGTCTTCTACTATATCTTTACTTTGCTTTCTTAGTATGGGTTATTTTTTTTTTTTAATTTTCAGTGTTATTTTGAATATATAGCTGCATCCTTGGTTGTGGTACGTTTGCTCTTGTAGGTGCAACAATAAGTCTCCTCGTTTCGTAGTTCAACAGAAGAATTCCTTTCACCCTTCAACGCATGGCTTCAATCGCGTGGATTCCAACATATGATCGCATGCATTGTTCCGCCTAAGGTCTTTTCCTGTTATCTTATATGCTTTATCCTTTTGAAATTCTTTCTTTCCCGATTGCGTTGTTTTGCGATGTTTTTATGATGGTACGTATAGTTCACCGCATCTTCTAGCTAATCAATACAAGACATTCTTTACTTTTATTAGCTTCTTTAAAT
Source organism: Benincasa hispida (assembly GCF_027475165.1). Taxonomy (NCBI): domain Eukaryota; kingdom Viridiplantae; phylum Streptophyta; class Magnoliopsida; order Cucurbitales; family Cucurbitaceae; genus Benincasa; species Benincasa hispida. Next base: position 74,409,754 of record NC_143486.1, read on the forward strand.
TTTGAAAGTCTTAAGTTTTATTTTGTGCAAACCTTTGTTCAAATATTTATTATCGCATTCTTGTAATTTTGTTTTTAGCTTTGCGGTGAGAACGCTGCCAACCTCTAAGTTTGGGGGTGGCAGCGGTCTCGGAGAAGTGTGTTCATTATATTGCGATCTCTTTTAAAAAAAATGAAGCGATTTTTTGAGAATAATAACTCCACTATCAACGGAATAGGGAAACCCATGTTGATAAGAGTTAAGCCGTGAAAGACACTTGCTCGAAGTTGGATGTCCGTATGACACACATGGAGGCAAGCCAAAACGAAGGCAAGTCGCTAGGATCAGCGAGACAAGAGTTGAGTTGAATATGGAACGCAACCGAATTTGGAAGCTCGCATGACACACATGGGGGTAAGCCAAAACGAAGGGCGTAACCAAGTTCAACGCCGCATTTGAATAAGTCATCGCAAAGTTTTGAATTATTTTGACGAACGCGTTCTCAAAAGCTAAACGTAAAATTGCGGTGAATGAATAAAAATTTTTTGAGCAAAGGCTTGCTGGATTTAAATTTAGAAAAGATCTTTTTGAAGAAACAGCCAAAGTGGATGAGAGCCTTGGAGCGATGGTCAGAGGTATGAGGAAATTATATTATGAAAAATTGGTCATTGCAAAAGAAAGCATGAAGGTAAGTTAGAATTTCTTGAATATAACGTATGCTTGAGGACAAGCATGATTTTAAGGCTTGAGGACAAGCATGATTTTAAGTTTGAGGGTGTGATGACATGCAGAAATGCATGTCATTTTAGGCCTTTTACTTAGAATTATAAAGGTTGTTAAGCAGAATATGCAACGATCATGTTAGGAATTCATGAGAAAATGAGTTTGCGTCGATCAGCATGATGAATCTCGGCTAACCCATTATTATGCATAATTATGCGTTCAATGTTCTATTTTTGTAGCTAATACAGGAAGTGAACGCAAACACAGAAACAGGACCACCGCATAGACGACCGCATACGGAAAAACTCTCCATCATAAAGGCAAACGCATCGATCAACGCATGGATGTTGCGATAATCAGCCGTATGCATCCATCGCATGGGAGTTGCACTCGCCTAGCGATTGCAGTCATCGTGTATAGTTGCAGTATTAAGTGAATGTGGTCATCGAATGATTGCGGCTATGCGACAACGCATACTAATGGGAGCAATGCAAGGTTGGTGGAATGAACGCATCAATGCATCTACCTCGAGAAAACCAAAAGATGATGTTGACATTTCACCTACCACGCCATTAGTGGTAGAGGTTCAGAAAGGAGTAACGCACCGAATGTCAGACTCAAAGCAGTCGATTAATGTTGTCGGCGACCATAGCTCTATAATAAAAGCTGGTGAGCATAAATTCAAGTTATCCGAGGATTTTTCCCGTGATCCAGACAAAATGCGTGAGAAGACGCTTGAGAGTTCTTCACCTCCTTAATCCATTCCGAGTGACGACCGGAGCCTTCGACTGGAACTAGATCTCGGGAGAGTCAGCTCTACCTCCCATCCATGGCACCACCGACAGCCTTGACGCACCTCCGCTGGAAGCAAGTTTTTGCTTCCAGTCGATCATTTCATTTCCTTTCTTTTCTTATATTGTATTGTATGACATTTTGTGATTAAGGAATTAATACAATTTATTTTCAATGCATTTATGTGTTCCTTCGATTCCATCTCCGTCATCTTTGCTTAGCATCCTTAATTTCATTGTAACACTTAGTGAGATTGCTTGGGTATCGCATACTTAATCATGTGGATTAGGGATATGAAGCATGTAGCAGCCCACCGAGAGGTATGCGTTGCATGAGTGTGTGAGTAACCTTATTTGCTTAGTGTGAAGCTGTAGCACGCTTGTCCATAAGTAGAGTCAGCAACAACTAACTGCCTGGGAGGATAAGTTGTTGGTCGTATTAAGCAATGTATGCATTGTTCACTAGGAATAGGAATAATTTTACGTTAGCCAAGTTCATGCGGTTACCTTGTCTTGTGTATGCATATGCGTCCATTGCACCTTTAGAGCTACTCGGGAGAGAGTCTAAAGAAAGAACCTGACTCGAGAGAGCTGGTTAGAATCAATGCTCGGAAGGGCTAGATTAGGTTTGCATAAGCAAGAATGGGGAACTTAGGAATAAGCTTTGTTTGCTATGACACAGCGTATGCGCCCTACATATAAGATATTGCATGCATCCAGGAAGTAGGATAAGGTGGCATGCGGCTAGCACGCTCATGCGACGGAAGCACGTGAACGGGTTATAGGGGTTTAGGCTGGCATAGGCTTCTCGGTACTATCTCAGATACATCGCATACGTCCTAGAGTTAGGTTCACGTGTGTATGGCATGATTGTATGGCTTGCATTGACTAAGGTTGCTCTTGCGATCACCCTTAAGTATTGCAATGAAAACATCTCGACATTTTATCTGTTTTTTCATTCATTTGTTTCAAGTTAGGAGTTGTCGTATCTCTACCTCTCATGCATATTCTCATTGCGTCTGTTAGTTAGAAGTAGGAGTAGGATTAACTTAGCATCCCCTCCAACATTCTTTTATTTAATCTGCCGCATGCATAAACACCATAGTCATTTTGCTACAAGTCCTTGAGTTCGACCTCGGATCACCCGAGAAACTTACGTTCGCGTTATACTTGGGGCGAGCGCAAGAAAACTTGTGACAGGACTCATGGTCATCGCATATATTCATTAACGCATTATCATTCCAACGCATAACCATTGATGCACGACTATCAATGCATATCTTAAGAACATGCATCGCAACTGCATCCATGAGATTTTAGTTGCCGAGTAAAATTGACTTCTAATTTTCCATCATTAGTTTGCTCAACCAAAATTTCCAAAACGAGCCCTTGAAGTTCTCTTCCCTTTTTATACTATTGTCCAACCCATTGCATGAAATCTCCTTAGGCCACCTCACCCACTAGTGGAGATTAAGGGTTGTGATTAAGCCATCTGTCTGGGTAATTAAAAGAGAATTTTAAAACTGATCATATCGTGCAACTCGATCCTCGCTGGGGAAACTCAATGGAGGAAGGTCCTTACTCGATGGAAATTCCGACGCTCTCTGTTAAATACTCGATGGAAAGACTCGATATCGATGGGAAACTCAGTGTTGGAAGCTCACTCGATGCACACTCCTTACTCGATTGCTCACACTCAACGTGCGACCCTTCCTCGTTTACCCTTGACGCTCGACCCCTTCCTCGATCACTTATACTCAATGCTTGACCCTTCATCGATTCCTTATACTCGATGCCTGACCTTTCCTCGATCATTTGTACTCGACGCTTGGGTGCATTTACTCGATACCTTCCTTGTGCTCACTTGACGCTCAATCACCTTTCAACACGATCAACACTTAGCCAGAAATTCTCTTTGTAAAGCCAGATTAATAAGTAACTGAGAGCTAAGTTTCCAAACTTAAACATTTTCCTTCTTCAACTCACCTTTTACCTCAAAATGCACAAATCCAATCTAACTTAAATATTTAACCCATGATTTTGCTTAACTTAAATAATAATCTAAATTAAAAAAAAAAGAAAGTAAGGTGCGGGTTTTACAAGTTTCATCAACAACTCTTGTTGATGGACCTACTCTGTCAACAACTCTTATTGATGTATTTGTTGTTTCTCTGGACATTTCTTCTATTACTAGCTTACTGTGGGGTTGATGATTCTTCATGTGGTCTTCCTCCAGGAAGGTTTCATTTGTCGATACAAATATCTTGTCTTCCTAAGGATCATAAAAAAAATAACCTTTTTTTTTTCTTTTGGGTAGCCTACAAGTAGGCATACTTTTGAACAATGTTCCAACTTCTTAGGATTTTGCACCAACACATGTGCTGGGTAACCCTAAATTCTGAACTGATGTAAACTTCCTTTACGTCCTTTCTAGAGCTCGTAAGATATTTCAAAAACACTTTTCAAGGGATCCATGTTCAAAATGTACACTGCAGTTTCAACTGCGTGTCCCCAAAAAGAATTTGGTAACTAAGCATAACTCATCATAGAACGAATCATGTCCAACAAGGTTCTATTTCTCCTTTTTGCCACACCGTTTTGTTGAGGTGTGCTAGGGGCTGTGAGTTGAGATTGGATTCCATGTTCTATCGAATAGTTATGGAATTCCAAGTCCATATACTCACCAACTCGATCTGATCGAAGTATTTTAAGCTTTTTACCTAATTGGTCTTCAATCTCAGCCTTGTATTCTTTGAACTTTTCAAATGTTTCAGACTTTTGGTGCATTAGGTAAATATGTCCATACCTAGAATTGTCATCAACGAAGCTGATGAAATATTCATACTCTCTTCTAGCTCTAACATTCATAGGACCACAAAGGTCTGAATGTATGAGTTCTAAGGGTTCTTTGGCTCTAAGACTTTTTCCAGAAAAAGATCTTTTTGTCATTTTACCCTCAAGACAGGATTCACAAGGTGGTAATGAACTCTCTTCTAACTTATTTAGATGACCGTTCTTAATCAGTTTCTCAATCCTGTTGAGATTTATGTGACCCAATCTCAAGTGCCAAAGATAGACATTTGGATAAACTTTCCCTTTCTTATGAGTCTTAGCAATTTTAAACATCTCTATGTTCAAAACGGCTCTAACCTCAGCCAGTTTTAACAAATACAAGTTATTTTCTAATTTTGTAGAACAAATTTGGTTATTTCTTGAATTGATGAACATTTCATCATTTTCGAAAGAAACTTTATAATTTTGTTCTAGCAAACAAGAGATAGATATTAGATTCCTTTTCATAGAAGGAATGTAATAAGCATTTTTTAGATAAATGTATTTATCTCCTATAGATAACTTCATATCTCCTACTACTTTAGCTGAAACAACCTCCCAGTCCCTACCTTAAAGATTGTTTTGTCTTTTGTCAACTGTCTCCAGGAACTTGTTTTCTATGAGAAAGTATAGACATGATTAGCGACACCTGAATCAATTATCCAAGTTTTATCGTTTTCCACTAAACATGCTCTCCTTGAAATGTTAGACACCCCCCATTAATTCAGTGAGTTAGAAAACATAAAAGTCCAAATTTTTTTACCAAATAGGCATTGTTTTAACTTTAACATAAAGCAGAATATTTTAAATAATTTTTATTTTCTAAATTACGAATTTGGCCTTATAGTATGAGTTAAATTTCAATTTGATTCTTACTCTTTTATTTACAAATTTCAACTTCCCCTCTTCTTTTATTCGCTCCAACTTTTTTCTGAAATCAAGAAAGTTAAATAACTAATTTTGAATGATTTTGGATTAAATAACATAATCAATATTAAACAAGAATATAATAAGATTTAGGCCGAAAATGGTATCCAAGAACCAAAATGGACCCGAGAAATGTCAAACCGAGCCTAAAAGGTACCTAATGGATTTGGCCCCACGCATGCCCCGATCCAAATGATCACTTAGGGACCAAAATAGGCCAAGGGAAGGTCTTCAACCTTAGCCAAATAAAATGTCAAACAGGGAACACCCTTCACATGTCTCGACCCAGTGAATGAAAGGATAATCCCAATGCAACTCCAGAATCCTATTATGAAGGATTTAGGTCAGTTGCACCTATATATATACATAATAATAATTATAGTGAGAGGTAATTCTATTTTGACACTAAAATCCTCGACTAACTTATTTGCTTTCTTGATTGGAATACACAAGCATGCAACAAAAGCAAACAAAATCATTAAGCACTCTAATTACATTTAATTTGAGCTCTAAAGCATGATATTTAAAAAAAACTAAAGTGGGTTTCAAGTTGAACTTACCCTTGATGAAACCTTTGAATTCCAAGTTGCTCTTAACTCCGATTCAGCTCCAAATCGACAGTGAATGTAAACCACGAACTCTAGGTTTCCTAGATAAGCATGTTTAGCCAAAGGAATGTCATATTATATATTTATTAAGTAGCAATTCTTGTTTGTCTGTAGGAGTCATGATGGAAGGGAAGGGAAAAACATACTAAATGAGAGGTGTCGTGGCAGTTAATCCTTGAAATCTGGAGGCGGTGGAAAGTTTTTGGAAGAAGAACTTCAAAAGCATGGTTTCGACAATTGACATGAGCAAATTTTAGTAAAATTAGTGCCATTCGAAAACTGAGAGAAGCTAGTTTGCGAAGTTGTCTTGCCGGAGGAAGTTTGCACAAGGAGAAGAACAAGAAGTGAAGAAAGAACAGAGGAGGCATAATCTTGGGTTAATCAGGGCCCAAGGTGAAGATTGGAAGTTCCAGGCCAAACTAGAAGGAATTCCTTGCTGAATTTTATGGTAAGAAATTAACTCAATTCTAAACAAGTTTGTAGAAGGAAGTTCTTGAAAGTAGCTCTGAATTTCGAGTTATGAATTTTTAAAATTGTAATAGGGAAACGGTGCATAAGCAGACAACTACTTGGGTTGAACAAGCAACCAAGTCACCGTGGGAGTTATAGCGAGATGTGGGGATGAGGATCTCGCCTATAGAGGAAATCTCACTGGTATCGCTCTAAAGAATCTCGCCAATCTCGCTCTAGAAGGAAATGTCGTTAGGAATTGGGGTTAGTATCGCTAGGATGAAATTTGCCTGGAAAATCCTGATCTCGCTCTAGAGGATCTTGCTAGCATCGTTCTAGAGGATCTCGCTAGCATCGTTTAGGGGGATCTCGCTAGCATCGCTAAGAGGGATCTCGCTGACCTCACTCAGGGGGATCTTACCAGTTAAGCTGTCTGTGTTGATGAAAGTTCTCTCAATAAATGAATTAATTGAGGTATTTTACTAAGAATTCTAAGTAGTTTAATCGGGAATTATATATTTTCAGGCCAAGAAGAGCTAGGGGAAGTGTACAAACTATTAAGAGCCTGATGAGCGGTGAGTGACTAAGTAAACTTAAGGTTTCCAATACTCATGCATATATGATCAAGTAAAGCACAGTGACATTAATGATGAAATTATACTTCCTCAAGCAACAAATGGTGGGAGAATAACTTAATGGATATTTCTGGCTTTTATGTGTGTAACACAGGCCAAGGTATGTCGTGTAACCATTACAAAAGCTATGTTTTGATTTTGATATATGCTTCCTAGAGGAAGGCTATGAGAGAATGAGTTCTTGTATAAATGAGTGGCAATGGAACAGTTCTTGTGTAAATACTAGGCAATGGAACTTAATTTGATGTTACAAAATACACATATTATACCGAAGGACATTTGAGAAGGTATCTAACCAATTTGGTATCCAAGGACAATTGAGAAGGTACCTGGCCAATTTGATACCAAAGGATATTTGAGAAGGTATTTTGCCAATTTGATACTGAAGGATGTTTAAGAAGGTATCTTAGTAGCCCGATACTGAAGGAAAAATTTGAGAAGGTATCTGAGTAGAAGTACCTAAGATATGATGGTACTTAGTATGACCATGTGCACGTAAGCAGTTCTGAATGAGAGGCCGAAATATGGGTCTCTTGGTCGGTAATAAACGTTGGGAGTTAGAGCATTAGGCTCGTTCTCAACTAGGAAATAACGATGTTTGATGATATTTAAGAATGGTGTAAAGCTACATTTAGTGACAATTGCTTGAAACACTCATTAATATATTTACATGTTTATAGTAATGTAATGCATAATATTATACGATTTTATAGTCATTCACTAGGCTTTAAGCTCACAGAACCTCTGTGTTTTCCCTTCTCAGGTAGCGGTCAGTTTCCTCAAGGTTGATTCCTGCTACTGCTTGCCACTGAAAGACTCGGCTTATTAAGAAGACTTAGGTTGATGACCTGTTTATGTACACATGTTTCAAAAGGGACTAGCGCTTCTTTAGGAACGTTTGGGCCATCTGTGAATATTTTTCTGTAAAAGTAATGTCTTGGCTGTATGCATGTATTTATGTAATCTTTGTAGAACTTTAAGGGAGGTTTGTTGTATGCATATATTACTCATGTTTTCAACGGGTTGGTATTTAGATTAGAAAGCTTGGGTGGTGGGTGTTGGCAGTAGGGCTAGTAACTACCACGATCATATCTTCTTCCAGATTGAAAGGGTAATCTGGGAGGGGGTGTGACAAGTTGGTATCAGAGCATAAGATTTTGAGAATGAGAGGAGTAGTTCATGCATAAGTCTAAGTCTCTAAGTGTGGGTCCTTAACATGTGTACATTGATTTAGGTGAAATGCCGAGGCAATGTGGCAGACCGAGTAATCAGACAGGTGGCAGGAATACTGACCCTACCAATAGGGGCCCAGAGGTTGGAGAGAACTCACCGGTGACAAAAAAGAAGGTGAATGATCCAGTAGGTCAGGAAATGATGTCTGAGGGAGAGTCTAGTACCCCTCAGGCAAGGGCAGATTTTCAGCTAGAAGATGTAGTTTTTGACAGGATAGTACAGAGATCAGCAGCCAGTATGGGCTCTGTACTAGCCGACCCAGAGAAGAAATATGGTATTGGGAGGTTTAAAGCCCTAAGGGCTGTGACATTTGAAGGTACAATAGATCCGGCTGAAGCTGAGTTATGGCTCGATGTAATTGAAAATTTTTTCAATGTTATGAGTTGTCTAGAGGACAGAAAAGTAGGATTAGCCACCTTTCTACGACAGAAAGGAGCAGAGAAATGGTAGAAAGTGATATCCGCCAGATTAGCTAGTACAGATGTGATGTTATGGCCTGAGTTCAGGAAGGCCTTTGAAGATAAGTATTACCCCAACTCGTTCCGGGATGCAAAAAAGGATGAGTTCCTTAGATTAACAAAGGGAACGATGTCGGTGGCAGAATATGAGCAGAAGTTTACAAAGTTATCACAGTATGCTCTGCCGATTATTGTTGAGGAAAGAGATAGATGCTGGAAATTTGAACAAGGTTTGAGGAAATAAATTAGAACTCCGGTGACGTCTACGGCTAATTGGCTAGATTTTAAACAGTTAGTAGAAACGACAATACGAGTCGAGCGGAGTTTGGCAGATGTTGAGCAATTACCAAGAGGTAGTGAGGCCGTAGTAGGGCCTAAAGACAGAGGATTCCGATCTCCAGTTGCAACCCAGACTAGTGAAAGCCATTCCAGGGGAACCATTTGGCAGGGATCCAAGAAAAGGAAAACGAGACCCTTGGTCAGTGTAGTTAGCCGATCAGAGATGCCACGAGCTGATAAGTCGGTAGCCAGCACAGATAGGAAACCAACATGCCCTAGTTGTGGCAAGAGGTCTTTTGGGGCATGCAATAGTGGCAGAGGTACATGTTTCCAATGCGGACAAACAGGGCATTTCAAGAGGGACTGTCCTCAGATGAACAGGCACATTCCAACAGCATAATAGCCGACCTCCCAGAAAGTTAACCAACCAAAGAGTGCTAGAAATCGGGGCGAAGGGTCGAGTGGTGCCAAGCAGAAGAATGTTGTAGGTCGACCCTAACAGCAGGGGCGAGTGTATGTTGTGACACACTAGGAGGTAGCGGAGTCTCCAGATGTTGTGACCGGTAATGTTATGTTATATGGACTGTCTGCTTATGTTTTATTTGATCCTGATGCCACACATTCATTTATATCTAGCATGTATGCACCTAGTATAGATAGGTTGGTTGAACCTATGCCTGAAGAGTTATTTATCTCTACCCCTTTGGGAGATGTGATAGTAGTAGATAGATGCTATAATCATTGTGAGGTAACTGATCAATGGTCAAAACTTCTATGCTGATTTACTTCCTTTAGAATTGTTAGAGTTTGATGCTATCCTGGGGATGGATTTTCTAAGTAAGTATCATGCTTTAGTAGACTGTTACAAGAAGGAGGTGGTGCTCAGAGAGTCAAATGGCCAGGATGCAATGCTGACAGGGAGCAAACGATTAGTCGCAGGGAATTTGATATCAATAGTGAAAGCTCGAAAGCTGTTAAGCAATGGATATAAAGCCTATCTGGCTCATGTAGTGGTTGTTCAAGGGAAAAAGCTGAACCCAGAAGATGTCCCTGTGGTAAATGAGTTTCGGGATATATTCCCTGAAGAACTATCGGGATTACCACTCGACAGGGAGGTGGAGTTTACTATTGACTTAGTTTCAGGAACAACTCCTATATCGCAGGTACCGTATAGAATGGCGCCGACTGAGTTGAAAGAATTAAAGGTTCAGTTACAAGAGTTAATTGATAAAGGATACATTCGACCTAGTGTATCGCCTTGGAGAGCTCTGGTATTGTTTGTGAGGAAGAAAAACGGTACACTTAGATTGTGTATCGACTATAGGCAGCTGAATAAGGTAACAATTAAGAACAAATATCCGTTACCATGCATTGATGATTTATTTGATCAGCTAAGAGGAGCCACGGTGTTTTCAAAGATAGACTTGAGATCAGGTTATCATCAACTGAGAGTGAAGTTAGCTGACATTCCTAAAACCGCATTTAGAACAAGATATGGACATTATGAATTTTTAGTAATGCCATTTGGATTAACAAATGCCCCTACGGTATTCATGGATCTTATGAACAGGATATTTCATCCCTACTTAGACCAGTTCGTGATAGTATTCATTGATGATATACTGGTGTATTCTGGTAGTAGGGAGGGTCATACAACCCATCTGAGGATAGTATTGAAGATGTTATGAGATAAACAGTTGTATGCTAAATTCAGTAAATGTGATTTTTGGTTAGATCGGGTGGTATTTCTTGGGCATGTTGTTTCAGCAAAGGGTATTAGTGCAGATGCCCAGAAGACGGAAGCAATAGTTAATTGGGAACGACCCACGATTGTTTCAAAGATACGCAGTTTCCTGGGTTTAGCAGGTTATTATCGGAGATTTGTGGAGGGTTTCTCTAAGATAACCCTTCCATTGACGAACCTGACCAAGAAAGGCGTGAGGTTTGAATGGTCGTTGGAGTGTGAACATAGTTTTCAGGAGCTGAAACAGAGACTAGTATCAGCATCAGTGCTTACCTTGCCTATTCCAGGTAAGGAATTTGAGATTTATTATGACGCGTCCCGACAAGGATTAAGATGTGTGTTGATGCAGGATGGGAAGGTGATTGCATATGCCTCTCGTCAACTTAAGAAACAAGAGGGCATTTATCCCACGCATGATCTGGAGTTGGCAGCAGTTGTTTTGGCTCTGAAGTTGTGAAGACATTACCTATTTGGAGAGCACTGCAGGATATTTACATATCACAAAAGCTTAAAATATATCTTTGATAAAAAAGAGTTGAATTTAAGACAACGAAGATGGATTGAATTGATTAAAGATTACGACTGTTCCATCTAGTACCACCCTAAGGCTAATGTTGTGGCAGATACACTAAGTAGGAAATCCTCGGGACCCAAGGCCATTATTGGTTCAATAAGAGAAATGCCATTGCAAGAGTTCATGAATTCCAGAACCGCTTTATCAGTGAAATCGTCAGAAGGAATGATAACTACTTTTTAGATAAGGCCGACCTTAGTAGAAAACCTTAAGCGGGATCAGTTGGAAGACCTTGATTTTCAGAAGATTGCTGATGATGTAAGTAAGGGCATCGGGGTTGACTTTCAACTGGGAATATACAATGTATTAAAGAAGGAGGGGAGAATGTGTGTGCCTAACAAGCTACAGCTTAAATAAGCCATTCTAGAGGAAGAACATAGTTCCACTTATGCCATGCATCCAGGTAGCACTAAGATGTATAGAACTTTGAAGAAATCTTACTGGTGGCCTGGGATGAAAAGAGACATAGCAAAATATATGGACCGATGTATAGTCTGTCAACAAGTAAAACCTGAGAGACAAAGACCAGCAGAATTACTCAATCCACTTCCAGTGCCTGGGTGGAAATAGGAGCATGTGACAATGGATTTTCTATTTGGATTGCCTAAGACACCCTCAGGATTTGATGGCATTTGGGTAATAGTCGATAGACTAACCAAGACGGCTAAGTTCATACCAGTAAAAGTTAATTTTACACTAGATCGTCTAGCTAAGATTTATGTGGATAGGATAATTAGTCAATATGGAGCCCCAATGTCGATAGTGTCGAATCGAGACTCGAGATTTACTTTAAAATTTTGGCGTAGTTTAAAAAAGGCTATGGGCACTAAATTTCATTTCAGTATGGGTTTTCATCCGCAAACAGATGGATAGTCGGAAAGAACTATAAAGACACTGGAAGATATGTTAAGAGCTTGTGTATTACAATTCAAAGGAAGTTGGGATACACACCTACCATTGATTGAATTTACCTACAACAATAGCTATCATTATAGTATTAGAACGGCTCCCTATGAAGCATTGTACAGCCGACCTTGCAAGACCCCAGTATGCTGGAATGAAGTCGGAGAACGACAATTATTGGGTCCAGAATTAGTTCAACAAACAACAGAGAATATGAAACTTATCAGGGATAATTTTAAGATGGCTCGCGATAGACAGAAGAGCTACGCTGATAAGCGAAGAAGAGAACTAAAATTTGCAGCTGAAGAACAGGTATTTCTCCGGCTATCCCCATGGAAAGAAATTCTCCAGTTTGGGAGAAAAGGGAAGTTAAGTCCACGATACATCGGACTATATGAAATAGTGGAACGGGTTGGTCCAGCAGCTTATAAGCTGCAGTTGCTGATGGAGCTAGCTCGTATTCACGACGTATTTCATGTGTCAATGCTAAGGAAATACGTGCTGATCCCATGCACATACTAGCAACACAAATAGTACAACTCAAAAAAGATTTATCTTACGAGGAGGAGGCCATCGAGATCTTGGATAGGAAAGACCAGGTACTCAGAAATAAGACGATTCCTTTGGTGAAGATGCTATGGCATAATCATGGAATCGAGGAAGCTAACTGGGAACCTGAAGAGCAAACGAGGAAGAGATATCCTCAAATTTTCAAATAACATATCAGGTGAATTTCGAGGACGAAATTTCTTTTAAGGGGGGAATGATTGTAAACCTCGAACTCTAGGTTTCCTAGATAAGCATGCTTAGCCAAAGGAATGTCATAATATATATTTATTAAGTAGAAATTCCTATTTGTCTATAGGAGTTATGATGGAAAGGAAGGGAAAAACATACTAAATGAGGGGCGACGTGATAGTAATCCTTGAACTTTGGAGGCAGTAGGAAGTTTTTGGAAGAAGAACTTCAAAAGCATAGTTTCGGCAATTGACATGAGCAAATTTTAGTAAAATCAGTTCCATTCGAAAACCGAGAGAAGCTAGTTTGTGAGGTTGTGTTGTCGGAGGAAGTTTGCACAAGGAGAAGAACAAAAAGTGAAGAAAGAATAGAGAAGGCAGAATCTTGGGTTAATCAGAGCCTGAGGTAAAGTTTGGAAGTTCCAGGCCAAACTAGAAGGAATTCTTGGCTAATTCAATTCTAAACAAGTTTGTAGAAGGAAGTTTCTTGAAAAGAGCTCTGAATTTCGAGTTATGTATTTTTAAAGTTGTAATAGGGAAACGGTGCATAAGCAAACAACTGCTTGGGTTGAATAAGCAACCAGTTCACCGTGGGAGTTATAGCGAGATGTAGGGATGAGGATCTCGCCTATAGAGGAAATCTCACTGGTATCGCTCTAGAGAATCTCGCCAATCTCACTCTAGAAGGAAATCTCGCTAGGAATTGGGGTGAGTATCGCTAGGATGAAATTTGCAGGAAAAGCCTGATCTCTCTCTAGAGGATCTCGCTAGTATCGCTCTGGAGGATTTCGCTAGCATCGTTCTGGAGGATCTTGCTAGCATCACTCAGGGGGATCTTGCTGACCTCGCTCAGGGGGATCTCATCAGTAAAGTTGTCTGTGTTGATGAAAGTTCTCTCAATAAATGAATTAATTGAGGTATTTTACTAAGAATTCTAAGTAGTTTAATCGGGAATTATATCTTTTCAGGCCAAAAAGAGCTAGGGGAAGTGTACAAACCATTAAGAGCCTGACGAGCAGTGAGTGACTAAGTAAACTTAAGGTTTCCAATACTCATACATATATGATCAAGTAAAGCACAATGACATTAATGATGAAATTATACTTCCTCATCAACAAATGGTGGGAGAATAACTTAATGCATGTTTCCAGCTTATATGTGTGTAACACAGGCCAAGGTATGTCGTGTAACTGTTACAAAAGCTATGTTTTGATTTTGATATATGCTTCCTAGAGGAAGGCTTTGAGAGAATGAGTTCTTGTGTAAATAAGTGACAATGGAACAGTTTTTGTGTAAATACTAGGCAATGGAACTTAATTTGATGTTACAAAATACACATATTATACCGAAGGACATTTGAGAAGGTATCTAACCAATTTGGTACCGAAGGACATTTGAGAAGGTACTTGGCCAATTTGATACCGAAGGACATTTAAGAAGGTATCTGGCCAATTTGATACCGAAGGACGTTTGAGAAGGTATCGTAGTAGCTTGATACTGAAGGACAAATTTGAGAAGGTATCTGAACAGAAGCACCTAAGATATGATGGTACTTAGTATGGCCACGTGCACATAGGCAGTTCTGAATGAGAGGCCGAAATATAGGTCTCTTGGTCAGTAATAAACGTTGGGAGTTAGAGCATTTAGGCTCGTTCTCAACTAGGAAATAATGATGTTTGATGATATATAAGAATGGTGTAAAGCTACATTTAGTGACAATTGTTTGAAACACTCATTAATATATTTACATGTTTATAGTAATGTAATGCATAATGTTATACGATGTTATAGTCACTCACTGGACTTTAAGCTCATGGAACCTTTGTGTTTTCCCTTCTCAGGTAGTAGTCAGTTTCCTCAAGGTTGATTCCTGCTGCTGCTTGCCATTGAAAGACTCGGCTTATTAAGAAGACTTAGGTTGATGACCTGTTTATGTACACATGTTTCGAGAGGGACTAAGGCTTCTTTAGGAACGTTTGGGCCATCTGTGAATATTTTTCTGTAAAAGTAATGTCTTGGCTGTATGCATGTTTTTATGTAATCTTTGTAGAACCTTAAGGGAGGTTTGTTGTATGCGTATATTACTAATGTTTTCAGCGGGTTGGTATTTAGATTAAAAGGCTTGGGTGGTGGGTGCTGGCAGTAGGGTTAATAACTACCACGGTCATATCCTCTTCCAGATTGAAAGGGTAATCTGGGAGGGGGTGTGACAGTGAACCACCAAGAGATCTTCTCTACTTTTCTCAGCCTTGAATTTGAGTGGTGGAACTCGAATATGAGTGAATTTGGTGAAGGAAATTGAGAGAGTTTGTGAGTAAGAAAATGAAGTAGTAGAAAACTAATTTTTCCAGCTGAATATCTTCTTAGCTACTTCTATTCAGCAAATTGAGAGAGTTTTATATTTCTTCAGCATGCAAGCATTCCTCAGCCATCAAATGGCCAACACCTATTTCAACTAAAGGTGGGATTTGTGTATGCTTGTAGGAAGAACACCTCCTACTTGAGGTGTTTGTGGGTAAAACCACTTAATCCAAAATTTTCAATTTTTCATTTCAAAATTCAATTAATTCAAAAATTAATTAAAAATGATTTAATTAATTCATAATTAATCAAATCTAAAATATCAAAATCCAATTTCTCTACTTCAAATAAAATTGAAAATTAATTTTAATTTTAATTAACTAAACATAATTAATTAATTAATTAATTTAATATCAAATATTAAATTAATCACATACCTAATTTTAAACACGAATCTTATTCATGTAGTTAATATTTAAACCAACATTTAAATATTATAAAATCTCCATTTTGTTTAATTTCAATAAATTAAACGTTAATTGTATCATATATAATTATACAAACCCTAATTCAAATTTGAACCTATTTAAATTCAAACCCTAATTTCAATTTGAACGTATTCAAATTGATATCATTCCAAATTCACTCAATTTAATAATTCAAGGTTTTCATGTTTTACGAGCTAGTAGAGGGACCTTATGGACCTACAGATCATGAGCTCCAACGATTTAAGATTAATTGGCTAAAACTCTTCAGACCAAATTAATCGGTATTCGTTAACTATCAAGTCACACCACTATAGCTCGATAGTTGCACTCTCCTCACTATAAATATATTTGTATCCATATGATTTAACCATAACCAGTAATTCGACCATTCACAGGTTGTTCGTAATAACGACTGGGTCAATATGCTGGTTTACCCCCGATATTATGTCTTGTTTCTTAAGTTCCAACTGACCCTCTAATGAATAATTGATTTATGATCTAATCACTAAATCGAATCCCTCTCGGGCTAATGAGAGGGTGGGGCCCCTTGTTCAAGACCTGGATATAGTACTTAAGAGAACAACCTTTCTCCTATCTCTAAATCGGGTAGGTGCGAATTCCATCTTGCACCCTATGCCCCCAGCTATCTATCTGGTCTTACCCCTAAAATGGAAGGCTTATTAAGCTGGCGATGTGAATCAACCCTCACCCATGTAAATCTAAGAATAATCTCAAATAAACAGGAGTTCATAGTTAGCTCAGGATTAAGATCGAGTTACCTAGGTCATCTAAGTGAAATAGTCAGTCTTAATTAGTAAACAATATTATATATTAAGAGTGACTTATTTCTTGGTCTGATCTTACGCAAACTCATTCCATAGGACGTTCCCATTACTCATGTCAATACATGAACGAATCAGAATCATTTCTTTTGTAGCACCTTTACAACAAGTTGTAATAACTGTAGAGTAGGCCG
Source organism: Benincasa hispida (assembly GCF_027475165.1). NCBI lineage: Eukaryota > Viridiplantae > Streptophyta > Magnoliopsida > Cucurbitales > Cucurbitaceae > Benincasa > Benincasa hispida. The sequence continues at coordinate 74,426,392 of NC_143486.1, forward strand.
CATCCAACAGTGTTACTAGAATAAGGTACCCAACCTTAATCATGTACTATAGACTGTTTTGACTATTTACTCGAACTTTGATCCATCTTTATGTCTTTACATAAAGTTCAAGTATTCATATAACAGTCATGAATCTTAGTTTATTGGATTTAGACTGTATGAATGCAATTTAAAGATTCAATAACAACTTTATTGAAGAAATATTGAATAACATCTTTATTGTTAATAGAATGTGTTTAAGTTCACAAACCGCAGTTTTAGGACACACAACCCAACATTTCTAACTTACACATCGTTAGTGTGGCAAACATTACACTTGTGTTTGGATCTTTCTATTATATAGGTCATGTTCTTCTTTGAATTAAATAATTACAATTCTTGTCACGTGAAGGTCAAGTACGTCTTATGTCACACCCTTCCCCATATTACCCTCCTAATCCGAGAAGAGATGTAAAGACAGCAGTTGCTAACCCTCTTATGGAAACTACTGCTCAACATACTTCTGTAAACCTGTGTCCTTCACACCTGTTATACCTGATTAGCAATTCAATAATTCACTTTAGCACACAATCTCAACAACAACTTAAAGCATACATATTACTATTAACCAAAATATCAACTTCAACATGCATAATAGTTCCAGGAAACCAAGTCTATTACAACCACTATTCGACATAAGTTTGCCTTGTTCCCCATGAAATTAACATAAAGACTAGATTAATAAAACATGATGAAAAACCTAAACTTCAAACTTTCTGAGGGTATGAGAAGTGGCTGACTGATAGAACTGCTACCTTTGAAGACCTTTCTTCAAGATTCCCTTGAACAACTATGAACCCTTTGAAGACTTTCTTCAAGAAAACTTCGAACAAGTTAGAACACGACCACAAAGACTTCCTCGACATTCTCAGGTCGAGAACCCAGGAATGGTAGACTCTGGCTATTTTGGATTTGAGGGTATTTTGTGGAGAGGAATAAGGAATTGAAATTGTTCAACAACAAAATCCAATTCACACACATAAAACTCTTCTGTCTTTTCTCACTATCTCAATCGATCAACCTTGCAAGAAGAAGAAAAATTTTCTTTTTCAACATGCTAAATATTACAACCACCCACTTATGGCGTGGAGAGAAAATAGGGGGAAGGAATTGTAACTCTCTTCCTCATTTTTATTTAAAATAAAAATGATATTTAATATATTTATTAAATTATATGTTATATCAAATATAACATATAACCTATAGACTTAATATTGTATCACATACAATATAACATATAGTTTCTTTTCTCTCTTATATGATATTTAATATAAATCACATTTATATTAAATTTAACAACTATGAATCCAATTCATAGAATCTATATTTGAATCTTATTCAAATATTTATTTCCTCTCATTAAGCTATAATGTATTAAATACATTATAATAATTATATCACATATAATTAAAACAACTTAATTATATCATATATAATTAAATCTCTCCACTAATTGGGAAATTCTTATCAATAGAAAAATCCCAAAAAGATTTACACTTTATAGCAAAAGTTCTAAAAGTGCTTTGTATTTTTGGAACTTTTTGCTATAAAGTGTGAATATTTTTATTTTTAAAAAGGACCCTACTAATTTGAACAATTCAAATTAATCCAAATGCTGATTCTCCATTAATCTTATTGAGATACTAAGGGAACCTCATGAACTTGTAGCTTGAAGCTCTAATGGTACATGAATAATCAATTAAAATTTTTAATTAAATTATTCACCATCCGTTAACCATCGAGCACTCCATTAAATACCGACAGTTGCATTCTTTGTAGTGCAAATATATTTTTGTGTTCATTGGATAAATCCACAGTATGATGACCCTTCACAAATTGCTTGTAAATACAGCTAGGCCAAAATTACCATTTTGGCCCTATATTTACCCCTAACTTCTTAAGTACCATTGATTCCTCTAATGAATAATAGATCATAATCCAACTATGACTAAATTTCTCTCAGGCTAGGAGAGGGTATGACACCACATTGTTCAAGACCCGGAATCAGCCCTTAAGGGAGAAATTTATCTACTTACTCCGACCTCAAAGAAGGAGTGAATTCCTTCTTGTGTAGCTGTGTTCCCAGCTCCCCAATTAGACGATCTAGCCACTCTCACTCATACAAATCAAAGGATCACCCTCATAGGTAAGAGTTCACAATTCACTCAGGATTCATGTCATGTTACCTATGGTCATCCAGCTGAAATGTAAGTCTTTATTATGAATGACATTATATAACGAGACTAAACATTTCGTGGTCCGGTCTTATACAAACTCCTTTGTATATATTATACCCGCTCACATGTTTATACATGAATAATGAGGATCATATTATTTCTAGCACTTTATAACAATTGTAACACCTACAAAGCGGATCAAACTCATAGTGTCATCAGGATAAGGTATTTAGCCGGATAAATCTACTACAGACTATTTAGGTTATCACTTAAACATGATCCATCCACTCGTATGTCTTTATATACATGTTTAAGTTACAAAGATAACCTTGGATGTTAGTTTGTTGGTTTGTAGTTAATGCAACTAAAATATCATATATTTTATAGACAATGGATTTGAAAAAAAATATCATATATTTTATTAAATAACAATGAATTTATTTAATAATGTTTACAAACTATAGGATCCTACGAGATTTAGGGCAATGAATTTGTTCAATACTGTATTATTATTTATTGAATATAAAGCAATATGTTTCCAAATAGAAAACAATATGTTTCAAAACTATTACCTTAAAAATATGTTTCCAAACTATTGAACTCCACCGCTAATCACGTTGATCTATGAGATGTGCTAAAAATAGAAAAAAGAAATTTAGTGTTTGTAAATTTTTTTTTAAAAAAAAATAAAACAAAATTAAAGACAAACTTTTACTTATCACCTAAGATGACATACACCAAACGAAGATCTTGAACGAATGGAACTCTCGAAAAGACAAGTGAATGCAAAAAATGGAGTGAAATTATTTAAAAGCAACAAGAAAAAAAAAGAAAAGAACAAATAAAGATAATTACCAGAATTAGTAGAAGGATGGGATGCACGGAGAAATGAGAATATAATGAAAGAAAGAAAAAAAAAAAAAAAAAAAAACAAAATAACAAAAGAAAAGAACAAATAAAGATAGTTACCACTAGATCGGGAAGAAGAATGGGTAGTTTTAGTCTCCATTGTCCAATTTTTAGGCCAAATATGGCGGAATCGAAAACATACCACGAAGAAATAGTGTTTTAATCTTCGATTTCCATTATAAATTTTTTAATTTCAATTTTTTTATTTAAAAAAAAAGTCAATGTTTTAACATTTTTCAATTAAACATCCGCTATTAGATTTTTTTTTTTTTTTTTTTTTTTTTTTTTTTTTTTTTTTTTTTTTTTAATTTTTAGAAACAAACCATTTCAATTTATCCAATCCCAAATGAACTAGCACAAGAATAATAGGAGAAGCCCACTTTTGACCTAATAAGATAGGCTAAGAGTATTGTGAACAAACTAACGTCGACAAACAGTCCGATAATGATATTTATAAGTGAGTCTTCAGACTAACTGACGTGGCTATCTATGTAAGTAAGACCCGAGTAACTCGAACCAACCTAACCCAAATGTTTCATGATTGGGTTGGGTTGAATTCATTTTTTAATGAGGATTATTTGGATCGAAGAAATTTACAATAACAATTGAGTTGGGTCTAAAAATTGTTCAATCCAACCCAACCTACGCTCCTAATATTTAGGATGATAATGACAAAAAATACTCACTTCTATATTCTTGTTCTTAAATACTTTAAATCTTTAACTAGCATCGACTAAGTTTTCCATTATCTAATTTGTTTGAGGCAATAATAATTTTTCAGCGTAGAATTAATTTAATAAAATTAAAAGTTTCATGAGGTAAAAATTGATTCGAGATTAAATAGAAATATAAAAATGAGTTTTTGCCTAATTTTTAGGCCAACATGTGTTAGTCTCGAGTGTACATTTTAAAATTTTTAATTTTAACTTTTTTTTTTATTGAAAAAAAGTAATGTTTTAACATTTTTCAATTAAATATCTTCTATTAATTTTTTTTTTTTTTAAAAACAAACCATTTCGATTTATCCAATGGAGAAATGAGCTATGATAATAGGAGGTCAATTCAGACCGCTTCCAAAGCTTCCAAATCCACTTTTGACTTAATAAGATAGGCTAATAGTATTCATAAGTGAGCAAAGTAGCGTAGCGACGAACCGCTCGATAATATTATTTTGGAGGTATGTTTGATTTCTTTTCCTATTGGGGTCTGAATTTCCTAATTTTGTGTATTTTTTTTTGTAGTTAATTTATCCATGAATTCTCATTTTTGTATAGGAACCCTCCACAATATACTCAAGTGTAGACTAACTTTCATTAAACAAAACATGAACCACTTAAAAAAAGCTGAGCTGCAATCGGTTTTGAGATGTCTCTAAATATTGTTATTACTTTTTAGGTAGGAGGAAGGTTCTGAAATGCAAACTTGCGAAGCTTACAAAGACAATTTGATTTATTAATGAAATATAATGAATTTAAAAGAGTAAGATCACTCGGAAAATGCTTTTAATATTTAAAATTAATTTCAATAATATAAAAAATATTGGAATAAATAGTATGTGTTTATTCGTGTAGAGTTGCATTGTTTTATGAATGAATATGTCTTTTCGTAATTAAACAATTTGAATAAGCGACATAACTACTAAATATGTCTCTTATCCAAATTGCATTTGAAAACCTTTTCATAAGCACTTTTCTCCCATAAAACTTTTCTACTTTTTATGATTTTTTTTTTCAAGTTTAGTTTACTTCTACAAAATATAATTTGTTAAATCTTATGGACACAATGTTGCTTCTATAAGAAAGACAATATGTTCTATTTTGGAAGACAATTACTCATGAAACTAGAATTAATAAAATTGTATTAAAAGGTGATGTGAAGTTGTTGGGTTCAGATTCTCTCAAATATACCAAATTATGCATTTTTTAATTTTTTAATGATATTTTTTTATAACAACATTTAGAATTATAAAATTAAACATTGAGTAAATTTTGAATGATTAAAAGTATATTTCAAAAATTTTAAAAATAATTTTAACAATTTCAAAATCACTTCAACCTCGTATTAAAATTTAAATAATAAGCTTGAGATTTAATAAAATTACAAAGTTCGTAACTGCTTTAAGCTTGGGCTTTAAATCGGCACTCCACTTAACGAGTGACGGTCGGTCGTTAGCATTTGCATACGTATAGTTGATTTTCATAAAATATCAGAAATATCCTTTTTTATCTTAAAATATTACATCATACGAAAAGATAATGGAAAAGTAGATTAGAATCTACAATATGTTCAACCAATAAAATTATGTTAAGGTCAGCATGTGGTTTTTTTTTTTTTTTTTTGCTTTTATGTTGAGATTTGCGACGTTATTATCATTTTTTTTAAGTATAGAATATCATTTTTAGTAGTTTCTAATGTTTGAGGATGGTTGATAATCATTTTGTTTTTATGTTATTTATTTGTGAAAAGTTAAGTTATTTAATATCGTTACAATTTCATCAATGTGAATAAATATGTAATTTAATAGATATTAGCTTCATATGAGATAATAGACACTCTTTATGTATGTATTCATTTTTTTATTATAGAAAGATCCTGACTATACCATGTTACGGGTGCATCACATCATTTTTTAAGTATAAAATATTTTTTTCCCTTTCAAGAAGTAAGTGATGAATGAATTACTTCATAGTAATTAAAATATGTTTGATCGTAAAATGAAGATTAGACTGAGTTTGCCTTGATTTGATTAGCCTCCGTTATTTTTTAGATTAAAATTTGATATTTTTATTTAAATCCGTGATATATTCAAAAGTAGTTATGTTGGAGAATCTTCACAAGTATTTCTTTTTAAAAATTATCAAAGTATGTCATTTTTTTATCTCCTTTTCTTTCTTTTATCTCTTTTTTGTATTGTTTCTCATCTTTATGAGGTTTGTTTGTGTTGGAAATCGAATTCACGTTCATAGAGATTTAGTTGAATGTGTTTGTTATTTGTATATGTTTTATGAATATTCAAATCTTGATAACAGATTTTATATCTAAAAAAAATCATTTAGTCAAGAAATTTATTTGTTATTTTGATATATATTTGTTTTTAATTACTAGGTTTTTCTTTTTCACAATTGATATTGAAAAATGTGTTATAAAATAAAGTATGTCATCTATTATTTTTTAATAATATTTGCCATTTCTTTTGCTTTTTTGACCTTTTTTGTCAAAGTAAATGATGAACGAATCAATTAAATTTTGATTTTTTTTTAAATCTTTGATATTGTTATGGGTAATTTGGACCTAAGGTAAAATTATTTTAAGAGGCTCAACTAAGGTTTAAACAAGTAATGGAAAGTGGTTGGGCCCAATTTGATGTACAAAATCCAATGAAAATAATAGAAGGTGAGGTAAGAATGAGCCGAAGCCTATCCCAAGAGCCTTGGCCTAAGGTCGAGACTGAGCCTGGTCGTTTGACTATGGTTGATTCTCTCCATGTCGAATGTTCAATAAAACCTCCATAATGGATACAGTCGAGGTTTACCCTACCATTTCGATCCAAGATCGATTCCTCACATGTTGGATGATAAAAAAGAACCCTAATACTTCTCCTAGATAGATTGGGAAACATAATCCTTAAAATGTTAGGTCATAGCAATCTATAAATAAACCATGAGCGTATTGTGGAAAGGAAGTAAGTTTTATTTGATGACAGTTCACTTGATAATTCCTCTCGTTTTGCAGGCTATTTTTCTTCTCTATTCAAATAAATTTATTGTTGTTGTCCATCAAAGATCAAAGGCCTTGACAAAATTTTGGTATCAACAGATATATTCATGAGTAGTTAAGTGAGTATCTCCAAAATGATTTTTTTTTTAAAGATTAACAAATAAATAGGTCATTTATTTATTTATTCTCATTCTTTTTTCTTTTTTAGTATTAGTATTGTTTCTCATCTCTTTTAACGTTTGTTAGTGTTGGAAGTTGGTGAATTCAAAGTAAGACATTACAAGAATTTGGGTTTATTCGACGCTGGGGTCGTCGACAGAAGCTAAGAACACCGTCGGGACAACCTTTCCCGACGGTTTAAATGTTGTTGCCTGAACCGTCGGGGAAACTTCGTTGGAAAAACCTTTCCCGACGATTTGGAAGCCCTACTGTAGGGGAAAAGAATTATCTCGACAGAGAAGGATGGGGTTTTTTCCCTGACCCTGAAGAAAGTCGTCGGGAAAATGGCATAACTCTCGACGATATACCATCAGGATGGTACTATTAGCCCGACGGTCTTTGAATTGTCGAGATGAGGTAATTTATCTCGACGGTGAGGGTGTCGTCGAGTATTTTACTTTCGCCTGACGGTGACGTGGACCATCGAGATATATCTATCGCCCGATGATTGGGGACTGTCGGGCTATATCCTTAACCCCGATGGTCTCTAGCCACTGTTGGGATATCTTTAAAGCCCGACGGTGTCTAGTCACCAACGGGAGTTCTTTGCCCGACCCTTTTACCGTCGGGAGACCGTTAGGATTTCTTTAAATAAATAAACATATTTAAATACCTATTTAAATTTATTTATTTATTTATTTTTATATCTGTTTTTTTTCCTCAAATGTCATACCTGTTTGAATCTTACATATATCAATCAAACTAAAATAAGATTGCCAAAATGAAGTAAATGTCAATAATAGATCAATAATATATAGAAAACACGTTTGAATCTACAGTTGGGGATGATGCCCTAAATTATTGGGTCCTGTAGTTTGTAAACACTGTATTGAACAAAAGCTTGTGATGTAATAATATATGATATTTTCTTCACTATTGTCTATGAAACATGGGATGTTTTATTTGCTTTACCACAAAGCAAAAAAAAAGATCCTTGGTTGTCGTTGTAAGTTAAGCATATATGTGGAGACATATACAGGCGGATCATGCCTTAAGTGATAACCAAAATGGTCTTTAGTATATGGATATAGGAGGGGAACCTTATCCTCGTGACACTACAAATGCGGCCGACTTTGTAGAATAGTTACAAGTGTTGTGACTTGCTACAGATGGTCCAATCTTGATCATTCATGTGGAGACATGCGAGTGGGTGCGTCCTATACAAAAGAGTTTGTATATGACCGGACCACAAAGTGTTATAGTCTCGTTATATAACGTCGTTCATGACAAAGACTTCACTTCACTAGGATGACCATAGGTAATATGACCTTAATCCTGAGTGAGTTGAGAACTCCTGCCTTTGAGGGCGGTCCTTTGATTTGCATAGGTGCCAGTGGCCAGATTGCCGACTCAAACCTATCACTTTGGGGATTCATCTGATTTGGGAGCTGGGAACTCAGCTACACAAGATGGAATTATCTCCTTCCTCGAAGCAGAGGTAAGTAGATAGATTACTCCCTTAAGGGCTGATTCCTGGACTTGAATGATGTGGCGCACTACACGCCTTCTCATGGCGCGGGAGTTGTCCACACATAGTAGGACTATGTTGTATTGTTCATTAGAGGGATTAGTGATACTTAAGAAGTTAGATGTAACTACAGGGGCAAAACGATCAATTGGCCCAGCTGTACTTACGAGCATCTGTGAAGGGTTATCGTACTGTTGACTAGTTATATCCGATGGACATAGAAATATATCTGTGGTGAGAAGAGTGCAATTGTTGGTCTTTAGTGGAATGCTTGGCTGTTAACGGATGGTGGATCTCGTGGCTAAAGAGTTTAGTCAGCTATTCACGTACCATTAGAGCTTCAAGCCATAGGTTCATAAGGTCCCATTGGTAGCTCAATGGATTCAAGTTGAGAATCAGTTTTTGGGTCAGTTTGAAGTGTTTAAATTGACAAGAGAAAGTTTGATTATATATGATATGATTAAACTAGTTAATTATATATGATATAGTTGACATGATGTATGAGATACATTAATTGAAGGAAAATGATATAAATATGATTTATATCTATTGGAGGAGAAAAGGACTATGGTTTATATGTTGCATATGATGTGATATTCAAACTATAGGTTATAAATATAATATGATTATATTTATTTTTAATTAAAAAATTATGAGATAATTTTTTTGTGGGTTTTTCTCCATAACCGTACGAGATAGTGGGAGGTTGCATTCAATTTTCATAATCAAAGGATAAAATGAAAATAGTTTTTATTTTGCAAAAGAGATCGGATAATCGCTTCACGAATTGTACACTATCCATCATCTAGCTAACGAGAGCATACACGATAGCTCAAGTTGTCCTAAATGATCGTGTACATGCGCAGATTACATAAACGATTGTATAGCATTTTCTAAATGATCGCGTGCAAGAGCGAGTTTTCCTAAACGATTGTCTAAACGATCAGCCTTGATTTACTAAACGATCGTGCACTTGTTTCTAAATGAACAAGCACTCGTCTATACGATAGACTCCAAACCTCTCCCACTTGCTTGGTCGTTGTAAATGATCGTAGTTTTCTCCTCCCTTCTACCAAATCCAACAGAGCCCACACCTCCTGGATTCTCATTCCAAGAATACTGAGGTTACTGGGTGGTGGCATCCTCCTTGCTGCTTGTTCGTGTAGAAGACCATTCGGTGGTAAGCGATAGCGAGATTTGGTAGACGATTGGCTTGGCTTGCACAAGGACAACGAGAGGTGTGTTTCTTTGAAGAGAGCAAGAGAAAGGCAGAAGAAGTGTTCTTCAAAGGTGAATCTTTCAGTCTTTTATATTTCTAAGTTAAAAGCATGCCGTAATTTGTTAGTAAATGCATACTTGTATGTATGTGTGTGAATGCAGTATTTCTATCACAATGACTTTGGAACGATCTTGCTTTCGCTCATAGGTACTCTTTGATAAAAGATCCTTCATCTACAACCTTAATCCAAGAGTTTCTATAACATCCATAATTTCTTAATCGGAAAAAACTTTACATGATAACAAAGTAAATATTGGGAGATGTACAATTCCTAAATCCAAAACAACATTAACAAAAATCTACAACCTAAATACGCTTGCCGAGAGATGCATCTTTAACAAAAATCTCCAGATACCTACAAAATACAAATTTAAATAAGTTTAATGCTCAATATACTATATACCAATCTCAACTAAACAAACCAACTTACCTCAATCATAAACAAACCAAAAAACCAAGAAACCAACTAAGAACATTAATGAATTGAACTCAATCATAAACAAACCAACTTACCTAAATCATAAAGAAACCAACTTACCTTAATCACAAACCCAACAACCCAACTCAATCATAACTTAAACTTAAACATACTTGTATTTAAATATAGATATGCAATCAACTGAAACAAACTAACTAACTCAAACAAATAAACTTACACAATAAACTGAAACACCCCCCCCCCCCCTTCCAAATTATTTTCACAATCAAACTAACTTACACACTCAACTGAGACACTCAACTAACTTACACAATCAAACAAACTAACTTATACACAATCAACTTAAATGCCCCCTCCCCCCTCCCCCCACCCCCCAAAATTATTCCCAATCGTAATAAACAAACTAAGTTATATAATCAACTGAAACAAACTAACTTACACACTCAACTGAGACACCCCCTTACCCCTCACCCCCCAAAATTATTCTCAATTATAATATACAAACCAACTGAAACACATATTTATACGTTTATATTGTTACCATAACTACAGGATAACAACATACACAATCATCTAATTTAGCATAAAATGAAATTCAAACTCAACTTCAGAACGTTAACTATACTTTACATAACTATACGTTTATATTGTTACCATAACTGTAGAATAACAACATATACAATCTTATAATTAGGTTTACTACGAAAGTCGAAGAGCTCATACTTAGTTTGATCTATCTTTCATAAGCTGTAAGAGCATAGCTTTCATATCCTCCATCTCAGATTGGATTCTATCTCTTGTTGTTGTTGAAGGAACCCTTATACAAGAGTACCTATCAACGGAAGCGGATCTTTCCAATTTCATTGTGACAGAATTTTCACACACACATTCTAACAAACAGATATGCATTGAAAACACTAATTACTGACATGCTTTTAAAGATAAATAAAAAAGATCGAGAGAACATACCAGTTGAATACTTTCTTCAATCGAACTCAGTCCAACGTGAATGAACTCCTCTCGTTCCTACTCGTCCAGCAATCAGTCACCTAGCAACACCATGGTCGTCTACACGATCAGCAGCGCACAAATAACAAGCAACCGAGGATGACACCACCACTCAAAGCCCTTGGTATTCTCAGAGTAAAAATCCAAAGGGTGGACTTTGATGAAATTGGTAGAGGGGAAGAGGAAAAGTGATCATGTCCTATGAACAAGCAAATGGGAAAAAGGATAAGACTATTGTATAGTTAGGTGTGCTTGATCGTATAGAGCGAGGTACATGATCGTATAGTAAACACTAAGCAATCGTCAATCAAAAGGTAAGCGATCGTTTAGTTACGCTCGGCGTGCTAAGCGATCGTCTAGCAAAGGTAAGCGATCATTTAGATAATCGTGGGTGATCGTTTAGCTATGCGGGTGTGCGATCGTTTAGGAAGGTGTACGCTATCGTATAGGCTCTCAACGCTAAGCGATTGAAGGCTTTCACACTGTGAGCAAATTTTCCGTATCACATGCAAAATGAAACTATTTTCATTTTATTCTTCAGTTACAAAAACTGAATTCAACATCCCACTTTCGAACAAATTCGGAGAAAACTTCGGTCAATTATCTTATAACCGCCTAATTAATTAAATAATGAATATAATCTTATTACATTATTCACCTATAGTTTGATATCATATATCAACTATAGTGTTTTCTCCTCTACTTGAAAATCATATTTATATCCAATTCTCCAAAATAATGTATCTCATACACTTAGTCAATCATATCATATATAATTAACTAGTTCAATTATATCATATATAATTAAACTCCCTCTTGTAAATTGCAACATTTCAAATTGACCCAAAAACTTATTCTCAACTTTTATCCAAGCTACCAAGGGGACCTTATGAACCTATGGCTCGAAGCTCTAACGGTACGTGAATAGCTGACTAAACTCTTTAGTAACGATATGCACCATCCATTAACTACCATGCATTCCACTAAAGACCGACAACTGAACTCTTCTTATCACAGATATATTTCCGTGTCCATTGGATATAACCAATCACGAGTACGATAACCTTTCACATATGCTCGTAAGTACAGTTAGGTCAAATTATCATTTTGCCCCTGTAGTTACATCTCATTCCTTAAGTACCACTGATTTCTCTAATGAACAATACAACATAGTTCAACTGTGTGTGAATACCTCTCGGACCAAGAAAAGGTATATGGCACCACATCGTTCAAGCCCTGGAATCAGCCCTTAAGGGAGCTATCTATCTATTTACCCCTGCTTCAGGGAAGGAGTGAATTCCATCTTGTGTAGCTGAGTTCCCAGCTCCCAAATCAGACGAATCCCCAAAGTGGTAGGTTTGAGTCGATGACCCGACCACTCGCACCCATGTAAATCAAAGGACCGCCCTCAATGGCAGGAGTTCCTAACTCACTTAAGATTGAGGTCATGTTATCTATGGTCATTCTAGTGAAGTGAAATCTCTGTCATAAACAGTGTTATATAACGAGACGTTAACACTTCGTGGTCAGGTCTTATTCAAACTCTTTGTATAGGATACCCCTGCTCACATGTCCCCTACATGAATGATCAGGATCAGACCATCTGTGACAAGTCACAACACTTGTAACTATTCCACAAAGCGGGCCGCATCCATAGCGTTACCATGATAATGTTTCCCTCCTATATCCATATACTACAGACCATTTTGGTTATCCTTTAAGACATGATCCACTTGTATGTCACCACATACATGCTTACGTTACATAAAGACAACCAGGGATTTTAGTTTATTGTTTTGTGGTAAAGCAAATAAAACATTCAACTGAGCAAAATTAACAAGTGAAGTAAAATATCATATATTATACTGATGGAACTCTTATTCAAGAGTATCTACGAGCGTAAGCGGATCTTTCCAATTCATTGTGATAGAATTACCGCATATACATTCAAAACATACTAATATGCATTCATCATGCTAAAGATATCAAGAAATCATACCAGATGAGGATTTCTCCTTCACAGTGAGTCTGAAACCCAATCGTCTACCTCGAATAATTACCACTCAAACAGAAGGAAAGGGAGAAGACAACACCACTCAAAGCCATCAGTATTCTTGAAGTGAGAATCCAAATGTTCGGATTTGGTAGAGGGAAGAAGGAAGAGAGACCGTACACAACAATCAAGCAAGTGGGAGAAGAGGTCGTCTATCGTATAGACAAGATGCTTGATCGTTTAGGTGAAGTATAGATTGTGTAGGAAAAGTAAGCGATCATCTAAATGATCGTGTAGGAAAAGGGTGAGAAATCGTCCGAACAATCGCGTAGTAAAAACTAAGCGATCGTATATACGATCGTTTAGTAAATACCGGGAGCTAAACGATTGCTTAGGAAAAAAGTAAACGATCGTTTAGATAATAGTGCACGACGGTGTAATCGGTATGCGATCGCTTAGCAATATCGTATATGTAAGCGATCATGCAGTCACTATCGTATAGGCACTGATTTTAAACGATGACACTATTTTTCACAATGTCCGCGCACACCGTAAACTATTTATAATGCACTCATCCGTTATTTAGAACAGAAGAGACGCCTTCCTATTTCCTTTATAACCGACCAATTAATGTGATTTTATCATATTCATAACATATAATTAATATCATATATTAATTATAATATTTTCCTCTACTAAATATAAATCATATTTAATCCAATTTCCTCCAAATTAAAGTATCTCATACATAAATTTAATTATATCATATTTAATTAACTCTTTCAACCATAAAAAATCAAACTCCCCCTTGTCAATTTGAACATTTCAAATTGACCCAAAAACTGACTCTCAACTTGTATCCAAGCTACCAAGGGGACCTTAACGGTACGTGAATATCTTACTAAAGTCTTTAGTCACGATATCCACCATCCATTAACTACTAGGCACTTCACTAAAGACCGACAGTTGAACTTTTCTTGCCATAGATATATTTTTATGTCCATTGGATATAACCAATCATCAGTATGATGGCCCTTCACAGATGCTCGTAATTATAACAGGCCAATTTACCATTTTGCCTCTGTAATTACATCTTCCTCCTTAAGTATCACTGGTCCCTCTAATGAACAATACAACACAGTCCTACTATGTGTGAACACCTCTCGGGCCATGAGAAGGTGCGTGGCGCCACATTGTTCAAGCGCCGGGATCAACCCTTAAGAGAGAAATCTATCTACTTACTCCTACTTTGGGGAAGGAGTGAACTCCATGTTGTGAAGCTGAGTTCCCAGCTCCTAAATCAGACAAATCCCCAAAATGGTAGGTTTGAGTCGGCGTTCTGGCCACTCGTACCCATGCAAATCAAAGGACCGCCCTCAATGGCAGGAGTTCCCAACTCACTCAAGATTGAGGTTATGTTACCTATGGTCATCCTAGTGAAGTGAAGTCTCAGTCATGAATGGTGTTATATGACAAGATATTAACACTTCAAGGTCAAGTCTTATATAAACTCTTTGTATAGGACACCCCCACTCGCATGTCCACTATACGAATGATCAGGATCAGACCATCAGTGACAAGTTACAACATTTGTAACAATTCCACAAGGCGGGCCACGTCGTAGTGTTACCAGGATAAGGTTTCCCTCATATATCCATATACTACAGACTATCTTAGTTGTCACTTAAGACATGATCCACTTGTATGTCATTACATACATGCTTAAGTTACATAAAGACAACCAAGGATATTAAGTTTATTAGTTTGTGGTAAAATGAAAAATATCTAAATGTGCAAAGTGAAGTAGTGAAGTAAATATCATTTATATTAAGCATCACAAATGTTCGTACAAAGTTGTTTATAAACTACTAGACACGAGACTTTAGGGCACAAACCCCAACAATCTCCCACTTGTCCTAAAGCGAAGTAGGGAGTACAAGTAGACAGGTACAAAACAATAAACTAAGGCATAAAATCCCAGTGCAACAAAATCTCCCACTTGCTCTAGTCCAGCCGCGGGCGGTTTCGTAGACCTATGCTTTGAAGGTGAGCCTTAAACACTGTAGCCGTGATAGCCTTCGTAAACAAATCAGCAACGTTTTGCTCCGAGGCGATCTTCGTGACGATCACGTCTCCTCGATGCACTATCATGTGGATCGACTTTAACATGGCAATAGGTGAGAAAGTCTCTCGACTCCCTTCACCTGGGTATAACCCTTTGCCACAAGTCGAGTCTTGAAGATTTGAACCTTCCCATAAGCACCCTGTTTGCGCTTGTAGATCCATTTACAACCTATAGGTCTTACCCCATTAGGCTAATCTACAAGATCCCCATAACGATTTGAAGTACATTGAGTCGATCTCGAGATTCATGGCTTTGACCCATTCATCCCGGTCAACATCCTCCATTGCCTTTTTATAGGACAACGGATCCTCAACGTCGCCATCTGTCACCAAAGCTAGGATTTTCGTGAAACCCAGATAGCGATCAGGCGGGTTCGTAATCCTCCCACTGTGTCAAGGTTCCCTCAACTCTTGAGGTGGAACAGACCTACCAGATGAACTATCATTAACAATTCTGGTTGATGAAGTAGTTTCTTAATCAACTCTTGTTGAAGTTTTAGTAGTTTCTTTAGAAAGCTCGCTTAACACGACTTTACTACATGGACTATACTCCTGGGTATGATCATCCTCTAGGAAAGTAGCGTTCGTGGAAACAAACACCTTATTTTTGGATGGATCATAAAAGTAACTACTTTTGGAGTAACCGACAAAAAGGCACAACCTCAATCGTTATTCCAACTTCTTGTGATTTGCCTCAAGCACATGTGTTGGGCAACCCCATATGCGAAAGTGACGTAAACTAGCTTTACGCTCGTTCCAACACTTTAGAGGTGTTCTTGCAACACTCTTAGAAGGAACACGGTTGAGAATGTATAATACAGTTTCTACTGCGAAACCCCAAAACGAGTTCGATAAGGAAGCATAACTCATCATCGAACGAACCATGACCAACAAGGTTCTGGAGAAACTCGTTGGCATTTAGATTGAGTTATGGCAGATTTCAACATCTCTATGTAATGGAGGAAACTTAAGGATAAAGGTCTTAGCACATACAAGTTATTTTCTAGTTTAGCTGTACAAATTTCAACACCATCCTTACGAATAAACGCTTTATTCAATTTAAAAGAAATAGTGTAATTGTATTGTAACATACACTTTACAGAAATAAGGTTCCTTTATAGTTCAGGAACTACAAAGACAACTTTTAATATAAGAAACCTATTCTGTAAAGTAAACTGGATGTCTTCCACTGCCACAGTTGAGATGACGTGCCTGGTATCTACTTGCAACGTCATTTCACCAGCCTTCAACTGTCGCCAGGATCTAATCCCCTTTGTCTACCTTGGCCTTAGCCTTGGCAGCCTTCTTTTTCTTCAGATAACGAGGACAATTCCTTTTCCAGTGTCTGTTCAGGTTACAGTGGAAACATTTTTCTTTTTCAACCGGTGGTGGATGCTTCTTCTGAGCGACAAGTGGGGGTTAGCAAGCACATTCCTTTTCTCCTTTTAGAGATACACATCGTTCAAGCTAATGAACAATATAACATCTTCCTCCTTAAGTACCACTGATCCCTCTAATGAACAATACGACATAGTCCTACTATGTGTGAACACCTCTCAGACCATGAGAAGGTGTGTGGTGCCACATCGTTCAAGCTTCGGGATTAGCCCTTAAGAGAGCAATTATCTACTTACCCCTACTTTGGGAAAGGGGTGAACTCTATCTTGTGACGCTGAGTTCCCAGCTCCCAAATCAGATGAATCCCCAAAATGGTAGGTTTGAGTCGGTGTTCTGACCACTCGCACCCATGCAAATCAAAGGATCGCCCTCAATGGCATGAGTTCCCAACTCACTTAGGATTGAGGTCATGTTACCTATGGTCATCCTAGTGAAGTGAAGTCTCAGTCATGAACGGTGTTATATGACAAGACATTAACACTTCGAGGTCAAGTCTTATACAAACTCTTTGTATAGAACGCCCCCGCTCGCATGTCCACTACACGGATGATCAGGATCAGACCATCTGTGACAAGTCACAACATTTGTAACAATTCCACAAAGCGGGCTGCGTCCGTAGTGTTACCAGGATAAGGTTTCCTTCTTATATCCATATATTATAGACTATTTTAGTTGTCACTTAAGACACGATCCACTTGTATGTCACTACATACATGCTTAAGTTACATAAATACAACCAAGCATATTAAGTTTATTGGTTTGTGGTAAAATAAAAAACATCTAAATGCGCAAAATCAAGTAGTGAAGTAAATATCATTTATATTATACATTACAAGTGTTCGTACAAAGTTGTTTACAAACTACTAGACACGAGACTTTAGGGCATAAACCCCAACATATACATCACAAGCGTTCATACAAACTATTTACAAACTACAGGACACGAGACTTTAGGGCATCAACCCCAACAGTGACATACTTGAGGATGAGGAAGATGAAATTGGTTCCTGTTGTCAAATTGTCCTTGAGATCCTCACTTGAAATTGGGATGATCCCTCTTGTAGAAGTTGATGCCTTAAATCTCGTAGGATCCTATAGTTTGTAATTATATTGTACAAACATCTTATTTATCTAATAAAATATGTGATGTTTTATTTAACATTTAGTTGCATTAAACCCACAAACTAATAAACTAATATCCAAGGTTATCTTGTAGTTTAAACATGTATGTAGAGACATACGGATGGATCATGTTTAAGTGATAACCAAAATGGTCTGTAGTAGATGGATAAGACTGGATACCTTATCCTGATGACACTATGAGTATGGTCTACTTTGTAGATGTTACAAATGTTGGAAAATGCTATAAATGATATGATCCTGATCATTCATGTGGAGACATATGAGCAGGGATATTCTACAAAAGAGTTTATATAAGACCAGATCACGAAATAACTAGTCTCATTATATTACGTCGTTCATAATAGAGGCTTACATTTCACCAAGATGATCGTAGGTAACATGACCTGAATCCTGAGTGAGTTGTGAACTCCTGCTTATGAAGGCAGTCTTTTGATTTGTATGGGTGGGGTTGGCCAGATTGCCAACTCAACAAGCCTACCATTTTGGGGATTTTCTGATTGGGGAGTTGGGAACACAACTACACAAGAAGGAATTCACTCATTCCCCAATATCGAAGTAAGTAGATAAATTGCTCACTTAAAGACTAATTTTGGGGCTTGAACAATGTGGCGCCATACCCTATCCTGGCCCGATAAGGGTTTAGTCACAGTTGAACTATGATTTATTGTTCATTAGAGGGATCAGTGGTACTTAAGGAGTTAGATGTAACTACAAGGGCAAAACAGTAATTTTGGCCTAGCCGTACATATGAGCAATTTGTGAAGGGTCATCGTACTGTTGATTGGTTGTATCCAATGGACACATAAATATATATGTAGTGCGAAGAGTGCAGATGTCGATATTTAGTGGAGTGCCTGACAGTTTAATAGATGGTGAATATGTTAATTAAAGAGTTTAATTAATTATTCACGTATCGTTGGAGCTTCAAGCTATAGGTCCATAAGGTCCCCTTTGTAGCTCAACGAACATTAATGAGAATCAATTTCTGGATTAATTTGAATTGTTCAAATTAATTGAGAGAATTAATTATATGTGATATAATTATTCTAATTTACTTATATATGATATAATTACTATAATGTATTTAGTACATTATAATATAAAGTTTATTTGAGAAGAAATAAATATTTGAATATGATTCAAATATTAATTATTGTGAATTGAATTCATATAGTTAAATTTAATATAAATGTGATTTATATTAAAAGCCATTGGTGAGAGAGAATTGAAACTATAGGTTATATTGTATTTGATACAATATAGAAACCATAGGTTATATGTTATAATTGATAAAACATATATATTAATATATTAATTGATTTATTTAATAAGGTAGTTATTATATAAATATATATATTAATTGATTTATTTAAAAAATAAATAAATTTTATTTATTTTTTAAAATTCAATTTTGAAATCTCTCCCCTCTTTTCTCTTCTTTACGTGATAGTGGGGTTGGTTGCTTCATCTTCCACATTCTTTTTTTTTTTTTTTTCACAGTAAGGCCAACACAAATTTTTTTTAGATTGTTTCTTCCTCCATTTTGATCTCCTCTTATCTCTCTTAATTTCCTCTTCCAAAATAGCCAGAGCACACACAAACTCGTGGATTCTCACCCAGAGAATACAGTGCTTTTCATCGTGGTGATGTCTTTCCAATCGAGGGTTTTACAATTGAAGATTGGTCTTCAAGGTAAGGGTTTCAAGAACCCAATTTTCTCTTCTGTAAATTTCTTTTAGCATGCTGTAAATTAATTGTTCTGCAATTAAATGTATATATACTTGTTTGTTTGTTGTAAAATTATTATTCTATAAATTTAAATTTTGGGTTCCGATCCCGTTTCCACTCAAGGGCCTTCAATGGTTCCTTTAATTGGTATAAGAGCGGGGTTTTTGGCCCAAATTTTCCAAAATTTCGGAATTAATTTTACAGTTTCTGGTGGAATTTTTCATTCTATCTATTCATATGATGAATATTGTTCAATGTTGTTTACAACTATGGATGGTTTACAGGATTGGACTTTTAGTTTATTGTTTTGAATTTACAAAATTGTTTTGTAAGGGCTCATATTTTGGGGCATAGCTATCAAGTTTGTACATTTAAGTTTTGAGTCGCTCATGATATTCCCGGTGATGATCTGGTGAAAACAGGGCCAAAATCGAAGGCGTTTCGAAGAATTTTGAAACTATATAGTGGGCGACTGTTGGTGACTGGAAGATTGAAAGTCAATTTTACTCGACAACGAACATCCCGTGGATGCGTTATGCGATGCATATTCCTAAGATATGCGTTGATAGTCATGCGTCGATGGTCATGCATTGGAATAAAAATTGCGTTAACGAATGTATGCGATGACCATACATCCTGCCACAAGTTTTCTTGTGTTCATGCCAAGTATAACATGAATGTAAGTTTCTCGGGTAATCGAAGGTCGAACATAGGGACTTGTAACTATATGTTTACGGTGATGTGTATGCGACGATATAAATAAAAGAATGGAAGGGATATTGCTAAGTTAATCCCACTCCTACTCTTATCTAACAGACAACGCAATGAGAATATGCATGAAAGGTAGAAATACAGCAAACCATGACACAAAATAAATATGTGAGAAAATATATAAAATGCAGAGATATTTTCATTACAAAACTTAAGAGTGACCGCAAGGGCAACCTTAGTCAGCTCCAGACTATGCGATCATGTTACAACCATATACGACAAGTCTTTTTCCAATGGAAATGTGGTACTCTTAATTCTAGGACGCATGTGTTGAATGCAAAGTGTCCATAGAGCTTATTCCTAAGTCTCTCTTGTCCTATGCGATGATGCAAAATATATGAAAACAAGGTGACCGCATACAATCGTATTCTATATTTAGGATGCATGCGATGTGTTAATAACAAATAATGCTCATTCCTAAGCTTCTATCTTTTATATTATGAGTTCTAATCTGGCTCTCTCGAGCCTAGATTCTGACCTGACTTTTCCAAGCCTAGATCCTGTCCTTAGACTACTCTCTCGAGTATCCCTAATGGACGAATGAAGCATACATAATACAAGACAATCGCATAAACTTCGCTGACCTAAGATTGTTACTATCCCTAGTGAACAATGCAAACCTTGCTTAATGCGTCCAACCACTTATCCTCTCGGGCAGTTGACTGTTGCTGACTTCACTCATAAACAAGCAATGTGTTAGCCCATAGATAGGCGTTGTAGCAGCTTCACACTAAGCAAATAAGATTACTCACATACTCACAGAACGCACACCTCTTGATGGGTTGCTACATGCTTCATATTCCTAATCCACATGACTAAGTATGCAATACCCAAGCACTCACACTAAGTGTTGCAATGAAAGTAAAGATGCTAAGCAAGAAGATGGAGATGAAGTCGAAGGAATAGAGAAATTCATTGAAAAACACATTGTATTAATTTCTTAATTCCAAAATGCCATACAATACAATATAGAAAAAGAAAGGAAAAAGAAATGACTGGCTGGAAGCAAAGCGGATGTGCGTCAAGGCTGCCGGTGGTGCCATGGATGGGTGGAGGAGCTGACTCTCTCGAGATCTGGCTCTGGTCGTCACTCGGAATGGATGAAGGAGGTGAAAAACTCTCAGCCATCTTCTTACGCAGTTTATCTGGATCGCGGGGAAAATCCTCGGTTGAGGGATAATCTCCGGATGATTTGTTATTTTGCTCATCGGCTTCTATTTATAGAGTTTGGACCGCCAACAACTTTAATTGGACTGCTCTAAGTCTGACGTTCGGCGCATCAGTCCTTTCTGAACCTCTGCCACCAACAGCGCGGTAGGTGAAATGTCAGCATCAGCTTTGGATTTTCTCGAGGTAGATGTGTTGATGCGTTCATTCCACCTACCTTGCATTGATCCCATTATAATACGTTGTCGCGTAGCCGCAATCATTCAATGGCCGCATTCGTTTAACACCGCAACTCTACATGATGGCCGCAATTGCTTGACGAGCGCAAGTCCCATGCGATGGATGCATATGGATGATTACCGCAACGTCCATGCGTTGATCGACGTGTTCAGCTTTGCGATGGAGTGTTTCTTCGCATGTGGTCGTCTATGCGGTGGTTCGGTTTTCACATTTGCATTCATTTCCTGCATTAGCTACAAAATAGAATATTGAACACATAATTAACATAAAGTAATGGGTTAGTTGAGATTCATCATGCTGATCAACACAAACTCATATTCTCGTGAATTCCTATCATGATCGATGCAATTTCTGCCTAACAACCTTCATAATTCTAAGTAAAAGGACTAAGATGGCATACATTTCTGCATGTCATCAACTGTACAGTAGCGTCGCGACGTTGTGCCCTAGCATTGCGACACCACAATGCGGCAGACGAAGGTCATCTGCATAGCGTCGCGACGATCTGAGATGGAGAGGACGCGCGGTCCAGCTTGGATCATGCACGGTTTGTGGTTTGTTGGTCCAGTTCGGTTCATGGGTTCCCTGGTTCGAGTAAGTTGGGTTCTTCTGGATTGATTCGTGGCTGGTTCGAGTAATTCTCTGTCTAGTTCGAACGGTTCAAGGTCTGATTCACCTGTTTCGAATTGGATGACTATTATTTTGTAATAGTTACTTTTTTTTTAATTCAAGTTCAAATCCTTATCCATTAATTGCCTTTAAATTATGCATGCGATGTATGATTTAAATTTTATTATTATAGTCATAATGTATGTCATATTAAATCCCACCATAGGTTTTGCATTTAATTTCATGCATCATTTATATTATAAGTGTTGTAGTGTATATATATATATATTCATCTAATTTATTTTTTAAGCATGCCCATGCATCATATAGTATAAATGTTATAATATATGCATGCATGTATTAATAATATATACATGCATCATTTATATTATAAGAGTTATAATATATAGTATGAATGTATGTCTAAAGTATGTTATTAATGATTTCATTACTTTATTATATAACTGGTATGTATGTTAATAATGAAATGAAATTGCATGAAGCATGTCACTACTTTAGGATAATTTATAATTGTTATAATATTACCCAAGTATGTTTAACTTGCAATGTATGGTTTTAATTTATTTCATTTGCTTATAATTGTTATAACAAAATAAAATTAGAAATTAAAGTCAATAAATCAGAAATGCATGCAAACCTTAGGTTAAATTCATTTTTTAAATAGTTTTAAAATTTGAATCATATAGACCTAAGATCACATTTCTAATGAGATTAGAAATTTAGTTTAATCTTTTAATCGGTTTAATAGGATATTATCCTAAGTATGCTTAACTTTCAATGTATGGTTTTAATTTATTTCATTTGCTTATAATTGTTATAACAAAATGAAATTAGAGACTAAAGTCGATAAATTAGAACTGCATGCAAACCTTAGGTTAAATTCATTTTTTAAATAGTTTTAAAATTTGAATCATATAGACCGAAGATCACATTTCTAATGAGATTAGAAATTTAGTTTAATCTTTTAATCGGTTTAATAGGATTAAATTGATTCTTGTTTAAAGATTAACGTTGTACAAATGTATCTATAAGGGACCTTTTGTCTAAGGCTAGTTCTGTCTAGGTTGGGATATTTAAGTTGACGGAAACGTAACACCTCTACGTGGAAACTTACCTGAAAAGGTGAATAGCTAGATTTGTTACAAGCATGCAATTATTGGTTAACGTTTGTTAAAATTTTTAATGAACCTTAATAAAAAAAAAATATTGTTTAACTATCCAAAGTAAATGTTATTTTTTGGGTAAATTAAACAATCACTTAGTTAAAATCAGTAATTGATTTTTCCTAAGTTAATTAACCCTAGGTAAAATGCTCAATGGGAGGAAAATTGGGTATATGATACTTCATTTTATCCTCTTCACATTTCTCCTTAAAAGTTCACACCGTGAAATCTATACTCGACGTCGAGGCACCTTGAGTGTTCCTCTATGGATGGTGTTTGTGTAGATCAATATCAAAGTGAATGGAGAGAGTGTTTATAGTAAGTGGGAGTGGGACGTGTGATAACACATCCCTAAGTCTCTCTCATTAGTTTGAAGTAAAATCTCATGCACGGCCTCGTGGCACCTTGAGTGTCCCCCTACCGATGGCATTTTTGCATGATATATACTAACTTCCTACCATTAAAGTATGCTAATATTTTATTAGGATTTTATTATACTTAGTTAAAGCCCGGCTAACGAATTTATCTAAGTCATTTAAATTTGCTCGATATAACATTTATATTGAATAATTTAACAATACTTGATTTCATTTATTAAAATTTTTTAATAAAATCAATCATTTATTGCATGCTTATAAAATATTTGTCCAATTCACCTTCCCGGTCGGTTCCTAGGTGGAGATGTTCCGTTTGCATCAGCTTAAATACCTCCTCCTAGACAGAACCTTCCTTAGACAAAGGTCCCTTATGGACAATTATTTTATAAATTTAAATCTGTTATTGAAATTCATTTTAATCCTATTAAAATAAATTAAAAAAATTAACCTATTCCTAATTCCATTAGAAATAACATAAGTCAATTTTAAACAATTTAAAATAATTTGGACATATATTTGCATGCAATCTAGTAATCAATTTCATTAATACTCTAACTCTTTATAAATTAATCATTCCACTATTTATTAGAACAATTTTAATATACAGTATGATGCATGGACATGCTTAGGTTAATCATACATCACTAACATAACACTTATATTATAATGCATGAGCATGCTAATTCAATCATGCATCTATAAAATATAACCATTTTATATTTAATTATGATGCATGTACATGTTTATTATAAGGTGGGTATTTTTGAATCTATATGTCATACAATATGTAATTTGAATTCAAAAAATAATTTAAACCATACATCCAATGCATAATTAAATTAAACAGTAAAAATTGGATCAATTTTTTGCACCCTAATGAAAAATTAATTGATTAAATTAATATAACTATTATATTAATTTAATTAATTCATGAATAAATAATTAATTACAAAAAGAAATTAGGTTAAAACAGTTGTTGAAGACGTCCCCGCGCACTACCAATGTTCCATCCAAACTAGGAGCATTGCAACATTGTGACTACTGCATTTTGCCACTGCCTTTCAACGTTACAAAGTTGCAATAGCAGCGTTGTGACGTTGATCGGCAGAACACTCTCGTTCTACAAGTTTTTAGCTCTGAACTTGCCTCAAACACCTTCGTTTCTTCTTGATCTCTTCAGCAATCGTTGCTCTATCGATCGACATGGACTTACAGACTCAAAGCAAGAAATAAATTGCCCAAAAAATACAACGGGCCCTTACAATTTAAGCAAATTAAAAAGTAATAGAGTGTCAAAATTGAAAACACCCAATTTTGCAAACTAACATTCAAACATTCCATAATGCAGAATATGAAACCCAACTTTAAACGATTTTGTTTCAAATACAAAGATTGAAGATGCAAGGAATTGACTCTGATACTAATTGTAAAGGGATCAAATCCCGCAGCAGAAACGTTTTGTTAAAATGCCTTACATCCCACAATCCAATTTTTACATAAACATAATCATTGAATTAAAACATACCAAAAACATGTAAATTAGCATGCATTAGAGAAATATTAGAACGATTCTTACCTTTTTAGATTCTCAAGTGTCACGAACAATTCTCTCCTATTTTCAATAAACGGATCTCCAACGATCTTGATCATGAACAATTTCTTGAACAATCTCGAACATTAACACAAGAGTAATCTCGTTATTCTCTGGGATTCCAATAAAGGGATATGTGGTATCCAACTATTGGGAGAGGGAGAGAAGAAAAAGATTTTAGAGAGGAAAGATGATTCTCTTTATGACTTAGAGAAAATTCTGCACAATAATACTATGGTGTTGTATATTGTATTTTGTGTGTTTCAGTTTATTCCCAAAGGGCCATAAGGAGGTCTTTATATAGAGAATGACCAAATCCTTTTCCTAATATTTTTCTTTTCTATAATTAATTAAATAACACTTATTTAATTAATGAGTAATTAATTAGCCCATTTAATTAAATAACACTTAATTATTTTTAAGTTGTACAATTAAATAACTATTTATATATTAAACCCAATTTAATGTATATATTTAATTATGATATACATCCCACATATATGTGCACAACCTCCCCATTAATTAATTCTTTGTGAATCTAACTCACTTGAATTAATTAATTTGAATCTTATTCAAATATTACTTTCCAATTTAATTATAGATCATATCCATAATTAATTATATATTAATCACATTAATATATAGTTTCCTCACATTAATTTGAACAATTCAAATTATCCATCTTAAGTATCCTCTAGTGAGCTAACAAGGGGATCTGGTGGACCTGTAGATCTGAAACTCCAACGATATGAGATTAATTAACTAAACTCATTAACCAAATTAATCAATATTCGTTAACTATGGATACACTCCACTAAAGACCCACAACTACACTATTCTCACTACGGATATATTTTTATGTCAACGGATATAGACCAATACTAGCAAGTTAGTCCTTCACGAGTGTTCGTAACTCCAACTTAGTCAAATTACCATTTTACCCTTGAATTCTTAAATACCAGTGCTCCTCTAATGAGCAACCTGTTTATGGTCCAACCAATAAACAAAACCCCCTCTCAGACCAACGAGAGGGTAAGGCTCTTTATTCAAGTCCCGAAGACACCAATTAAGGGAACACTTATCTACTTACCCCTAAAGCGAGAATGAGTGAATTCCATCTTGTATTATTATGTTCCCAGCTCCCCGCTCGATCTTGTCCCCAAAATGGTAGGCTTATTGGGTCGTCGATCTGGCCACCTTCACCCATACAAATCAAAAGACAATCTCTCAATAATAAGAGTTCATAATATACTCAAGATTAAGACTGAGTCGCCTAGGTCATCCTAATGAAATAAGTACCTAACTAATCCACAGTGTTACATCTATTGGTTACCATTTTGCAGTCCAGTCTTATGTAAACTCATTGCATAGATACTCTCACTCGCGTATCACCTACACGAACGCGTTGGATCATTACATATGTATCAAATACAAAGTGGGTCGTATCCATAGTGTTACCAGGATAATGTACCCAGCCTTATCCTTATACTATAGACCCTTTAGGTTGTATCTTGAACATTGATCCCTGTATGTCTCCACATACAGTTCAGACTCATAAAACAACCTTGGATGTTAGTTTATTGGATTTAAGGTTATTAAGAGAAAATAGACAACCATACAAACAATAACATTTATTGATTTAACATCCATAACTTTTTATAGATTACGATTAATTAACAACGTTTACTGTCTACGAATTTTAGGGCATAAAGCCCAACAAAACTACCATTCAACAAGAAGCACAGATGTCTATAAGAAAATCTTGATAAAAATACTAACAATAACATTACAACACAAAATAAGCTAAAACATATAGAATCCAGACAACCACCATCTTAGAACCAAAACCAACCACAAAACCGCTCACAAAAGCTGTAACACCCGGTATATTTTTTTAGTAATAATGTAATTTCAGTAAATTTTTACTAATTAAGGACATTTTTGGAATTTTTGGACATTCAAGTGCAATTGTTGGAATTTAAATCATTTAAGTGGAAATTAATTCCGGAGTTTAGTGTTGGAAATCAAGGGTAAGATTTGTTGTTTTAAAAATGGAAAGGAAGAGAATGGAAAATAATAATAATAATAAAGGGGAATAGGAAGGAAATTTTATTTCATTTCTTTTCTTTTTCTTTTTCCTCTTTTTCTTCCACCCTTCCATCTTCTTCCTCACGCAAACCCAACATCTCCCGCCGCTGACCTCGACCAGCATCTCCTCGCCATTGACCTTAACCGCTAACCCAGATCCGAGCTGCGAGCAACCTAGCTTCGACTTTGCCTTCTTCACGCCTCAACTGTTCGCACCACCCAAATCTGATTCTGGTCTCCCACGCCAAGCCGCCCGCGTTCGCGCCGCCCAGATCTGATTTCGGTCTCCCACCGAAGCCACTGCCCAGATTTGCTCCCGTCAACTGAAGTCGCGCCGTCGATGCCCAGTCGCCTAGGTCCGCGCCACCTAGACATACGTACTCTCAGCCAGTCGTGCCTTTCCCTCGCCGTTAGCTCGACCTTTTCGTCGAACCAGCTTCCACCACAAATCTCCTTCGCCACTTGGTTCTGATCGAATCTTGGTTGGAGTAAGATTTTTTATGTAAGTTTTTGGGTGTTGTTGTTGTTCTTGGTTGTTTTTTGGATCACTTGTTATGTCTTGGGTTTATAATAGTGTCCCTCCTTGCATTTAAAGGTTAATTGAGGGTTTTGGAGGAGAATTTGTGCGTTGTCCAGCAGGTGTTGAGGTTCCTTCTTCGTGGCGATTTGGTAAGTTCCAAGGCTTGGTAACCCCTATTGTGGTTTGGTTTAGGGATTGTTAAATTAAATTTTATATGTTTGGTTTTAGGTTAAAATTGTTAATATCTCTTGGGTTTGGATTTTAGATTCAAGAATTGAGACGTTTAGAGTGTTGCTCGTCAAAGTAAGTTTGGAGTAAGTTGTTGGGTGATTATTTTGAATTAAAATTAATTGTGAAGAATTAAGTTATTCATTTTGAACTTTGTGTATGTTCAGGTAGTCAACAGAATTGGGTTTTGGAATTAAGTTTAGACCGAGCTATAGTTTAGATAAAGAAAAATTGGAGGTCTTTTTATAATTTGGTTAATTAGAGTTAGACCCAAAATATTGATTTAAATATTGGATTTATCTTAGGTGTTGCTTGTTTTGAAAAGGATAAGCTTGCTTGGATTTCTTTGGATTTAACTTTGAGTTAAGTAATCTTACTACTGGAACTGCCCACGGGCCAGACATTAGATGTATGCTAGCATGATAAATGAATGTTATGGTAGAATGACAGCATGATAGACGGATAGTATAATATGATAAAAGTATGTTTTGGTTACGAGATCTGAATTATTTATTTATGCACATAGACACTTGAATGCTAGTATGAGATGGTATGTGCTTCCATATGGTTATATTTGATCTGATGATGTTGAGATATACATGTATGTTGTAGAACCATGATGTTGAGGTATATGTCTATGTTGTAGAGCCAAGATGTTGAGGTTTATATGTATGTCATAGATTCGTACAGTGATGATTATGATGTTGAGACTGTGCAAATGTCTTTACTGATTAGTTAGGTGCCCATTAGATTTTGTGTTTCCTTCGGGACTCACCAGTTTGTGTTTCCTTCGGGATTCACCAATTTGTGTTTCCTTCGAAATTCACCAGTTTGTGTCTTCTTCAGGATTCACCAGAGGTAGTGGGTAAACTTAACTACAGTAGGATAGGACTCAGTCTCCTTCTTGTTTCATGTGTATATGTGTCCCATGAGAACTAGAGCAATGTTTCACCAGAGATGGGTATCTAGAGGACATAGATGCCTAGCCTGACCCCAGTAGTGGGGTTACTTACTGAGTATTTTATACTCATTCTTTCTCATTTTGTTGTTTCAGGTAAGGGTAGAGATGCACCAGCGATGGACAAGCGGAATTCGTGATCGAGCCACTAGGACTAGTTTTTACGCTTCCGCTCATGAGATTTAGAGTTCTTTCCATGTTTCTCTTAACTTTTAGTTTTGATGTTTAAAACTTACTTTTAAGAATCGTTGTTCAAACTTATTTATTGTCCTTTATGATTTATGGGTACCCTACTATTGTTTTAGTATTTGAATTTAATGAAAGTCTTTTGAACTTACCTTATTTAATTAGCATTTATTTCGCCATAACCGAGTGTCTTTTTGAGTTCCATGCAAACATGTATTTAGTAACGACCTAACTTAAGTTCTAGGGGGTCGGGTCGTTACAAAAGCACTCCCCCCCTTTCGGGCTGGAAAAAAAAATAACAGAAACATCAACTCCAGGATTGAGAAGAGGAAGCACTCGCATATCTAGATAAAATAGACCACATGATCAGTAACACCTCATCCACTTCAACTTCTCTCTCCTGAACCTGGCATACCAAAGACTTAAGATCATGAGATTTAGTGTAAATCGGTTGAAGAATACGACCACTGAATGAAGAAGCTATTAAATCTCAACTTGAACCATCAAGATGATAAGTGGTCGTGATATTATCCATATCAGGAACATGGTGACAGAATTTCCACACATAAATATATATTGAAAAATACTAAATTACTAGCATGCTTTAAAAAAAAACAAAAGACCGAGAAGACATACCAGTTGAAGACTCTTCTTCACAAGACTCGGTCTAACCATGAACGAACTCCTCTCGCTCTTTCTCGTCCAACAAGCAATCGTCCAGCAACACCACGGTCGTCTACACGAACAGCGCACGAACAATAGGAAACAGGGACGACACCACCACTCAGAGCCCTCAGTATTCTTAGAGTGAGAATCCAAAGGGTGATCTTTGATGGAATTGGTAGAGGGGAGGAGGAAAAGCTATCGTGTACAAAGATCAAGAGAGAAAGGCAAGACTTTCGTATAGTCGGATGCTTGATCATTTAGTGTGGGGTACATGATCATGTAACAAAAGCTAAGCGATCGTCTATAAAAAGGTAAGCGATCGTTTCAAAAATCACGGGCATGCGAGCGTTTAGGAAAGCGCGAGTGTGTGATTGTTTAGTAAGCGGGCGCTATCGTATAGGCTCTCAACACTAAGCGATAGAAGGATTTTCACAACGTGAGCGATTATCCGTCTCTCGTGCAAAATGAAAACTATTTTCATTTTATTCTTCAGTTACTATAACTGAATTCAACTTCCCACTAACGCACTAGTTTGGAGAAAACGGTGGCCAATTATCTCATAACCATCCAATAATAAATTAATAAATATAATCATATTATATTCATAACCAATAGTTTGATATAATATATCAACTATAGTGTTTTCTCATCTACTTGATATAAATCATATTTATATCCAATTTCCTCCAAAATAATGTATCTCATAGATTTAGTCAATCATATCATATATAATTAATCAGTTCAATCATATCATATATAATCGAACTCCCTTTTGTTAATTTGAACATTTCAAACTGACCCAAAACTGATTCTCAACTTATATCCAAGCTACCAAGGGGACCTTATGGACCTATGGCTCGAAGTTCCAACGGCATGTGAATAGCTGAATAAACTCTTTAGCCACGAGATCCACCATCCGTTAACTGTCAAGTATTCCACTAAAGACCGACAGCTGAACTCTTCTTACCACAGATATATTTCTGTATCCATCGGATATAACAAATCATGAGTACGATAACCCTTCACAGATGCTCGTAAGTACAGCTGGGCCAATTTACCGTTTTGCTCTTATAGTTACATCTCACTCCTTAAGTAGCATTGATCCCTCTAATGAACAATACAACATAGCCTAACTATGTGTGAACACCTTTCGGGCCATGAGAAAGTGTGTGGCGCCACATCGTTCAAACCTTGGAATCAGCCCTTAAAGGAGCTATCTATCTACTTACCCCTCGGGGAAGGAGTGAATTGCATCTTGTGTAGTTGAGTTCCCAGCTCCTAAATTAGACGAATCCCCAAAGTGGTATGTTTGAGTCGGCGGCCTGGCCACTCACACCGATGCAAATCAAATGACCGCCCTCAATGGAAGAAGTTCCCAACTCACTCAGGATTGATGTCATGTACCTATGGTCATCCTAGTTAAGTGAAGTCTCTGTCATGAACGATGTTATATAACGAGACGTTAACACTTCGTGGTCAGGTCTTATACAAACTCTTTGTATAGGACGATCCCGCTCGCATGTCCCCTACACGAATGATCAGGATCAGACCATCTGTGACAAGTCACAACACTTGTAACTATTCCACAAAGCGGGCCGCATCCGTAGCGTTACCAGGATAAGGTTTTCCTCCTATATCCATATACTACAGACCATTTTGGTTATCACTTAACGACATGATCCACTTGTATGTCATCACATACAGGCTTAAATTACATAAAGACAATCAGGGATTTTAGTTTATTGGTTTGTGGTAAAACAAATAAAACATCTATATGAGTAAAATCAAAAAGTAAAGTAAATATCATATATTATACATCACAAGCGTTCGTACAAACTACAGGATACAAGACTTTAAGGCGTCAACCCCAACAAATAAGATACCACAGATAAGGTGAGGAAAACAAATAGGCAATTTCAGAGCTGTGGACCCAATGTGATGTTTAATTTGATTGATTACAAACATACCATAATTGAACTATGATCTAGTCCCAGTCTCTGACACCTCGTCCTTCTACCAATTCTTCTAGTAACTATCTTTCTTTGTTATTTTCATTTTTTTTTTTTTTTTTTTTTTTGCTTTTAAATAATTTTACTCCTTTTTTTTTTTTTTTTTTTTTGTAGCTCATCATCTCTTTGGGAGTTCTGTTCGTTCAAGATCTTCGTTTCGTGTCATGTCATCCATATTGGATGTTAAGTAAAAGTTTGTCTTTCATTTTGTTTATTTTTTATTTTTTATTTTTCTTTATAAACACTAAAATTTCTTTTTCTTTATTTTGAGCACATCTCACATATCAGTTGTTGCCTGATTAGCCACAGAGCTCGATAGTTTGGAAAAAAAAATTGGCTAATAGTTTCGAAATATATTACTTTCTATTTGGAAATATATTGCTTTCTATTCAATAAATAATAATAAAATTTCTTTGGAAACATATTGCTTTCTATTCTATTGTATTCTAACTCCTCAATTTTAATGTAATTTTCCGTTTAATAGTTTAATATTATTATTTTTTTTTATTAGTTTAAATGTTTGTGTTAATTTGAACTTTTGACTTCAAATAAACAAAATATTTAAATCAAAAGCTTATCTTTCAATGGCCAATCGAGATTGTTGTGCCAAATTTTTAGCAAGTGAGCGAACCCCCACGAGACAATAAATGGTAAATTTGTTATTTTAGGAAAAAATAGCTCGCCTGCAAACAAAAAGAAACCCAGACACCAACTTGGTTTAAGTAACAATCACTCCGATGCTCAAGTCAGAAGGTTGGAAGGGGAAGAGAGAATATGATAGTTTTAGAACTTACTTGTGGTTCATATCCCTCTCAGTCTTATTTATAGGTTTTGACCCTTCTCCTATTTCTTATATGATTGGGGCTTCTGACGGGCTACTTTTCTCCTCTATCTTATTAAACAAAAGTGAGCTTAGAAGTTGTGTCTAGATTGGCCTCCTATTATTCCTGTGATAGCTCATTTCCTGATTGGATGAGTCTAAATTGTTTGTCTCCAAAAAAAAAAAATCAAGTAGCAGTTTAATCGAAAATTGTTAAAAGATTGACTTTTTTAATTAAAAAAAAAAAATTGAAAATGGACACTAGACACTAAAACACATGTTTGGACTAAAACCCTGGAGACGAAACCACATGTTTGGCGTAAAAATTGGGACACTGAAAACTAAAACTACGGATACATCTTCGGATGTTCTAGTAACAATCTTTTATGTGTTCTTGTCTTCGGTTTTTTTTTTTCTCTCTTTCGTTATATTTTGTGTAATAGAGATTGTACAGTTCTCATTTTTCCGACACCCTGTTTTTCTACCCATCTTCTGGTAACTATCTTTCTTTGTTGTTTTCTCTTCTTTTTTTCCTGTTTGCTTTTAAATAATTTCACTCCATTTTTTGCGGCTCGTCGTCTTTTCGGGAGTTCCGTTCGTTCAAGATTTTCGCTTGTCATCATCCATTGGGTGGTAAGTAAAAGTTTGTCTTTCATTTTGTTTTTTATTTATTTTTTTTATAAATACTAAAAAAAATATTTTGAGCACATCTCACATATCAACTATCGCGTGATTGGCGGCAGAGTTCAATATTTGGAAACATTTTTTTTAGGCTAATACTTTTAAAATCTATTGCTTTCTATTTGAAAATATATTGCTTTCTATTCAATAAATAACAATCAAATTTCTTTTGAAACATTTTGCTTTCTATTCTATTGTCTTCTAACTCTTCAATTTTAATGTAATCTTCCGTGACATTTTTATCTTTTTATTTTAATTACTCGTGTTAATTTGAACTATTCACTTCAAATAAACAAAATATTTAAATCAAAAGCTTGCATTTTAATAGCCAATCAAGATTATTGATGCCAAATTTTGACCAAGTTCACGGGACAATAATGGTAAATTTGTTATTCACGTGCAAACAAACAGAAACCTGAACACCAATGCGGTATAAGCCACAACCATTCTGATGCTTAAGTCGGTTGGAAGGAGAAAGGGGGAATTTGATATGGTTTTAGAACCACTGTCGTTCTCATGTCCACCATTCTCCTATTTTTGTTCACCCATGAGTACTCCTATCTTATTAAGTTAAATGTAGACTTGGAAGTTGTGTCTAGACTGGCCTCCTATTATCTCTGTCTTAGTTCATTTACCAATTGGATAAATCTAAATTGTTTATTTTTCAAAAAAAAAAAAAAAAAACATCTAATAGCATATGTTTAATTGAAAATTTTAAAAAAAAATGGACACTACATACTAAAACTACACATATATCTTCCCCATCTTCTGGTAACTATCTTTATTTGTTCTTTTCTTTGGTTTTTTTTTTTCTTTTTATTTCTGTTATTATATCTTGTGTATTGGATAATGTATTGTTCCCATTTCTTTGACACCCCATCCTTCTAACTATTCTTCTGGTAACTATCTTTCTTTATTATTTTCTTTTTTTTTTCTGGTTGCTTTTAAATAACTTCACTCCATTTTTTGCAGCTCCTCATTTTTTGGGAGTTCCGTTCGTTCAAGATCTTTATTTCATGTCATGTAATCCATATTGGGTGGTAAGTAAAAGTTTGTCTTTCATTTTTTTTTTTCTTTATAAATACTAAAACTTCTTTTTCTTTATTTTGAGCATATCTCACATATCAATTGTCGCCTGGCAGAGTTCAATAGTTAGGACACTTTTTTTAGGCTAATAGTTTTGAAATATATTGTTTTCTATTTGGAAATATATTGCTTTCTATTCCATAAATAACATTAAAATTTCTTTTGAAATATAGTGTTCTCTTTTCTATTGTCTTCTAACTCTTTAATTTTAATGTGATCTTTCATTTAATAGTTTAATATTGTTGTTTTTTTAAAATTTTAAATGGTTGTGTTAATTTGAACTTTTGGCTTAAAATAAACAAAATATTTAAATAAAAAGCTTGCATTTCAATGGTCAATCGAAATTGTTAATGCCAAAATTTGACCAAATGATCGTGATCTCCACGAGGCAACAACAGTAAATTTGTTATTTTAGGGAAAGAGAGCACCAGTGTGCTGTAAGTCATGACCACTCTGAGGCTTAAGTCAGAAGGTTAGAGGAAGGATAGAGAATTTGATAATGGTTTCCCTCTCTTCCTTATTTATAGGTTTTATCTCACCCCCTCTTGAACTCATCTCTTTCCCCTGGAATGAGGCGTAAGGACGGCATATACCACCTTTTTGTGATAACTACTGCCTATCTCTTACCTATTTTTCTTAGTAAACTTACAGCCAAGGAAATAATAACCACAATTCTTTGGCTTAACTTAATTTATTACAACCAATATAAAGTTTACAAAGCCTTCAAAAGTCAAACTTAATTACAGAGACCCTTAACTATAGAGACTCATGATAACAGACTTAAGTCCAAAAGTGCGGTTGTAGTGTGGCGGACTTTAACCTTAGTAGCACCTTGGAACTTCTCTCTTTTGCTACCTGAGAAAGAAAACAAAAACGAAAAGATTGTGCTTCACGAAGCCCAGTGAGTGGTAACAACTTACAGGGTCTCTTTCAACCTTAAGAGACAAATAGCTCAAACAACATATCCACATAACGAGGTTACTACTCAGCCTCAACTTGGATGAGTCTGTTTCCTATTTTACCTACACACGGTAGTCAATTAAACTTATTTCTTTATTACTATGTGCACATAAATTCCCCTCTTATGGGCTTAGAAACTAGACCCGACAGTTCTCCACCATCCCATATGAGGTTCTTTTCACAAGCTCAGGAACTAAGTCCAACGACCTCCTGACCTTCCCGTGTGTTTCTGTCATAGGCTCAAGAACTAGGTCTTCTGACCCCCTAACCATCCCGTGTCGCGTATTCGCATTATCATAATGAGCCATACATACATCCACAACTAATTCATAAGAATCCTTTAAAGAATACAACTCACAATTTGTTAGTAGGGATTGCCCTTCTTCTCCAAATTCCTCAGTTTCTCCTGGTTCCTTCTGGAATCCCGAGCCTATACTAGCTCAATGTTAGCTTAGAAACTCATGTTTAGGGCTAGAATAACCTTAGCATACCTTATTGGCCCTAAACCTAGCTTACTAACTCCAAATAACATGAAAATAGATCTTGTTTTGCCTCAAGACAGCTATGGACACATGATAGCCTTCCTCAGCACCTGTTGGACGCATGGTTGCATCATCAAACCAGTTGGGTGCATGGTCCACCCTCTTGGATGCATGGCATGTCTTCTCAATTTAACTTCAAACTTAGTTGGTGCATGGAATCATGGCCAATGCATGGCACACCCTCATCAACGCATAGCCTCTCCCCGAAACCCTAATTCTCTCCACTCTCTCCTTTTGAGTCTCCTTTGAGGGAATTTGAGTTGTGAACTTAAATGAAGCTCTCCAAGGGTATTTATAGGCCCTCAAGAGTGTCCTCGTCACTCTTATGTCATTGACACATGACACCTTCCCTTTTGAGTGTCTTCACCACGTTGAGTCACCACCTACTTCCATGCCACCACCTACTTCCATGCGAGCTTGAAGTGTCTTCACCGGGCATAATCCAACGCATGCTACCTATAAGATGTCATTCTGGCCTTTTGCATATCCTAATATGTGCCCACCTCATCCTTGGCTCAGCCAAACTTCACTTGATTGAGTCACATACCCCATTTTGTTGTCAATCCGACCTTGTTCCCCAAGTTTACTCAAATCAACGCATCATAATATATGTTGGGCACATGGTTGCTTCACCACCCACCCTATATACGTCGAGCATCTCCCCCTATGTGCCCATATAGTGATTAACGCATGGTTCCTTAGGTTTGAATGTACGGTTCCCTAACTATGCTCCCAACTTGCCTCCCATCTCATAGCATAACTTCTCTCTTTGACTCATAACTAGAGCATGCGCCCATCCTATTCTTTCCCTCCTAAGTATGCATTCAACTAGGGTACTTGGGCTTCCTTGGTATAACTCTTTCCCAAGGGGTTGTCTTGTTCTTCTATCTTGCTCCTCATAGACCCCAAAATGGAATCCACAAGGTCCCCTATGCGCCCAATCCTAGCCTTATTCATCCAACCTTCCTTTTCTTCCTTCTTCCTTGGTTTCTATCTTCTTCTCAAAGCATAGCTTTCTTCTTCACACTCATCGGCATAGTCATGTGTCCTATTTGTCTTACTTTTTCTCCAAGCATGTGCCCACATGGCTATCTATGCGTCCAACACTCCATTTATGTGTTTAACCCTCCATCTATGTGTCCAACACCCCATTCTTTAGGGTCTTCTCCACTTGTAGCGTCTTATGTTATCCAACACTCACCAAAATCTCTCGCTTGGATACCCTATGCACCCATCATGCTTTCACTGCATAGTCTCCTTTATAGCACAACTCCCAAGACTCAAAGCATAATCCCATAGCATAGCTTCCAACATCCCTTAAACATCCAAAGTTTGTCCAAAATCCCCCCTTTGATGCACCTACTATGCGTCCAACATACCATGCTATGATTTACTATGCTATGACCTACTTCTTCTACTACACCATGCATTGAACTCATCCAAGATTCTCCATCCTCTCCTATGCTATGAATCAAACTCTTCTCTTTATAGCATAGTTTGGACACTTAGCCAAATTTTTTACTCCAAATTACTATGCTTCCAGCACTTAGAAATTTTTCTTCCTCTAAAGCATAGTTTTAGGTACTTAGTTATACTTTTCCCTTCCAAAAGTCTGAGCTCTTCTCTCCACCCAAGAAATTCTGTGAGGTTTGGGTGTTACATTTTGACCCTTCTCCTATTCCTTATTTGATTGGGGGCTTCTGACTAGGCTACCCGTTTAGAAATTCTTTTTGGGCTAAGGTTGACCAGCCCAACATCCTTACTTAGCACTTTTAAGATTTCATCCCCTCCCGGCTAAGCTTATGCTAGGTTGAACAACTTTGGGCTACTTTTGATGGGTTCGGCTTGGCCGAGGCCGACCAAGCTCATTCCCCTTTAGGTTTCATTCTCTTCCTCTCCCATTGTTGTTTGTTTGCCATTCTACCTTTGGTTCCATAATCCACCCACAACATTAGCCCCCACTCAAATGTTAGTGTTCGTGGTTTTCTAGACTTTTATCGCAGATTTTAACTCTCAAAACCTACCTTAAGAGTACAATCTCCCCTTCGAACTTCATGCTACCCATCTCGAAACTCGAGTCTGACCTGCTAGGGGTTGTTGGGCCTATCAAGCCAAACCCTTTTGAGGTCAACTGATTTCCCAATGCATTTCTCCATCTCATGACGAAGTTATGCACCAAATCGTATCGAGCCCGCCTCTTGGATAGGCCTCGACAACAGGTTATTGCTCAACTATTTGTAGGTTTTTCCTAGATTAGGAGTCGGCCTGAAATACCACCCAGACAAATTCTGGCTTCTTGGCTTTTTTTTTTTTTTTTGTCATAGCTTGCTAAGTGACATCTCTTTCCTATTTTTTTTTCCCGACTTGTTGTCGCATCTTGTCTCAATCCGTTACATAGCTTTTCCTTCAATCATTAATGTAAATTTCTCTTAATTATTTAAAAGAATTATGATGTGAGATTTTAAATTTAA
The DNA here is from genome assembly GCF_027475165.1 of Benincasa hispida. Classification (NCBI taxonomy): domain Eukaryota; kingdom Viridiplantae; phylum Streptophyta; class Magnoliopsida; order Cucurbitales; family Cucurbitaceae; genus Benincasa; species Benincasa hispida. The sequence continues at coordinate 74,465,187 of NC_143486.1, forward strand.
TTTTAAATGGGATGAAAAATAGTGAAATTTAATTCATTATAATTATATTAATTATTTAAATTTAATAACATACATTAACACTAAGGACAGAAAATGGATATTTCGTGAAAATCCAGGTTAAAAGTGTAAATCTTGAAATCTAAAGACCAAATTGAAACAAAACTCAAATGTTAAGAGTAAAATTGTAACGTTTTAAATCTAAATACTAAATTGAAATAAAACACAAAACTTGAACTAAATGTGTAACATTTGAAACTAGAAACTAAATAAAAATTAGACCCAAAACCTAAGTATCAAAACATATTTTTTTCCATTTAAGAACCGGACTATTGAAGTGGGTATTGTTTGTCTCAAGTTTTCTATTTTAGCTCTGTGAAGCTTTAGAATTTAAACCTGGTTTAGAAGGTTTCCTAGAAAGATTGGTACTATATTTATTAAATGGAACTATGTTGCCTTCTTAAAGACTCCCAACTAATGTACACTATATTATAAAATGATTTCATTAATTATAAATCTATTTTGTTTTTTTACGTAATAGTTTTAGAGTCATTCTTGAGGCCGTTCATCTCTAAGTTATATTTTAAGAAAAGTATTTTTTATCATATAAAATCATTCAATAAGTTATATCTTTAATTTTTCAAATCAAATTACAAAAGAGGGTTTTTTTTTCTCTTTTAATCTAGATTTTCTTTTTTTTAGCAAAATTTATTTTAAACACATTATAAGTATGATGTAATATAACCTTATTATAAGCAATTTTTACATTTATTGACATAAAGAGTCACGTCAGTTCGCCTCGCGACTCACCTATAAATACCATTAATTGGTTGTTCGTTGCCACTTTGCTCTCTTTGAATACTCTTAGCCTATTTTATTAAGTCAAAAGTGTGCAATCGTGTCTAGACTGACCTCCTATTATCCTTATGCTAGCTCCTTTCTCGATTGGATAATTTATAATAAGTATTTGTCATTACAATTAGCTTACGGTCATGAGCCAACCATCTAAGAATTTTTGGATGAGCACAACATACCAAGATGTGTCCTAAAAGGAAGTTAGATATATATGTTAGATTTAGTTTTCCATCAATTATTAAATATCTCGAACCCCTAAATGGTGATGTATTTACTGCACGATTTACTGATTGTCATTTTAATGAGACAAATTTTCCAACACTAGGTGAGGAATTAAGAAGTTGGAAAAAGAATTATATGGAATGCATCTTCATTATCTTATTTAGATCCTCGTACAAATCAATGTGGACATAAAGTTCAGAAAACAATTCTTTTACAAAATATAACAAATCAGTTACCAAATGCATTTATAGAAGCTAAGAAAGTGGCTAAGTCATATATTCCAACTGCAAACACTTTATTAAATGCAGCAATTTGTCACTAATGAGTATGGAACATGCTAGAATCGTGATAGACCATTTGGTTCCAAAGATAAAAATCCTCGAAAAAGTAGTCAATAATCAAAATGACCCAGTTAAAAAAATGGATGTTCCAAAAGAAATCCTTGCTCATAAGGATATTAAAGTAAATGAGGATAATAATGAGATCTCGATAAATTATGTCATGATACGAAAAAGATGGAATCATATAAATTGACAATATTTTTGTATACAATGTTACTCACGATATTATTTATGAAAGTGAGTATGAAAAATATTGACATAGAAAGGATTGACTTATGTGGAAAGAAACAATACAATATAAATCAACTCTTTTTCCAAATTGTGAGGACTAGTAGTCAAGACATTAGAGAATGTCAAACATGTGGTATACAAGTGGAGTATTTATAAGAAAAGCAAATAGAGTGAAATCACAGGATATAAAGCGAGACAAATCCTATAATAATTCTCGCAATAGACTGGTATTGATTATGAGAAAACAAATTCTCTTATGGTTGATATACAATACCATCAGATATCTAATTTATCTAATTGTGTATGAAAAGTTCAATATACATCTTATGGATGCAGTCATACAACATTTAATGATATTTATTTACGAAAATCTCTGAAGGACTAAAGGTACCGTAATCATATAATTCAAATATTAAATAATCATATATATAGAGAGAGATTCTTATAAAATATTCTTAACAAATGTGATATATCATCTTATTCAATATTTGTTGATTTGAGGATACAAAAATGACCATATTTGTCCACCCTAAGATTTACTATATATTGATGATTTGAGCATAAACTTCTGAAGAGATTTTAAAGGCAATCGAATTTCTTAAAAAAGAAATTGAGATGATAAGTTTTGCCTTAGCCTGCAAATAAAGCATAAAACAAATGAAATTGCATTAATTTATACATAAAAGATCTTTTATGGATTATGTAAATCATTAAATACTCCTATAGTGGTTCATTCACTCAATGTGAACAAGATATCATCTCATCTCAGAAAGATGATGAAGAATATTAAGTCTTGAAGAATCATAGTTTTGAAAAATAAGTGCACTTATATCTTTACTAGCTTATATACGTAGTATTTTTAGTATTTTTATTACATAAATATAATATTTCTTCAAAAGAAAGATATTGGAGTAGAGTTAAACATATGTTGTATTTTATTTGAGAATTAGCTTACATGGATTTATGTCGTTAAATCTAATTGTGATCTTCGTAGTGAAGATACAAGTTATTTATCTAATCCATACAAGCTTTGAAAAATTGGTGCACAACATTGATCTTCTTTTACTTTACAACAATTAGGATGTTCTATGAAGGGGGAAAAGCCGTTTTTCATTTTTTACTTTAGGAACTTGAGTTTTTATCCTTTAGAAGCTATTTGAGACACTGAATTAATTATTATAGTCTGTAATTATTATAGCATGTGAATTATAATAGTCTAGGTGTTACATGTAGAATATTTTAATCGGGATTACAAATGAGAAAAAATGGTTACATAATAATAAATATGGTAGACAACGAGGGTTTTCAAATAATTTTATTGTAATTGAATGTAGTTTATAATAATTGAAACTTTCAACTATTTTAATGGGACACCTTAACATTGAGTGGGCAATAATAGTGCATTCTACCCATTGACAAATTGTGCCTAACGTCCCCCAACAATTCCAACCAATTACGTGATTCACTCTAGATAGTATGTAGTAAAAATAGGGATATACATGGGTTGAATTGAAGGGTATTTTTTAGACTAATCCAAAAATTCTGAGTGGTTGGATTGGCAACCCATAAGACCGAATAATCTTCAACCCAACCCAATCCTTAACATTCGGGTTGGATTGGGTTGTCGAGTTATAACTTTTTTCCATTTTTAATTAAAAATATGTAAATATATCTACAACACATGACTAATAACTAGATCTCGTAAAATTCAAATGTTAAATACCAAATATTGATACTATTTATTACAAACTTTAAACAAAGACAAACATCATAACAATTCTAAAAGAAAAATATTAAAAATTCACAAATTAATCAATTCAAAGTAATCAAACTTTAAATAAAGATAAATGTATATTTTTTTATAATATATATGTAATTTGGATTGGGTTGTGTCAACCCAAATTTTTTTTTAACCAATCCAACAAACATAGAAAAAATTTAACAGTCTCATTTATATTTTAGATTGAGACTATTTCAACACCCCCAAGTAAAAAGGGTAAGAATGGAGGTGGTGGCAGAAGGAAAACATAGGCTGTTGCCAACTTGCTTAGACAACATAAGGTTAGACAAGAAAGCAAAGCCTCAGCTTTGCTTTCCCCACACATTCAATGTTACAGATGGAACCCACTTTGATTATAGCATTGCTTTTACCTCTTTGCTACCAAGGAGAGGTTGTTTCTTTCTTAATAATGAGAGAGAGAGAGATAGATAGAGCCCACTGATGGATGGCTGCTTTAAAACGCAAACTCAGGGGATGTGACAAATCATCAAACGATTGACCCTACAAAGGAACTATTTGAAAAGCCCCAATGAATTTTAGGATTAATAACTGTGTATAACGACATTTTAAAAAAAAAAAATTATTATAGCAAAATCTATTAGTTAATAAACTCTTATCAATAACCAACGATATGATCTATCACCAATAGTTCCTATCAACGATATAGTCTACCACTAATGGATTATCTAAATTTTATCGCATGCTAGATCTACTAGTACTTTGGACTTGATTGATATATTTACATCGGTAGCTATCATATATCTCACCCCCCACAAAATTCAACTTTCTTCACTCTGAGAAAGGAGAGGAGAGGGGCCTCCAAGTTGTACTTGTACAACATCTTCCAATACTCATCAATGTGCATATCACTCTCAATTGATATCAAAATCAAGGAGGGGGGAAATTAAAGTAGAGATAGTACCATTAGCTAGCATATGGAAATTTGTGTCGATGAATATATTTTGACATTTATTACCAATCACATTGCTGATAAATAACAATAATAAAACACCAGTTCCTCTAATTAAAAAAAACATCATCATTTTGAGAAAAGAGAAGAATTTTATTGGGTTTCTAGTCCTGTCATAAATAGCCTAAGCCATCTACCATATGAATCAAGATAAACAAAAGTTTCTTGTAAGACTGATTACCTGCAACGATCCCCTTGCTATTGATGACCTTAGAGAAAGGACAATGTTCTTGGACCTCTTAGTTGATCAACCATCCAACAACGTTTTAGAGTTCTATCTCGATTCGATGGATAACAAGACCCTCAGTTGTTATCAAAGCTTTTAATGCAGATCCACAACCCCTGCTCTATCTGAACCTCTCTTGTTAAAGTTATCCAATGCAGACTTGGAGAAACATTAACAATTAGAAAGGTACCGTGCCGATATGACAACATGTTTAGCTTGATGGATCACATAGGAAGCTCCATACCCCAGAAGAAGTATGTTCCATTCAAGAAACTTGGCTTCAATGCCGCTGCAGTATTCCTGACTAATAAACAGATGGTCAACTTTCTTCATGGGGGAGACAGGAACCTTCTTTAGGGTAGTAAAGAACATTCCTGCAGTAATTAATAATAAATCTTCCCACACAACAGTATGATCTTGCTCAACCAGCCCAAGTTATAGGGAACCTGAAATTCTATAGGATGTCTACAAATCCTGGAGCATCATCCCTTGGCCCTTCAAGAGACCGATACATGTATAACACCCGTACCTCGTTTTCCAAATCCTCCAACTGAGGATGATTATCCACTTCCTCTATATCATTCCCCATCACCTCATCCACTTCCTCTATATCATTCCCCATCACCTCATCCACTTCCTCTATATCATTCCCCATCACCTCATCCACATCCTCTATATCATTCCCCATCACCTCATCCACTTCCTCTATATCATTCCTCATCGCTTCAACCACCAAGTGAGGCATTGCTTTGGCAACCTCTTGGCAGCCCTCGCGAGATAATTTACAGTCTGACATCCAGAGGAATCTCATATTGTAGTAATGATGCAAGCCAGATTGTAAGGCTACATCCCCAAAAGGGCTATCTCTAATCTCAAGTTTCTGCAATTTATGACAGCCCTCGAGCACATATTTCAATCCCAAATCACTGTTTCCAGCAAAAGCAACTGACAGGGTGCGTACCAGTTTCCCATACTTTCCGATATAGCTGAAAGCACGATCTGTCAATAATCCAGATATCGCAAGCCTAGTTAGCTTCTTACAGTTTATAACAATGGCACCAAATCCTTCATCCATGGGTTCTCCAGTTTTATGGTCTGGCTGGTGTCGTCCCATAATACAGAGTCTAAACACAACAAGATCTTGGCAGTTCTGTGACATAGCTACCACAGCTGCATTGGTCATTCTCTGGCAAAAGTAGAGAATATATTGCAATTTCCTGCAACCCTCAGATATTGCTTGGAAGCCCACTTCAGAAATGGGGCCTTCACCATCTTCTCGGGCATCAACAGGAAAAACCCTAAGTTCTCGCAATTCCTTGCAAGTTGAAGCAACAGCCTGAAGTCCTTCATCACAAATCGAATCAAGAGCCTGAAATAAAAAGGAAAAAAAATGTAAGTTCTGCAGGCCAAATTTCCTCCCAATTACACTTCTCTACATAAAGATCAATACCCAGAAAGTCTGGAGCTTGTGGCAGTGGCTTATAACCGGTTTGAGTTGTTCAGGAGTTATATTTGCATAGCTCAAGTTCAGAGTAGTGAGATTAGCACAAACTGGATAGATACAAGGTAGGTAATCAGGCAAAATGTCCTTAAATCCAGAGAGACAAACTAAGGATTTGCAAGCAGCAAAAGCAGAGGCATAATCAGGCTCTAACTCCCCAAGAACCACAGCCTCTGAAGTACTGAACGAACCAGTTCCCAAATGTGTTAAATAAGGAGCCCGAATCATCAAATGATATAACTGCGCAATGGAAACGTAACGATTCACCCCAAGTTTCTTCAACGATGGGGATCTACTCACCAACCTCTCCAGTGCCTCAAAATTAATGGGGCACTCAACACAATCAAAGATCAGAGATTCGAGACAAGTTTCCTTCTCAGGGAAACAAGATATCCAATCCACTTCATCATCTTGTATGTCAGATTCGATCAGATCAAGTACTCGAAGGTGCCTGAAAAGCAAATCAATCACTCTAAGTTGAATGAAAAAAAAGCCAACACTCCAGAAACTTCAACAAAACTTCGCCATTAGAACATAAAAACTCCACATTATTCAAAGAATCCAACCACCCAAAGACCCCAAATGGATTTCAAAGCATAAAGATTCGAACATCCTCTCCTAAGGTACAAACCAACCCTAAAACAGACTAAGAAGGTACATTTGACAGTGCAAACTGAAGGAATTAGACTACAAAGCTCAGAACATTGAGAAAATGAAAGGGAAAGGGGGAAAAAACGAAGAAATAAATCTAAAGACGTACTTGCATCTGGTAGCAACAACAGCAATACCACTGGTGCCAAATCCTTCACAGCAAAATAACACAAGCTCCTTGAAGCCAGGAAAAGAGTCAGCAAGCAAGGCCAGATCGTCGTCAGTCACAGACATGCGCTTCAAATAGATTCTCTCGAGCCAAGGGTATGACTTAGCCATGGCCGCCACCCATGGGGAAAAGTGAGCCCCCCAATTGGGCGGCATCAGGTTGAAATCAGCAAACCGAGGCTTCCCTTTAATCGACACTGACCGAACTCGATTGAACCGCGACGTAACTCGACGAGGAGAAACCGCATAGCAATTTCCAATGAAGAGTTCGGATCGAGTTAGGGCTTCAACGCGATACCACGACTTGCAAACTAGTGAAGCCGCGTTCCGGTCACGTCGAGAAGTAAGGAAGTGAAGCACGTTCTCAAGAACATTATGGAGAACGTTCTCAACCGAGCCAGACCCACCAACCTCGCCGCCGCCGCCGCTGTAATTGTGGGTTTTGTTAGCGGATTCGGCGGCGGCGTTAATACCCAGATCTAGAGATTGGGGTCGATCCTCGTCTTCAGACATTTCTGCTTGGTCCACTCTCATTTTAACACAAATCAGTAACTTCCTCTACTCTTTATCAGCTAAAAATCCCCTCTTTCTGATTTCTTCTGGAAAAAAAAAAAAAGAACTTTTGATCAGATCATGAACTTGGAGTTTGGGAAAATAGGATGAGATTTGAGGGGATTTCTTTTCTTTTCTTGTATTTGGAGAGATTAGTGTAAGAGATCACAAGGACAATGGAGTGTGAACAGTAGTCTCTTTTCTTGTCTGGGCATTTGGATTCTTCATTTCTCTCTCTTTCTCTCCAATGGTTCTTCCCATACAGCTGCTCTATTATTTGGGGCTTTCCCTTCAAAAATCTTGTCCTTGTATTATTATTATTATTAGGTTAAAACCCTCCACTTTTATGAAAATAACGATTTAGCCTTAAAGTTAACGATTTAATTTATGTATTTTTAATTTTATAATAATTTAATTTATAAACTTTAATATATAATATTTTCAAATTTATAACAATAAAATTCTTAATGTAAAAAAATAATCAAAATTTGATGTTAATTTTTATTTTTTTATATAGACTTTGTGTTTGATAAAAATATGGAGTATCTAATTAATTTATCGGTTTATTTATATAAGAAAACTCATTAAATTTTCAAATTAATTTTAACGATGGGTTAAATTGTTACAAATATGAAATTATAAGGATTAAATTGTTACATATTAATGTTCAACAATTAAATTGTTAAGAACTTAAAAATACAAAGATTAAATCGTTACAAATCAAAATTCATGAACTAAATTATTACTTCTATGAAAGTTTAGAGACTAAAAGTGAGTTTTAACCTAATTATTATTATTTTCGTCTACATTTTTATTGCTCTAAAGGCTAAATAAAAGTATCCACAATTTTGTAGATCAACCCCTTCGGTTTCTTTTCCTCTTCTCAGTCGTCCTCGATCTAGAAAGATATCTTTTCAACTTTTGTTCTTCCCTTTATTCTTAAACGGGTTGATATTTTTCGAGTATGTTTTTTTTTATTAAAAAAAAAAAGGTATAGTTTATTGGTAAAATACAGAATGCACATGGAAACATCAAGAATTCACCGGATACCGTTTGTCCTCTACTGCACTTGACAAACATCTTTTTTATATATAAAAAATTTATTTAATCGAATATACGAAATGATTTTATTTGCATTTAATTGTGAATAGTTTGGAGGGAATAATGATGTTGTGAATGTATAAATTACTGACTGTCAAATCAGATGTGAGAATCTTAAGGTTCCATTATATATATATATATATATTATAATACGCATTATTCTTCCGTACTCTTACGAGGTACGTAGCCGTAGACTCTTCTTGGAGTATTTGTGTGTATTTTGTTTTAATGAGGAATTATTATAGATTTATTCCCTTTTGAAAATTTATTTTCATAAATGTCTCAATATTTGAATATTTTGATCTAATGTTATTTTCAGACAAAAATACCTCTTGTGTTAGGCGGTTTGAGAGATAAAATACATTTATTATATATTTTTTCATATTTACGAAGCAACTTTAATGTTAGAGTGAGAAAATGCATTTACAATATTCTATTGATGATTTGAGATTTCTTCTCATTTTCAATTGGATAGAAAAAATACATTTAATTTTATTTTTCAAATGCATTTTACATATCAAGCAACTAATTATTCTAAGGAATTCATTGTTATTTTATCTTATAACATTGTTTTAGATATTTGTAAATGCTTTTATCAGTATATGAAATATACCATAGTATATAAATCAAAAATTTATTCAATGTTCAACATTAATCCCAGTATATAACATAAATTTCTTTTATATCATAGTATATATAATCCCAATAACTCAAAACTTAACAACTCCCTAACAAAAGTGTGATCCAAAATTAATTTAACAACACTAATATACCACAATATATCATAAATTCTATTTATATCACGATATATATCATTTCATATTTTCAAATTAACAAAGGTATATACTAGTACATATATCAAAATGTGTATATTTTTATATTTGAAGTCAAACTTGGGACAAAAAATCACATTAATATCAAATGGGGAAAAAGCTCAACTAATTAATAATATGTAATAAATACATTTAAAGCTTAAATGGAATTTATTGAGGTTTCTAACTACTTAAATGAAATTTATGATATATATCGCAATATAAATGAAATTTATGATATTTATTATGATTTATGTTGGACGTTGAGTAATTTATATATTGTGGTATATTGAAATTGTTAAATTAATTTTGAATTACACTTTTGTTAGGGAGTCATTGTTAAAGTTTTGATTTATTGGGATTATATATATACTATTATACAAAAGAAATTTACAATATATACTGGAATTTATGTTGAACATTGAGCCAATTTTTTATTTGTATAAATTTCATATGTTGGTTAGAACATCTCAAGTATCTAAGACAATATTTTAAGGTATATATAAAATAATTATGGGTCCATCAGAAAAACCAGTTGTTTGATATGTCTAAATGTTTTTAATGAAAAATATAATCATATTAAATACATTTTATCTCTCTAATTGAAAGTGTGAATAAATATTAAATAATTAATATAATATAATAAATGTATTTTCTCTCTCTAGCTGTCCACCTAATTGTAGGTTGGAGACTAGAAGGTAATTATACCATAATTTTTGTGTAGTTAACTAACCAAGACATTTGTGAAAATGATATAAAATGTCCAACATGAGCGTAGCTCAACTAGTATAATGCGTGTACTATCGATCTCAAGGTCAGAGGTTCGATTCCCCCCACCCTACACTTCAATTATAATATCTTTATAAAATGTTGACATAATTGAAATACATAACTTTGATTAAGATGTTAGGTGTTGTTACCTCTTTTAATTATTATAAAATTATTATTATTTTCTTGGAATTTGGAATGAGAAAGAGGGCCTTGATTGAGCCTTCAAAATGAAGCCCTTTGAGATTCATGGGCCTATTAGAATACAACTAAGGTCAAAAACAACAAACATATACAAATTTGAATATCTATTAATCTAAAAGTGAATAAAAGATCTATAATCTGGTTGGGAAAATCGAAATAAAACTACTTTAATGATTACTTTAAATAAATTTTGTGAACTTTTTTTTATTTACATGAATATCTGTTAATATCGATATGTCTATCGAAATATTTGTTAATTTGAAATCTCGATATAACAATATTGATAATCTTTCGTCAAATATAACATAAAACCTTTCTAAAGTACCTATCTATAGATTTGTTATGATTTTTAAAGCGGACATATTTAAGTTTTTTTAAGCACGCATTTGTTATGACTATTACTAATTTTTTTCAATTATTCCATAATCTTAAAAAATTAAGGTTTTTTTTTTATTTTATTTTTTAATCATAAAATCAATCAATTAAACTCTTTTTTAACATAAATGTTAGACAATAGAATCCAAAGACCCGTTTGAATTGACTTAAAGAAAAAAAAAATAAAAAAAAACTCAATTTTATTTAAACGCTTTTGATTGATTAAAATATACTTGAAAAACTATTTTAAGCGATTGTCAAAAAGTTTAATTTTTTCTAAAATGACTTATTTTTTAAATTAAACATTTGAAAATGTAATCCAAGCACACCCTAAGTTAGTTATGTAGGTCGTTTGTAATAATTTGGTTTTTTTTATTTATAGTTTTTTAAAATTAGCTACTTTTTTAAAACAAAAAAACAATCTTGTTTTTGTTTTTTGAATTTGGCTAAGAAATGAACTCTTTCATTTGACAAAGGTGCAAACCATTAGAAGTAATTAGATGAAAATAAGTTTAATTTTAAAAAACTATAAATAAAAACCAAAATCTTGTTTGGTAATCAATTGAATTTTAGTTTTTAGTTTTTGAAAATTAAGTATATAAACACTCATTTTACCTCTAAATCTCTTGTTTTAGTATCAGCTTTGGACCAACGTTTTTAGTAACCAAGCCAAATTTTAAAAACTAAAAAAAATAGCTTTGAAAAACTCAGGTTTGTTTTTTAAAATTTGACTAAAAATTCCTCTTCTACCCTTGAGAAAAATGTAAACCATGGTAAGAAAATAAGATAATTAGGCTTAGTTTTTAAAAACCAAAAATGTAAAATGAACAGTGTCACGGTCATGCTTGTCCAGGGCGTGTTGCTCATGGTCGCATGTCCGCCTCCACCTCTTTTTACCATGTTTTCACCCTATATATTTCATTTTGCTAGTTAGTTTACTTTATATATACTTTTTGAAGGAACTCTTATTCAAGAGTACCTATGAGCGGAAGCGGATCTTTCCAATTCATTGTGACAGAATTTTCATATATACATTCAAACATATAGATATGTATTTACAACGCTAAATTACTGTCATGCTTAAAGGATCAATAAATAAGAGATCGAGAGATCATACCAGTTGAAGACTTTTTTTCACAGAAATCTCGCTTTCGCTGGAACAGCAAGCTCTCGTTCAGTAACTCCCAATCGTCTACCTCGAACAGTCTCCACACAAACAGAAGGAAACGGAGACGACACCACCACTCGGAGCTCTCAATATTCTCGGAGTGATAATCCAAAGGATGGGCTTTGTTCGGATTTAGTAGAGGGGAGGAGGAAAGGATATCGTATACAACGATCAAGCAAGTAGGAGAAAGGCTCGTCTATCGTATAGACAAAATGTTTGATCGTTTAGTTGAAGTATACGATCTTGTAGGAAAAGATAAGCGATCGTTTAAACGATCGTGTAGGAAAAGCTAAACGATCGTTTGGAAAAATTCGGGCGCTAAACGATCGTTTAGTAAAAGGTAAGCAATCGTTTAGTAAATAGCACGTGGGGGTGTAAGCGTTAAGCGATCGTTCAACACTATCGTATAGGTAAGCGATCGATCAACACTATCGTATAGGCTCTGATTTTTACAAAGCGATGATACACTTCAACACTATGTCTGCGCATATAATGCTTAACACACCGTGAGTTATTTAAGCGTCTCAAAGTGATTCTTCATCTTACTCATTCGTTATGAAAACAGAAGAGACACGGGCCAATTATCCCATTGTCCAATTAATAGATAATAAATATAATCACATTATATTCACAACCTATGGTTTAATATCATATATTAACCATAGTATTTTTCCTCCAGTAGATATAAATTATATTTATATCAATTTCCTCCAAATTAATATATCTCATACATAAAGTTAATTATATCATTTGTAATTAACTAGTTCAATTATATCATATATAATCAAAATCCCTCTTGTCAATTTGAACATTTCAAACTGACCCAAAAACTGATTCTTAACTTGTATCCAAGCTACCAAGTGGACCTTATGGACCTATGGCTCGAAGCTCCAACGGTACGTGAATAACCGACTAAACTCTTTAGTCACGATATCCACCATCCATTAACTGCCAGGCATTTCACTAAAGTCCGACAGCTGAACTCTTCTTACCATAGATATATTTCTATGTCCATTGAATATAACCAATCATCAGTACGATGACCCTTCACAGATGCTCGTAAGTACAGCTAGACCAATTTACCGCTTTGCCCCTATAGTTACATCTTACCCCTTAAGTACCACTGATCCCTCTAATGAACAATACAACATAGTCCTACTTTGTCTGAACACCTCTCAGGCCATGAGAAGATGTGTAGCGCCACATCGTTCAAGCCCCGGGATCAACCCTTAAGGAAATAATCTATCTTCTTAACCCTACTTCGGGGAAGGAGTAAACTTCATCTTGTAAAGTTGAGTTCCCAGCTCCCAAATCAGACAAATCCCCAAAGTGGTAAGTTTGAGTCGACGCTCTGACCACTCGCACCCATGCAAATCAAATGACCGCTTTCAATGGCAAGAGTTCCTAACTCACTCAGGATTGAGGTCATGTTACCTATGGTCATCCTAATGAAGTGAAGTCTATGTCATGAACGGAGTTATATGACAAGACGTTAACACTTCGTGGTCAAATCTTATATAAACTCTTTGTATAGGATGCCCTCGCTCACATGTCCCTTACACTAATGATTAGGATTAGACCATCAGTGATAAGTCGTAACTATGCCACAAAGTGGGCCGCATCCATAGTGTTACCAGGATAAGGTTTCCCTCCTATATCCATATGCTACAAACCATTTTGGTTATCACTTAAGACATGATCCACTTATATGTCACTACATACATGCTTAAGTTACATAAAGACAATCAGGGATATCAAGTTTATTGGTTTATGGTAAAGCAAATAAAACATCTAAATGTACAAAGTCAAGAAGTGAAGTAAATATCATATATTATACATCACAAGCGTTCGTACAAAAAATGTTTACAAACTACAGGCACGAGACTTTAGAGCATCAACCCCAACACTTTTCTTAGTGTATGACCGCTCGCCCATTTCCATATGCAAGGGTAGCAGATTTCTTTTTGTTCAGAATACACTATATGGGGGTAAGACTAATTATCATATCCTCTTACCCAGTGTGGTATGCTATAAAGCCATTGTTATTGCTTATTGCTTTCTAGCCTACTACAATCTTTCTTTGCTCAAATCATGCTTTCAAACATTTGCGAACATCTTTTTCTCTAAAACCTGTTTTCTAAACACATTTTCTCAAGAACAGGGGTGGAGGGTTTGAGCAACGCCCATTGTGCCATTGGTTATTCGAATTTGGATTGGCTGACTTATTCAAGGGCGAGAATAAGTGCCGTACAATCGCTTTGATACCCTTACGACAGTGCGATTGTGACAATTGATATCAGAGCCAAGTCGGCTCATGAAGTTGAGAAGTTATGATCATGTCCACTAAGAAACAGTTGGGCAAGCCCCATGTTAACCGGTTAGTTGAGATAGAAGAGTAAATGTTCTATCTAATAGAAGTCCCCAACCAGGTTCGGTTCCTAGAAACTCGGTTACAAGAAGTCTCTGGCAAGGCCAATGAAATCAATGCAGTGGCTGGCCACTTAGATAGGATGCCCGTCAAGGAATTGTTAACAAGGGTTGAGACCCTAAAAGAAAAGGCTATGAGAACTATTAATTTTGAGCGCATGCCCGTTAGGCTCTGTTGCCCCTATGGAAGAGCGTGTCGAAAAACTAGACAGCTCGTAGAAGGCGATAATTCAGATGGTGACTAAGTTATCCGAAGACTTTCGAGCCATTCTCGATGTCGTTCGGGTGAGATTGCGAACATAAGTGCAAGAGTTAGCCTCACCATGAGAGCGATGGGAAACTAGACCGCAACTAGTGGTGCAATCCAATTCAACAGCGTAAAAGTACCCGAACTTAAGCCCTTTTATGGGGCTCGTGACACGAAAGCGCTAGAGAATTTTATCTGGAGTAGTATTTCAGAGTTACGAACACAGCTACTGAAGAGTAAAAAATCACTTTGGCAACGATGCATTTAGTAGAGGATGTCATTGAAGGATCTCATACTGAGAGTTCCATGAGCGCGTTCGGATTGCTCCGATCTCACCGTGACCGAAATATAACAATATACATTCATCATATACAGTTATGCAAATAAATCTAATTATCGGCATGCTAAGAACAAACAAAATCATAAAGGATAGAGTTCCATATCAGTTGAAGACTATCTTCACACTCCGAAACTCCAATGCAGCGAAACCCTCCAAGAGATCTACCAACGCCCGGCGGGAACATCAATTGTAACAGCACGATCAACGCAAACAGAAACACCGTAACGGGGACGACACCACCACTAATAAGCCCCAGGTATTCTCGGAGTGAAAACTTAAAGGGTGGTCTTTGGTGAATTTGGTAGAGAACAGAGGTCAAACGAGTCGTGTAGGCGATAAGCAAGTGGGAGAGAAAACAGTACTATCGTATAGCTGAAGTGCTTATCGCATAGAGAAGCTACACGATTGTGTATGAAATACTGAACGATCGTTTAGGAAAAACATATACGATCGTTTAGTTAAATCGCGAGGTGAACGATCGTTTAGGTGGAGAAGCAACTATCGTATAGGCTCTCGGGCGATCATTTCACGAAATCTTTTGGGCGAAAGAATGAATATCGATTGCACGATTCAAAATGAAAACTTTTTTCATTTTTAACCCATCGGTTACCATAACCAACGTTGCCCACTAACCACGTCCGAACGTGGAAAAAGGATTAATTATCATATAATTAATCAATCAATTAATTAATAAATATAATCATAATATATTTATATCCTATAGTTTGATATCACGTATCTACTATAGTATTTTCTCCTCTACTTGATATAAATCATATTTATATCTAATTTCCTCTATAATAATATATCTTATATATTTACCAATTATATCATATATAATTAACCAGTCCAATTATATCATATATAATCGAACTTCCTCTTGTCAATTTGAACATTTCCAATTAACCCAAATACTTGTTCTCGACTTTATCCAAGCTATTCAGGGGACCTAATGGACCTGTGGCTTGAAGCTCCAACGGTACGTGAATAGCTGACTATTAGCCACGAGATCCACCATCAGTTAATTGTTAGGCATTCCACTAAATACCAACAATTGAACTCTTCTTACCACATATATATTTTTGTGTCCATCGGATATAACCAATCATGAGTACGATGACCCTTCACAGATGCTCGTAAGTACAGTTGGGCCAATTTACCGTTTTTTCCCTGTAGTTACATCTCACTTCTTAAGTACAACTGATTCCTCTAATGAACAATACAACATTGTCCAACTATGTGTGAACACCTCTCGGACCAAGAGAAGGTGTGTGGCGCCACATCGTTCAAGCCCCAGAATCAGCCCTTAAGGGAGCCATTTATCTACTTACCCCTGTCTCGGGGAAGAAGTGAATTCCATCTTGTATAGCTGAGTTCCCAACTCCTAAATCAGACAAATCCCCAAAATGGTAGATTTGAATCGGCGACCTGGCCACTCGCACCCATACAATCAAAGGACTGCCCTCAATAGTAGGAGTTTCCAACTCACTTAGGATTGAAGTCATGTTACCTATGGCCATCCTAGTGAAGTGAAGTCTCTGTCATGAACGGTGTTATATAACAAGACGTTAATACTTCGTGGTCAGGTCTTATAAAAACTCTTTGTATAGGACACCCCCGCTCACATGTCCCCAACACGAATGATCAGGATCAGACCATCTGTGACAAGTCACAACACTTATGACCATTCCACAAAGCGGGTCGCATCCGTAGCGTTACCAGGATAAGATTTCCCTCCTATATCCATATACTACAGACCATTTTCGTTATCACTCAAGACATGATCCACTTGTATGTCACCACATTTATGCTTGAGTCACATATAGATAACCAGAGATTTTATGTTTATTGGTTTGTGGTAAAGCAAATAAAAAAATTAACCGAGCATAAACAACATGTGAAGTAAATATCATATATTAACAACAAAAGCGTTCGTACAAACTATTTACAAACTACAGGACACGGGACTTCAGGGCATCAACCTCAACAATCATGTTATGGTGAAGGTCCCATTTTCTGGATATCTAAAAGGGTCGGTGCACCATCGACACGTGGGAGAGACTGAAATAGGAGTTGTGTTCTCAATTCTTCCCCAAAAATGTTGAAATCTTGGCAATACAGAAGCTACAAGAATTGAAACAAACTGGCGCAAATTAGGGACTATGTGAAACAATTTTTCGGGCTGATGTTGGACATACGAGTTATGTCCAAAAGAAGACAGTTTTCTGTTTTTTCGAAGGTCTGAAACCATGGGCAAAACCAAATTATATGAATAGAGAGTACAAGATCTCCGAGTCGCATATATTGCAGTCGAACGATTATTCGACTTAATTGAAGAATCTAAAGAGATAAGGCAACACTCGAGATCCCCAACTAGAGGGAATAAGAGAAATTGTTCAAGCCCATCGAGAAATAATGGGGGAGATAGATATGCTAGTAGGAATGACAAACCACTTCAACAGAAGATTGGAAATACGTGGTAAGGGTCAAATCAACAGAAATTTTTTCGGCCTCCCATACTATTATATATGCAAGGGACAACACAAGGCAAGCGAGTGTCCAAAACGAGCAATCTTTAACGCCTTCCAAGCCTCATTAGCCTCGGACTCGAAAGGCAAGATTGTTCTGACAAAGGACAAGAACATATAAGCATAGGAAGATTAAACCCCACGAGTTGAGGCCTTAAGATTCTTAGCTGCCTTCCAGAGGAATATGGGAGAAACAAAGAAACCTCAAAATGGTAGATTGATGTATGTAGATGCTTGGGTCAACCATAGGTTGGCCAAGAGTACCATGGTCGACTCTGTAACCACCCATAATTTTATGTCTGAAATAGAAGCCAGAAGATTGAATCTCCGTTGGGAAGGAGGCGCGGGGAAAATTGAAAGTAGTGAACTTTACGGCCTTGCATATTATAGGAATGGTAAAGAGAATAGTCGTAAAATTGGAGGGATTGGAGTGGCCCTGCTGATTTCATGATCGTTAAAATGGATGATTTTGACGTAATGTTGGGTATGGAATTCTTGCCCGAGCACAAGGTAATACCGATAAGCTCGCCAAATGCTAGTGATCACAAGATCTACGCCTACCGTTATGCATGCCGAGATCAAACAGCTGAATGGGATAAAAATGATCTCAGCCCTCTAGTTGGAAAGGGACCTCACCCACGAGTCAATTGAAACTGTGGAAGAGAAAGCCTTTCAAGAAATTCGATATGTCTTGGAAAAGTGTCACGTTGTCGAGTCGGACAGTTTACACAAGTCCTTGCCTCCAAAGAGGTGGAAAAGGAAGTCTGGATGCCAAGGGTTCCTACCAGGGGACAAAGTTCAGGTAAGATTTCTCCCATAACAGTTTCGATTGCAAGGCCAAAAAGAACATCGCCTCATGAGTAGCTATAGAGGACCGGTGGAAGTCATCGAAAAGGTTGGAAAAACCTCTTATCGAATGCAATTATCGTCGTAGATGGAGATTCATCCTATCATCCATGTAAGTATTTGAAATCCTATCACCCCAACCATGTCGATGAGCGATGTAGTGTGGTGACATGTCCGCCTGCCACGACAAAGAGAACGACAGAGGAAGAAGCTAATGAGAGACTTGTTGGAAGAAGTAACATAGTTAAAAGACCAAGACAAGGTTTAGAAGAGTTATTGGAGAGATGGAAAAGCTTTCAAGATAGAGAAGTTCGTTAGGAGCACGTAGAAGACCTCTAGGCAACTTCTCAACAATTTGTTGAGTTCGAGTAGAGTTGGTTGACGAGGACGTCAATCAATTGAGTCGGGGAGAATGTCACGATCATGCTTGTCCAGGGCGTGTTGCCCATGGCTGCATGTCCGCCTTCACCTCTTTTTACCATACCTTCATCCTATGTATTCCATTTTGCTAGTTAGTTTACTTTATATGTACTTTTCTTAGTGTATGACCGCTCGCCCATTTCGATATGTAAGGGTGACATATGTCTTTTTGTTCAGAATGTACTATATAAGGGTAAGACTAATCATCATATCCTCATACCCTGTGTGGTATACACAATGGACGTTTGTGAGAAACGTCCATTGTGTCATCGGCTGTTCGAATTTGAATTGGCTGACTTGTTCGAGGGCGAGAACAAGTATCGTACAATCGTCTTAAGACCATTACGAAGGTACGATCGTGATAAACAACTTACCAAACGGAACTCAAATGATTACCAAATGGATCATAGTTATTTTGATTGGTTTTACTTTCTTGAAATACTCTTAAACCAAGCTAGTTGTCTGTAAATTAGTTTTTATTTTAATGTGATTTTTATAATCATCTACATTCTTTTCTTTAACTTTGTGTTGATATTGCATTTTGTACATTAAATTTATTAAAAAAAATGTCAAACTGTTAATTATTAATTAGCACGACTAGTTTAGGCACTCATGAGTCATAATATATCTAAATATAATAAACTGATATCCTTATCTCAACCCTTTTTCACTCGAAATTAAAATAATTTAGGGAGAACTGTAATGAAATCAAAGATATAGCAATAGATTAGCGGCTCTCTATGCAGTACAACGCCGAGATCCTAGGTAAGCATCGAGCCGAAATGGTACAAATTATTGTAGTTACTTCCTTAGCTGCGTTCAAATTTATGGACTTGGTTACAATACGAGTTGAGGTCAATTTTATTATTACTTTTAGGGTGTATTTGAAATACATTTATAAAATAATATTTAATTTAAAAAATAAATCATTTTAAAAGAAATTAGAGTATTTGACGACCACTCAAAATAGTTTGTGTATTTTAATAAGTTTTTATAAAAAATAATCAAATAAAAATGAGTTTCTTGAAAAATATTTTTTTCTCGAGTCAACCCAGACGAACCCTTAATCTCATTAGCCATTCAAGATCAGACAAAGAACTAATTCTCACTGCTTAATCAAATTTGATTAATTTACTATCTTTTTTTAAGTCCAACAAGAACCAGTTGAACTATCCCTTAAATCAAACTTAGATAAAATTAGTTTCACTTTTAAATATTTGATATTTGATTTCACAGTGTGCAAGTGTTTAAAGCTGGTTTTTTTTAAAAAAAAATGTAGAACGTCCTAATTAATCCTTTCAAATAATTGTTCAAATTTTGAAAGAGTAATTGAGTCAATAAGTGATTTAAGAAAGTATCAAAATAGGTGATCTAGATCTTGTGTTCAAACTCCTACAATGTTATTTCCTCTCCAATTAATAGTAATTTCCACTTGTTTGAGTCTAATATCGATTTCCACTTGTTTGTTCATATTTTAAACTCATAAGTTAATCCCAAATTAAGAGATGTGTTAGATGATATGATTTTAAATCTACCTTCACCGATCAGCTTAAACTTTTAGATCAATCGGCGATTAAAAATCAACATTTTCCATCTAATTTTTAGCATGTAATTAGGAAATGAGTAATTAAGTTTTTATCTTTAATCTGGCATACTTTTTTTTTAAATGGAAATTCACTAACTTTAATCTGATATACTTTAGGCTTTCTAAACTGAGAACTTTAAACAAATACATAAACAATGAAAGCCAACTATGGAAATAAAGACATGCTATACATACTCGAACTCGATTTTCTGCTTCATCTTATTCTGTACATATCACCGCATATAGAAGAAAAAAAAAGAGAAACTGTGATGAAAAAAACAGCAAGTTATCAAAGAAAAAAGAAAAAGAGCAACAAAAGAAAAATTTACAACAATTTACAAGGCAAAAAAAGAACAAAATCAAATGACACCCGTAAAAATAGTAGCTTGACTGTTAAATGTTATATATTGAGAACTTGAATGAGGCTTCTCATGACCTAACTCAACTTGTAGGAGTCTGTTGAACTATATGTTCGGTGTGCTAACCGCTACTCACCAACTATGGCTATTCCATTTTCTGTCAAAATAACTCAAATAAATAAGTAAATAAATAATAATAATTTCAACCTGGATTGTACATAAATTTCAAATGTCAACAAGGAAAAAGTTATCTAAACTCTAAATAACGAAGCAGAAGCGAATTGTGGTGCAAAAAAAATGAAAGAATACAAAAACAGAGAGCATACTAAAATAAAAGTCTTGACACTAACTACAAAAAGAACTTCAGTTCAAAAGAACATGATCAATAATATAATTATAAAACGGTCTAATGACCAACATCCAAAGAGAAGCATTAAACATCAATAATATGGAAATTATCTTCCACTTTTTATTCGCTAACCCACTAGTCAATGCATACATTCGCGGATTAGAAGATCAGAGGTTCATATTCCCTTACCCCCAAATGTTGTATTGAAATATATGGTGCAAATATCAATTTATATCTTTAAATTTTGGGAGTTGTATCAATTAAAACTCTAAACTAATAATTGTATCAATTTAAACCCTGAACCTTCGTAACTGTATAAAATTTACACCCTCTTTCAAATTTTGTTTGACTAATATCGTGTGAAACTTATAATTTGAGTCAATTAAACTGTTAAAATTTCATAAACTAATCAATTCAAACCTTTCTTTATGATTACCTTTAAAAATCATTCATGCATTAATCCTCAATTTACAAAATGGACGATTAGAGTAAATGCATGGATGATTCTCAAAGAAAATTATGACGAATAGTCTAAATTGATTCTTATGAAAGTTTATAGATTTAATTGATACAATTATAAGTTCCACATGAGGTTTTTTTCAAACAAAACGTAATCAAGGGTGTAAATTGATACACTTGGAAAAGTTTAAGGTTTAAGTAGATACAATTACTAGTTCAGGTTTTAAATTGATATATATATAGAGAGAGACAAGCACATATATGTATACATACACATATATAATGTCATCAGCATCAGAATACAACTAATAAGATGCCAACAGTGGTGCACTAGGGAACAGGACAGGAAAAATTGTTAATTGTGATTGCTTCGTTGCGACGTGTGAAAGCTTGGAGGAATCCTCCGAAAGCCTCTCATTCATTTCAATGATTGCACATGAACTTACTAATAATAAACCTTATCAATAGATTTAAAAAACATAGAAAATGCGTTTATTTATATAATATACCACTTACCTTCGTGAATCCATATAAACAAAAACTATAATATCAACTCTGAGCACATTCAAATGGATGAAGGCTTCCTTCCGAGAAATCATGCATCCTAAACCGCTCTAAAATTTCAAAAGGCCTGCACCACCACATACAAATTCATAATTCCTCAATTACCAAAATATGAAAATAAAACATCAAATAGTACAAACATATAGTTAATGGGAGTATACAGCCGAGCAAGGAACAGAGGAAATATTGTGTTCAGGGAAAGGCCTCCTTTGATTTTTAATCTTATCTTTAATGAGAAACCAGTGTGTGTGTGCACGTGTGTCTATATGCGAAAAAGATTGAGAAATAATGATAAGCAAAATAAGATAACAAACTCACGTATGGAGCAAGGGGAAATAATGATAAGCAGAGATCATTGGGAAAAAAAAGTAAGAGACATTTGGCGAATGGGTTCAGATCCTCTAAAGTGGCTATTTAGGATATTGAGATCTCGTGTGTGTGTGTGTATAAATTTACCAGCCTACTAATATATCAACCAAAAAAAAGAGTAATGAAGGTGTAAGTTTAAAATGATGGAGGAATTGGTATGGTAAACATCATCTAGTTAGTTATTTATTATCAAGATTCAACAAAAATTTTAGGTCCGAGAAATCTGGAAAAGAGCTTTGAGAGCTGGTTAGATTTGGTTCTTCGTGATGGGCATTTGTTAATGGGGTTCCGCTGGGGCTCATTGTAATTAGCAACATTTTCAAAATTGTATGAGACATAAGCCTTGAGGCGAGGCAGCCTTTAAAGTGCCTTAGGGCTCACCTAGTCTTACGCCTTGCCTCACCATGAGATAAAGTCTCAAGGCTACCTTAACCCTTTTAAAATATTGATCTTCTTTTGGTGGACTTGGTTTTTGCATTCTCTCCCACATTCTTTATTTGTCCCAACGAAAGTTCAGTTTTGTTTTTTTTAAAAAAAATAAATAAATAATAAAAAAATAATTAAGTTTAAGTACTATTTTGATCCCGAATTTTGTTCAATTTTAGTACCTATACTTTCAATCAATTTTAAACTTAGTCCCTCAAGAAATTCAAATGATAATAGTTAGAATTATGTTAACACCAAGGAACAAGGAATTCAGATAGAAAATAGTTAGAATTATGTTAACACCAAGGAATTCAGGAAGCTCACAGTATTGCTTCTCTATTACGGCAGAGTCTGCGCTGATTGTTCTCTATGGCAGCCAACACATCGGCTGCCTGCGGTCCGACCGCCCCACCGGCTACAAGTGACGGGACTGAAGCAGTTGGAGTCCATAGCTGTGACAGAGGAGGACATCAATAACTCAGAAAGATAGATCTGTGGTCATCTGAACTAAACTCAATACATACTTACCTTTATGGTATTGTCGATGCCGCTAGTAGCAATGGCACAATCAAATGGATGACTTTGCACGCAATTCACAACTGAAAAAGTGAATCAAAAGGTTTTTTACTATTTCAGTTTTGGTTTCTGTAATTAAATGATAATAATTCATCTTTAAAATTAAGCGAAGGTATTTACCAGCTCCATCTCCAACAAGTATTTTAATCAGTCTACCAGTTCCCTTTTCCCAAATAAACCATCTACCATCATCACTACCACTGGCAACGTATTCACCTGGAAATATCATTTTACAGAGATCAATATAAGACTTATCACAAGTACTTTTTAGAGTACCTATATGCTTATTTCTAAAAACAGAAACTGGCACTTGTATTTTACAACCCCTCATTGTTCTTCCCTCATAAAAAAAAATTAGTAATTTAGCACAAACATGATGTGTTACTTCAACTGACATTATAACATTGCTATACCATCATTTACGAGACAATTCAATCTATCAATTCCCGTTTATCATATGACTTGATACATACACACCCAAAAAGGGAAGGAAAAAAAGGGAAAAAAGGGGGAATGTAACATACCATACGAACACCAAAAGACCATTTCCATTGGTGGTGGCCACAACAGATATGCTTTAGAAGATTCGGAGATAGATAAGTTCAAGAATTTTTTTTAGGGAAAAGAGGATTTTTTTCTTTTATATAATACATAACGAATAACCAGACTTTCATTAAGAAAAAAATGAAAAGACAAAATAAAAAAGAATGGTCACAGTTAGATAAGTCTACAATCAAGCACAAAAGACCTAACAGAAAACTAGATAAAGTTTCGCCATTGAGGCCCTCAAAAAAATAATAAACCTAATAAAGGACCAAATATAACTTGAAGAACACAATCCAAGAGGAATTTTGGGTGCAAATATAAGGATGTAATTTCCTCGTAGTGAGATATAAAACAAGGTAGCATGAACCCAAATTTTTATTAACTTTATAATTTGCCAATCTCATGGTTCAGTGAATACCTCTTTGCCCGAGAAAACTGGCTTGTTTAATATCAGTTCCGATATTACAATGACCAACATATCTTTGTTTCATATCAATGACGGGTTCAGGCTGCATGTAAAGTAATATAAGCTTACTCAGAATGAAGATAACTAAAGTTAAATGCACAGAAGCACATAATATTCAAATCCAAACAAAACAATCCTGGGCACTTATCAGTTGAAGCAAAAGTCATAGTTGGGTTATAAATAACTTATGTCAAGTGAAAATCTACCAATGCACAAAAACAGAGGCTACTTCTGAAGAGACTTTTGCTTGCAATAGCAACAGTCATAGTATTTTTCTCAGAACGTCAAATGCATCCCAAATAACCAAAAGTGGCAGAAAAATCTATTAAACATCAAGATAAAATAGATCCGTATAATGCATAGCACTTGCCATTTTGCAAACTTCTAAATTCAGTGGAGTAAGATTTGGCAGCAACTTGAGTGGCAGCATAAACGGAACTTTTGAAATTAGTAATTCTTTCAATGAGGAAATTTATAAACTCAAAATCAAGGTATTAATAGAACCTGATAAAGTGTTGTATCATTTTGTGATGATGAAGGAGACCCACAGGAGCCATTTGGGCCAACCCTATCTCTTGCTGGATCAACTCGTCTATGTATTCTAAGATTTAAACTTCCATGTAGAACGTTGGAATCAACATCATGGGCTTCATCACCCGATAAGGTTTCAAAGTCCAGCTCCACCTCCTCATCATAATCAGAATCTTCTCTTTCCGATCTCGGCCCATCTTGTGAAACATCACTATTTGCATCTGAGCGGTAAAGAAAGTCACTTAATGATAATACACCACCTAACGGTGCTGATCTTATAGCTCCATCATTGCCTTTATTTGATTTTTCCAATTCAGCTGGTTACAATATAAAATAAAATAAATCAAAAGCCAAAAATGAGCAGGAACATGGCAAGATGCAAAAATGCTGAAACAAGCTGAATAATATCTTTAAGTTACAATTTTTTTCCAATAGGAAACAAACATTTCATTGCTTAATATCTTTCAGTTACACATTACCACATAAAACTACGAAAGATCACCTTGAGTATTTTTAAATATGATAAAGAATAAAACACAGGTCATCATTGCCTTTATTTGATTCGTCCAATTCAGCTGATTTCAATACAAAATAAAATAAATCAAAAGCCAAAAATGTGCAGGAAAATGGCAATATGCATAAGATGTTGGAACAAGAGTAATATCTTTCACTAAGTATTTCTAAATATAATAAAGAATAAAACATGGATCAAGAAGAAGAAAGAAACTAGTAAATATTGCTGGTACAAACAAACAAACAAAAAAGAGGGGAAACAAGAAATCTAGCCAAATGCCAACAGGATCGACAAAATGGACTAAAGTAGCATAAATCCAAAATGTGTTGTAGTTAAAACAAAACAGGACCAAGGGTTAGTATTGAGCAGTTAATTTCTATCACAAGCAATACATTTATTTGAATTCCACAATCCTCCACTGGGAAGAGTCGTGGTATGTCAGCTCTCTCAGATCTCCACTCCAAGATAAATATGAATCAAGCGACATTGCAAGTTCTAAGCTAAATTGTACCTGCTGCGAGGTCCCTCTTTACACTTTCCACCTTCTCTGCCACTTCAGGATTAGATGGGGCTAAACACTGGGCAGCAAACGCAAAATCTAGGGCTTCTTTATGTCTACCCAGCTGCAAGAATCAAAATACTGTTGATACATACACTTTCAAACAAACAAAACGATTTTACTACAAAAAGACACTGGGTAAAACCTTTGAGACTCACAATTTTATATTAAACGAGAAGTAAGAGACATAGTGAGAAAACTACAGCAAGCAATAGCACAGAATGACATAAGAATTACCTGTGATAGAGCTTCGCACATGTAGTAATGTGCTCTGAAAGAGGAATGATCCATTTTCCTGGCACTGTAACAATCTCTTATGGCCATATGAACATCATTCTTCCACTTCCGCTGTAAAAGATTTTAGTTTTTTTTTAATTAGAAACCAAAGGATATACTTTATATATATAGTAAAAAATGACGACAGGAGATTGACTTGGATACATAAATTTGAAATGGAACAGGAATTTCATGCAATAAATCTGAGCCTTAGTAATGAACCTTGAGTAATAAAGCTGCACGTGTGCATAATGTATCGTGTTTGAAAATAACGCCAATACTACGACCATATCCATCCAAAATTTCATTGCATGCCTCAATTCCACCAAAGTAGTTCCCACTGTCCAAGCACTTCTCAGCAATTTGTAATAATTTTCTGCATTTATCAAGCTGAAAAATACATGTTAAATTAAACCTTGAACCATATAAGTAATAACATTGTTCATTTAAAGCATTTGTTTGAGAGTCACACCTTTGCATTGACACCACAATTTAATGGCAAACCATTAGATAAATTGGAAATGGAAGGCTGCAATTCCAATCCGTTGAGTACAGGAGTGAAGCTCATTAACTTAGAAACATCTCCTGATGTATACTGCATTGTACCCAGACCAGCTGTGGCAAAAAACATAGATATACAGTTCAGCAGAACAAAATCAAACACATTAAGTATCAAAGTATTGTTTCACAAAGACAGTAATTGGCATTATCTAACTAATTGATAAAACACTGATTGGAAACTAAAACAGAAAAATCACAAATATGGTCCTCCTTAAGAAATCATCATATCTTAGTTTCAAAACAGCCATTGCACATGTTAATAGCATGAAAAGACATTTTAATGTAAATTTAAAACAAAAATCCAACAATTCTCAGATTTCAACTCTCCGACTCTCTCTCCAAGGTTGAATACTTGCACATACAGGAATGAGAATGAGGTGGTCGGGAATAGGATGCCTATTGACTAACCATGTATGGTATGTGGAAATGGGATTTGATTATAGATTTATTTATTATCTAAGATCCAATTACATTATTTACAGCCAATATGAGCATATAATTGAACTAAAATAAATTCCATTATTTATAGATTAAATAACAGTATGAAGTTAAGGTATGTGTATTAAGATTATTTTATTTAATAACTAAATTCATGCTAAATTAACTTTAACTACCATACCATTATATGGTATGTGTTGAACTCCAAAAGAATTTCAGATAAAAAAAAGTTTATCAAAAATAAATCGGAACGATTGATTAAAAAAAATGGACTAATAAAATGCATAAGCTTAAATTTTCAGACAAATTAAGATACCATGATTTACATTCATCAAGTATACATGTTCTCCACTATAGCTAAGCAGGATCTCTTCTCCATTCGGACTAAAAGTAACATGAGTCAAATGCAAACCCGATCGGACCTAAAAAACAGAGAGTTGACATTAGAAGCTCGAATTGGTAGAAACAATGATGACTAGAATTAGCAATTAGCAACTATATGTTTTTAAAACATCATATTTCATCACCCACCAAAAAAGAATCAACATGAAAAACAACAATTTGAGATTTTTCAAATCAGAATAGTCCATTAAGATAGTATCATGCCAAGAAGAAAAAAAAAAGGCAACAATCATAATGTAATGCTGAGTATGCATGAATAAATAGTGAATTCTCATTTCGTGACTACTAATTACTATGACGTCAGATTATATGAATGAAAGATTTTTTCTTTTTTGCCCAAGTAGAGAGACATTTGAGACCTGCATCAAAATCATGGGTTATGCAGATACAGATTGACCACAAGAACCATCTTTATATCACGTTTTGTATACACTAAATTTGACTTTCTAGAGTATATAATGTTCGATCATGTTTCTCCACTCAAGCAATAATAATATCTTGTTGCCAGATTGATATGCATGATGACTAACTAATAGCAATTTCTGAACTCACCCGATCAGAGAGATGCATTGGACAGAAGTAGTTAACACAAGGAGGTGGCGACATCCTCTTCTGGCTGGAAGACAAGGGTGGCAGCATCCTTCTATCATATAACCGTGCAAATGCATCACTGCAGATAAAAATTAATTGAAGTTGAACAGGAACACTTGGGCTCTAGTGCTTTTACTTCCTTTTAAGTAATTCCTCTATGCAAAGGGTTAGCAATAGCAGAATACCTTCCACCAACCAGAAGTAAATGAGGCCTAGTGGAACTAATGTCACAGGATTTCAAAGCAAGGGTTTGTCTGGGAGGATCAGCCAATGACCTCTTTGCTCCACACCGCAAATCAAGCTGACAATGAGCTTAATGTGAAAACAATGAACCTAATAACTGATACCATTTTTTTATTTAAAAAATATGTTGTGATAAACTATTGGGATTAACAAGACAATAATTTTTTTTGAAAAAAAAATGTTGGATGAGCCTCTTCTAAGGCTTGCTGTTTTTTTAGGTTCTATTTCTTGGTAAGAAACAAAACTTTTACTGAAAAAAATAACAGAGTACAAGAGGAGGAAAAAAGGAGCCAAACACTTACCATTTAAAGGACTACAATTCAAAAGAACAAAATCAACATCGTAATTACAAAATGGTCAAGCGCCTCATGGTCAAACATAAGCATATACTATTGAGCTATGGCCCAACATTGAGTAGAGGGATTTGAACCTACGATCTCTTAGAAAATTGAAAAAAAAAAAATCTAAAACATTGAGCTAAGCTCATGCCAGGTGTCAGCAAGGTTTGTTGTTAACACATGCTATCACATTTATTAATGTGATCCATTGTGTTCAAAATGGTCATTTTTAAGAATACATACAATAAAATAAATGCTGCTGTCATATACAGAATCAAGCATCACAGCTAATCCCTCCCATACCCCCACCCAAAAAAGTGAAGGGTAATTTTGCAGTGTCCATTTAGCTTGAATATTGACGAAAGGCAAGGAATGTTAGGATAACAACCAGACTGACATGCCATTTGAAATAATAAATACATAATTCAGAGGAGAAAATTGACGATAACTTGGTCAAGATAAGTCTACGTTGCCACGATATCGTTCTAACTTTAGATGACTGGTGATATACTTTGATCGTGGGCCATTAGCAGCTCCTTGTTAAATAAGCACCAGGAAATCCTTCCAGTGAAACAGCAAGGAAAAGAAACACCAATGGTAGATAAAACCATTTTGTCAATACACAGAAGGCTGATTCATATTACGCAATTGTTTTTTTTTTATATAAGCAACACAGAATGTATTAGGCAAAAAATCGGAGATGAGATATCCACAAGGAACCAAGGGGTTACAAACTAGCAAGAATACGAGGGAAAACAAAAGAAGAAGAAGAAGAAGAAGAAGAAGAAGAAGAAGAAGAAGAAGAAGAAGCTTCCCAAATAACTAGTTCATCAAATGGAAGTGTTAAAGGGGGTGTCAAATGATGGGTGATTTATCATGGTACCAAAGCAAGAAGCATTGGGTTTGAACCCTAGTAAAGACATTGTCTCTTCAATTAATATTGATAACTACTTATTTGGCCTTAAATAAATTTATGAGCCCACCACAAGCGAGGGAGAGTGTAGTTTCTTTTTTTTTTGGGGGGATGAAAAAGTCCAGGTTTCAAGACTACACTGGTAATAATTTTCTTTCAATCACACAGAAATACACAGCCAGGGATCAAAATATATAACTACTATGAACGTGTCAAAGTATTGATATAAGATTAAATTTATCACAACACATTTACCTAATTTTTTCGATTGACAGGTGATTTCACAGGAAAAAAAAAAAAAAAGAAAATTCTGGAGAAAACAGTACTTACAAGAACATTGTGGCATTCTTGGTGAGAAGCTCCATCAGGAGGACAAGACATGCCCTCTCGAAAGTCATGCTGTCTAAGAGTCCCATCCTCACTAGCACTCCATACTACATTTGGATTTCCTATTTCAACCTTCAACGAATTGAAGAAAGAAATTATCAAAACTATGTACATGTGATTAAACCTATATTTACTACAACATAACCTGATCATTCAAAAAAAAATTAATTATTTCATTACGCCTGTCGCCTGGTAGAAGAAATTTTGAAAATATATTTCCCATTGAGTTCTTGACTCTTACAGCTAATTTTTTTACTCTTCTGGCGTGACAGCGATACAAAGCCGATGAAGCTATTGGATTATCATCTTGTCCTCTCCCTCTTAAGCGAGATAAATTAAACAACCGCACCTGTTAAGAAAACAACCCCCCACCCCCACCCCCCAGAAAAAATAGTGAGCAAATCCAACTTCAAGCATAACATACATGAGAAATTTTACAGTATAGTATATTAAACCTCTGCATCCCCAGCTCCAGAGACCACAAGCTCATCAGACGTTTCAGGAACAAATTTTGTACAAAATATGTTTGCAGAATGCCCAGTATCCACAGAGTCCAATAGCTTTCGACCAGAATAGCTCCAGATGTTTATCTGCAAAAAACACAATTAACAAATATCTTCCAGAAAACATAATTTTTCTTCAGAGGATGGAGATTTTAAAAAATAAAAATAAAAATAAAATAAAATAACATTATATATATAATACACACACACACACACACATAAAAGGAGTAACAATAAGGCATTATGCAATACAACTACAGATAAATCAATTACCATCTAAAAGATGAGGTAGAAACATGCTAATCCTTCAATATCAATTAATCATTACTGCTTTCACTACATTCAATTCCAACAGAAGTGGGATGATATATCCAGGGTTATCTCTTTGGTGTAATCTTCATTATCAAGTCCTGAAACTCCATTTTTCCATTTTTGATAGTCCATCCAAAGAAAATTTCTTGAGAATAAAAATTGATAAGTCAAATTTGAAGAGTTTAGAAACTAATAATATCCATAAATTTTATAGAAATAACATTTTCTGTCTCAATAACCGTAAGAAAATATATCACCACACTCTCAACTAAAATTTTAGGCATTTGAAGACTTATCCGACATGCAGCACAAATTGACTAACTTGGGATTCAAATTTTAGGCATTTTCTAACTCAATCTGCATGCACCACCACCTGCAATGATCGGCAGTTGCTATATGAGCAAACTTAACAACATAGGATACCTTTCTCCATCAAAATAGAGTCAGATTCATACTGGCGTGAATTTAATTCTGCTTTACAACAGGAATCATTCTCTTAAATTCTTTTGGTCCAAATGTCAGCAGGAAAGAACATTCAGTAATACATGCTGATATGCTCAATAGATACTCACACATTTTCATAAAGGGCCACCAATTCAAAGAAAAAGAAACAGGTTTGTTGATTCAATCTTCAAGAATAACTACCCAATTACCACTACACATAGTCCAACAATAAAACATGGCCACCATCAAAACCAAAACATTGAGTCATCCACTGGCTACTGTAGATCTTAGGTAAATTAAGTCAAAGAACTGAAGGGAGACTGTCTTACCCGAGTGTCATCTGATCCAGATATCAACAGCGAACCACGAGAATTCCAGGCCACTGCATTAACACACCCCTGATGCCCCTGAAGAGAGAGAGTTGGGGGGTTGTTAATTTAAAAATTGACAGGATAGAGAGAGCAAAGAAAGATGGAATTGTAAGGAAAGGGAGTAAAAACAACATTTGCACAGATTTTGGAAAAAGAGACGCAAAAACTAAATCATGCATCCAACATAATGAGGAAAGACTTTATCATTCTCTCCTACTTCAAAAGACAATATGAACTGTCCTCATCCCTTTTTTATTTTTTTATTTTTGTGAAAAAAGAAACTATTTCAATCCTCGTCCCATTATAGTGACTAGGCTACAGGGTCACCTGGAAAAATGTCATCTTAAGAGAATATAACCACTAAACACCAATATCATAACTTTCAGAACCAAAAATGACAAGTATTAGTTGAAAATGATGGCTAAATCTTATAGGCTTCCAGCTTGCACATGAACATAGCAGAGAAATCAACATCAGATGCAGTTCATAATATCCATTAGATACAAGTAGGAAAGAGTACAAAAGTGGCTGATTCGTAAATATAGGAGCATAAATAGCAGTATGAAGCCCCTTTTAGAGTTCCATTTCCTTACCATGTTAATATGATAGTCAATAACTTGCGTTCATACAGCTTAATACAAAAAATAAGAAACAAAGTCCAATTAAAAGCAATGGGCCCATTTACCTTCCGTCAATACGTTTTTTAATGAGAAAACCTTCTGTCATGGAAAATATGTGAAACAAGACTGAAAGGGAAAACAAAATCAGCCACCAAAAGGGGTGCTCAAACCCCAAATTAGCTATAGAAGAAAGGGGTCCAATCTTAAACAACCAAACCTAAAGGATTTTCACAAAAAGCTTTAATAACTGATGTCTAAAGGAAAGCATTAAATCTCACAAGAGACCCCACCTCAATCTTTTGACATATTTAGAGTTTCATCTCCATATATGGGAGAGAAAACCAGCGGTATATCAAATGCTTAGGGAGGCATTTTAAATGACATGAAACAGTATAAAATACAATGTTAAATGACATGGATAATTATTCTATCACCATTACCAGGTACCCATGTACCCGACATGATGTAAAACATAAAGCTTCTAATGAAGCTTCACATGTAATTTCAACAAAGAATGTGTTATAAGAACATTGTTTTCTTTTTCTTTCATTTTATCTGAAGCTGGTTCTTCATTTTTTTAAAGAAACAAAAAAAAACGTTGTTTCTTTAAGTAATTGCACATTTATTGAAAAAATTGAAAGAACATACTAGGGCATACAAAAACAAGGAGTCCAACCCTAATTACAGATCCGATTCTGAGCAGAACATAAGCAACAACAAATAGAACAATGTTAAAAATCACAGCGGAAGAAACTTAAATCCATACAGACCTCCAGTTCCTTTTCCTGGGAGAGTCTTTGGATGAATGATGAGTGCATCTGCAAACCATATGTGGGATCCTGCATACATAAATGACTTGGAAAAATGAAACAAATTCATAAGAGAGAATTAAAAGCTTCACAAAAGCAAATTTCATAAAGCGGACCCTTACGTTTCCATATTAAGTAAAGCATATAAAAAAAAAATCATTCCTTCAGAATGCAATACTACATTATAAACATTGAAAAAATAACATAAAACATGTAAAACGAGTCACCAAGAAGGTAAAGCTGAACATGAACATAAACTTTAAAGTTAGAAAATAGCATGCTGATCTTCTTTTCTTTTGGAACCTAGACCTCTTACTTATTATATATACATGTAGTCTGGTTTTTATACAGATAGATCCTTTCTTATATATTTACCGATCAATTAATAACATAGTAATCTTCAAAACTATGTTATGTCGTGTTCTATAGAAGAGAGAATGAAAGAGTGAGAACATGTCAATAGAGTTAATCCGGAAGATTCTTGCAGGACAGCCAAACTGCAATATAGCTCATGCCTAAGGATCTATGTTTTTCAACTTTAAATTTGTCCTTGTTTCTTTTTTAGAAAATAATGCTGCATCCTCCTTTACAAATTTTAGAAAACAAAAATAAAGGGAATCCATAGGCAAAGAACGAGACGATTCCGATTTCAATAGTACGAATGAAAACAATAATGATCACAATCAAAGGCCTTGCTATTATTATATCTTGCTTCGACTCATGACACATCAAGGAAAAGGTTCAACGAAGTAAAACAGACGAACTCGAATGAGAGTTCATTTTAGCAATTTCAGAAACTTCCAAATCAACCAAACCAAAATTGCATTGCTTATCGTCCACAAATAGCCTTCAAGAATCCAAAATCTCCTATGTTCATCTGATATCAATACACTTCTCACTTCTCACTTCGCCTCCAACAACACAATTCAACTAAATCCAATAACAAGAATGATATATCTAAAATTCACGCTAACAATCTCCACCTCGTGAAAGTACGTTCACGCTACAAAAACCAAAGACGCCTACAATTCACATCCAATCCAAGAAAACAATTCAAGTAACTCGATACTTGAAGTTGAACGAATGCAACCCCTATGAGAAGGTAGGAGAAGAAAAAAGGCATCAATTAGACATACTTGACGAAAGCTGATGTGCCTGCTCTCGAGCAAACCACAGACGTTGCCATCGTGAAAGGCGAAGTCCTCCATGAGATGATAGAGAACTCAGAGAAACCCTAACGGGAATCAAACTCCGACCGATAATCTGTAGTTGCAGCAGTGAAGGATTCCGATCATTCTACAATTTTCACGCTCCGAGCTGAGAACCGTCTCTGAGGTCTGTCCAAATAAATAAATAGAGAGCTCTACGGGCGAATTAGATGAAGGTCGTGTGACAATTAATTAATCAAGAGGCCAATAAAATTTGCTGATTTTTATTTATTTATTTATTTATAATCTTAGGTTAGAGTATAAAAATTCTCTCGAAATTGGGTGGGTTTACATTTAAAAAAAAAAAATTGAGGCCATATTTATACGGATTGAAAATTAATATATAAAAGTATAATTTTAGATAGATACGATTAAAAGCATTCAAATCTATTACGATTCATTCATTAATAAAATTTGTAATTATTCAAAATAGTTTTTGAAACACCTTCAAATTATATTTTAAGCATATTTTATAGGAATAGTTTAAATAAGGAATTTTCTAAACAAAATGTTTTTTTTAATCAATCCAAACAGACTCTCGTAATGCATTTGAAAAATAAATAAATAAACAAATAAATTATGCCTTTCTACTTCCAACATCTTCATTCTTATACTTAAATAAGTTGCGAAAAGAAAATTAAAGTTTGGAAAGAAAAATAAAAAACATAAAACATACTTGATGTTAGTTACTTCACCGAGATCGTTTGTTTCGCGAGTATCCTAGATTTTCATGGGGTTGGCATTTAGATTATCATGTTTGTTTTGGATTAGAGTCTCTTGAAACATGGGTTTTTCAGATTTTTGAGTTGAAAGCATCCACATTTTACTTTATTTTACATACATATTAATCTTCATTTGCATTATATAATTTAAAATAAATATTATCAACTATTATATCATATATTTTTAGTTATATCATAATTCTTATTATTTTGTAGCAATATGTTTAAATTTAAATTTAAATTAATATTTATTTTATAAAAAAATCGTAAATTATGATATATTATTTTGTTGAGAGAGATAGTATATAAAAATAGTAGAAATTGTATTAATTTTAAAAGAAATTCAAATTGATAAAAACAAATATGTTATATAAATTCAAACTACATCAAATTAATTGTAAAGTAATAAATAGTCATAAGGGCATTATTGAAACTTTATATAAATTTAAGACATTCCCGAGTAAAAATCCTACCAAACAAAAGTAATAGTCTAAAGATGCCGGACATCTATAGTTTCTAATATATATAATTTCGAGCATCTAAGATTCTGGTTATCTACATTCCAAAAAAACAAAAGACCCCTAAAAAAACAAATGACCCCTGAGGGGTCTTTTGTCTTTTGGAATTATAGAAAATTGAAACTTTGGATGTCCAAAATTAGAGATAAATAGAATTATAGATGTCGGCATCTTTACATTACTATGTTTGTTTTGTAAAAATATTTGTGCAGACATATGGGAATATTTTGATAATTGTGTTTGTTTTATAGGATTTCTAGTCGTGTTTGTTTCGTAAAAATATTTTTGAAGATATCTGAGAATATTTTGATAACTATATTTTGTTTCGTAGGATTTCTAGTAGCAAATATATTAAATTTACATAATGTTTTAATAATGTCCTTATGACTATTTATTAATTTATAATTAAATTTGTATAATTTAAATTTACGTAACATATTTATTTCTATCTATTTGGATTTCATTTTAAATTAATAAAATTTATATTGTTTTTATATGTTATTTTTTTCCCTCAACAAATAGTATTAATTCAAGATTTTCTATGAAATATTGACTAATTTAAGTTTAAATTTGAATATTTTGCTAAAAAAAATAAGAATTATGGTATAACAAAAAAAATGATATATATGAATGACAATATTTATTTTAATTATATAATACAAATGAAGAGAAGTATATATATAATAAAAACAAGGACAAATATGTAAAATGGAAATGCTCTCAACTCGGGAATATAAAAAACTCATGTCTGATTGAGGGTACCGAAACTCTTGAGATGCCCTCCACCTGGACATCCTAGGATGCTCGAAAATTTCCTTATGTCAAGGCATCTTACAATACTGCAAAATAAATACGGTAATATAGATGCCCGCTTCATGGGAATTTAGAATACTCACAAAACAAATTATCCCTAAAATACATCATTAATATCATTCACATTATCAATTTTTACATATCAATTTTGTGGAAATACTGTTAACATTTATATGTATGTATTTCAATTTTTACATATTAAACATTGCATCAATTTTCATCTCCTTTTGATCGAAAACTCTTACTGGTTTTTTTAAACAATGTTTAGAGGTAAAAGTGAACAAAAATAATAGGTAAATTTAAATCTACATTTTAAAAAGTGTCATTGAGTCCATAATAAATTTTTAAAAGTGTGATATATCCTTGAACGGTTTTTAACTTATTCGACATTTTTTAATTTTATTTTACGAAACTATTCATTACAAAATTTCAAGTTCATGGTACATAGATTTTCACTTTTATATTTAATAGATGAGTTGATTTTTTAAGCGAATATGTCATAAGACCTATCTTATTAAAGGAGCTTCCCAAATTGAGGACAAGACAAAAGATAGTCTTCTATCTCTATCTCATCCCATATTTAATTTTTCATTCCCTTAGACTTCAAAAGGAATATGTGAAGGTTCTTATCGAAACTATTTCTCGTTTTATCTTTAAAAAAATACACTTTTGATTTATGAGGTTTGAACTCAATGATATTTTTGTCCTCAAATTTTCAAACTCCGACGATCCATTCATAATGATCAGATATTTATAGTTAACTCACGAATAAATAGATCTAAAAAAATAAATCATCACGTGAAACCAGTCCATCTAATAACAATACTATTTTATCTCAATTAGTCAACATGTCAAAATATAAATATATATGGTATATGCCTTAATTCTAAGGTTCATTGAACCTTAGGTTGGTAACTATTTTCTCACATTCATGGCATGGTATTTTTATTATGTTATAGTATCATTCTTAATGTATTTCTAAAAAAATATTATTCTTAATGTATCAATCAATATATTCATAAATCAGTATTTAGTAATTTTCATCTTGTATTTTTTTTATTGGGTTTAATTCTACGAGCTATTTTGACGGTGTTAATTAAGAAATTTAGTTGAAAGTATTTAAGTTAAAAATATTTGGGGAAGAACAAAAAAAACTACTCGTTCATATATGTTTCGTTGTTGAGAGCTCAACTTTTTTTTTTTTTTTTTAATGCGATTTTCAAAACAAGCCAAATTAAAGAATGAAAATGGAAAAAAAAAATGACGTTTTTTTTGCCAAGCATCTATGATTAAAAAAGAGAGAAAATTAATCATATAGCAATTTTTAATGTTATGTTTGGAAGGATGATAAAAAATATATATATTTATAGTAAGTATCTCCTCTTGCAGGTATTCCCATTTTCTTTTAATCGGACACCCTCAATTCGAAAAATGTCTTCGAAAATAAGATATTAACTATACCATCTGTAAATTTAAACTACATATCATTTTTCTCTCGATACAAACTTTTCTTATTTTTATATCTTCTTTTTTTTAAAAAAAAAAAAAATCCAATATAATTTTTATTTCCAAATTTAGTTACAATTTTGTTATCTAAATACTATTTTTAATTTTTTTTTAAATTGTAAATACTTAACCAGTGAACAACATAACGGAATCATAGCTTGTTTCTCTCCTCATAATAGCAACTCTCTCCAGCTTTCTCCCAAGAGCGGAAAGAACATATGCTTATTTAGAAACATCTCGACTCTACTATGGTGTGGGGTCCATCGGCTAAGGGTAGTAATTAACTATGTTTAAAATATCCATTATCCATATGGATGAAAATATCAAAGTCTTAATTTTATGGAAATTTTGATAAAAATATCGATAAAATTTCGATTTTGATGAATATTTCAAGAAAAAATATAAAAACAAAATTTCATACAATAAATTTAAATTAGCAAATAATTATTTTTATTATTATTAAATAGGTTAACATATTTATTATTTATATTAAATTTACACTAGTGATATTTTGTTGCTTAATTATTGTGTTTAGTAAATTTTTCTACGGCACAAAGGAAATATCCATTCACCCATCATGTCGATATCGAACCCATAAAAACATAGAAATATCAATATTTTAACAGAAATTTAATACTATGTTAATTACTAATTAGGATACTTGAGATTGTGTTCTATGTTGTGTACTTCACTTGGGGATTTACACCTAGGCTTGTTGCAACAGTTACCTTATATATTTCTTGGTCGGAAATCTGCTTCTCTTTGCAACAGATTCTGATCCGTCTCTAAGGAGGATGCGTTTCACCTATTCTTTTTCCTGATGGTTATCTCCATATAAATTTCGTATGAATCGCTAGGGAACTACTTATTTGTATTGGGATACTTTGTATTTAGGAAAATTTGGGTCAACGACCTAATATCTAGACCCAATATAATGTCAAATGACCTCATTTTTTAAAAAAACTGTCAATTTACCTTCTGCTGATGTTATCACGATATGAGATTACAAGAATTGCCCCCTGATAACTGTCTCGCTCTCGCTACTTGGATCTCGCTCTCACTGTCTATCTATATTCTATTGTGATGTGATTGTTTGTCACTGTACGATTGATTTGACAATTTTCACGAAATCTGTCTATAACTTAAAATCGTTAACATACAGCAAATATGTAATGGTGAATTCTTTAAAATCTAAACTTTATTTGAACTATCATTTTTTTGAACGGATATTTATTAAACGAGGTTTTCCAGAACAGAGTTTTTTGGAACCAAACAAGTTTTCAAAACGTGTTTTTCAGAATAGAACAAATTTTTCTTGAACTTGGTTTCATTGGTGTTTGTAGAAACGTGGTCTAAAAAAAGTTATGTAAATAGACAATGTAAATAGCATAACGAAAGGGGTGTGAGAAAGAGCGACAACAAGAAAGTTGGAGAGAGAGAGCGATAGTGAGAAAGGTGGAAAGAGTGAGATTGAACGACAGCGCGAGAGCGAGATTGAGCGACAACGTGAGAGCGAGATACATCGAGAGCGAGAGCAATTGGGAGCGACAATGAGAGAGATCCATGTGTATTACTATCTGCTTAATAAAAAAAAATATTCTTTTGCTCTGTAGGATGACAGAAGAGTGTGTACTAATTCAATACGAAGGTCATTGGGATGAGAACCAAAATTTGTATGTTAGAGGCGAGCCAACAGGAATCATTGTATCTATTACCTTGAAGTATGAAGAACTTAAAGCTCACATTTACAGGGTTGCAAATGTAAGTTTCTCAGAGTTTGATGTTGTTACGAGAGTTAAATATAAGCTTGACTTTAAAGCCCCTCCACAGTACATACGGAATGACGGTGATGTTTGCTTCCTTCTTTTCCGGGACAACCTTTATAGAGTTCAGCTATATGTAATGCTAAAATCATACCACGACAAAAATGTGAATATGAGTCATGATGGTACAGGTGTAGACAGACAATACGAGGTATCATATGACCTTAATCGAGAAGTGGGTGATATTCCATTGTCTATGAACACTCAACTATCAACATTATCAATAGACAATGACAATATTCATGCAGTGGACTTGGAGAGAGAAACTCAATGTAACGGACTTGTGCTTGGTAATGAGAGATCAGGAAGACTTACTTCAATGGATTATGGTCCTCCAGAAGAGCGTGATCCTTTCGTTGTTGGTAATGAGAGATCGACAGGCTTGAATTTTATGGATTGTGGTCCTTCAGAAGAGTGTGATCCTTTCGTGGTTGATAATAAAAGATCAGTAGGATTGATTTCTATGGACTGTGGTCATTCAAAGGTGCAAAAACCTGCAGTGGTTGTTATTGAGAGATCGACAAGATTGAAGATGTCTTCATGTCGTAGAGAGGAATTGATTATGCATGGTACCTCTTCATCTGAGACAGATGTTGAAGTTGGTCTTTTTTTTTTTTTTTTTTTTTTTGTAGTAAGAGTGATTTAAAAATGAGACTGTCTATTTTATCCATAAATAATGATTTTGAATATAAGGTAAGGAAGTCAACTAAGTCTTTGTTTACTGTCAAATTTATGGAGGATAATTGTAAGTGCAGTATTCATGCAGTAAAAATTCCAGGTGTGACATATTTAAGATCACGAAGTATATGCGGTCGCACATATGTTCTATTGGAATTTTAAATCATGATCATAGACAAGCAATAACTGCGGTAGTTGGTGAACTAATCCTAGAAAAGTTTACAAGCATAGGACATGTTTATAAACCTCGTCACATCGTTGAGGATATGAGGAAATAGTACGGCGTAAATATAAGTTACGATAAGGCGTGGTGTGCAAGGGAAACCGCTTATGCTCTCACTTGGGGTACTCTAGAAGATTCGTACGTTGTTTTACATGCATATGGTGAAGCGTTAAAAATGAAGAATCCAGGTACAAGATTTGAAATCGAACTTGAAAATGATATCCATTTCAAGTACATGTTTATGGCATTAGGGCCTTATATTAGAGGTTTTTCAAGTTGTCAGCCTGTGATAATTATTGATGGATCGCATCTGAAAGGAAAATACAAAGGGACCATGTTGGTCGGCGTTTCCATGGATGACAATAACCAAGTTTACCCACTAGCATATGCCATAGTGGACAATGAAACTGATCGAGCTTGAAAGTGGTTTATGTCAAACTTGAAGTGTGCCATTGGAGAACCCTCTAACTTGGTGTTCATGTCCAATCGAGTGGTATCTATTAGCAATGCCATTCGTGCAGTTTTTCCAATGACATTTCATGGATTGTACACATACTACCTAGAAAATAATATTCTTTCCAACTTTAAGGACAGTATGATTGTTGGGATGTTCAAGAATGCAGCTAGAGCATTTCGCATGTCAGAGTTCCAAGCACACTGGGACCAACTACGTACTTTTTGAAATGGTGTTGTATCGAAATATTTGGAGGATATTGGTCTTGAAAGGTGGGCACGTGTTTACCAAACAGAACGAAGATACGATAACATGACGTTCAATAGTGCAGAGTGTTTCAATTCATTGACCAAAGAATATCGACAGTTGCCTATAATGTGCTTATTGGAACATGTTCGAGGCCTCATCCAGTCATGATTTTATGAACGGAAAAATTAGTGGGCATCTCGAACGATGTCACACTTGGACTACTGTGAAAAACGATTAGCAACTGAGTGTGACAAAGGCAGACGATATCGAGTTGAGCCGATTGATTGTTATAAGATCCATGTGCGGGACAATCGATTGGACGGTATTGTGAACCTTCATACGAAGGAATGCATATGCAAGGAATTTGACTCACTCGGTATCTCATGTTTGCATGCAATTGTGGCTGCACGAGAACGAAATGTCCCCATCCAAGGTTTGTGCAGTCCATTCTATAACTTTAACTCCCTTGTGGCTACTTGTGTAGAGCCTGTAAATCCACTCGGTCACATATTTGAATGGAAGAAACCTCTGGGATATGTGAAAAAGCATATTGCACCTCCTAGAAGAGTGGTACAGGTCGAGCGACGAAGAGTACAAAGAATACCATTAAGAGGAGAATAATGCAGACAAATAAAATGTGGTAGGTGTTGGAACTCCGGGTATAATCAACAAAACTATAGTGAATCACTCACATTTGGGCGACCTACTGATTCTAATCCAAATGATTCAAATGTCGGTCGATTGTAATTTTCTATGTGCCACTTGTAATCCTCAAAACTATAACTTTCTATGTGCCATTTTAATCCTCAAAACTGTAATTTTCTATGTGTCACTTATCTATTCACGAATCTCTTCAAATGTATCGCTTATCTCGCTCTCCCTTTTATAAGTTTAATTAAGTGGTTTTCTATTCATGAATCATTCTGGAGACGTCTCGCTCTCGCTAATCTCGCTATCACTTGTAATCCCTTTTAAAATGTCTCACTTATGAGTTTAATTACTAAAGTTTGTCTATTGATGAATCTCTTCAAATGTCTCGCTTATCTCGCTCTCCCTTTTATAGGTTTAATTAAGTGGTTGTCTAT
Organism: Benincasa hispida; assembly: GCF_027475165.1. Classification (NCBI taxonomy): domain Eukaryota; kingdom Viridiplantae; phylum Streptophyta; class Magnoliopsida; order Cucurbitales; family Cucurbitaceae; genus Benincasa; species Benincasa hispida. The sequence goes on from NC_143486.1 coordinate 74,507,707, forward strand.
TCATGAATCATTTTGGAAACGTCTCGCTCTCACTAATCTCGCTATCACTTGTAATCCCTTTTAAAATGTCTCGCTTATAAGTTTAATTACTAAAATTTGTCTATTCATGAATCTATTCAAATGTCTTGCTTATCTCGCTCTCCCTTTTATAAGTTTAATTAAGTGGTTGTCTATTCATGAATCATTCTGGAAACGTCTCGCTCTCGCTAATCTCACTAATCTCGCTATTGAAGGAACTCTTATTAAATAATACCTTTGAGCAGAAGCAAGATCGTTCCAAAACTCATTGTGACAGAATTAACGCATTCACAATCAAACAGACTAGATATGCATTATACAAAAAATTACCGACTGAAGGAACTCTTATACAAGAGTACCTATGAGCGTAAGTGAATCTTTCCAATTCATTGTGACAAAATTTCCACATATACATTCAAACATATAAATATGTATTCACAACACTAAATTACTAGCATGCTTAAAGGATCAATAAATAAAAGATCGAGAGATCATACCAGTTGAAGACTTTTCTTCACAGCAAATCTCGCTTTCGTTAGAACGACAAGCTGTCGTTTAGCAACTCTCATTCGTCTACCTTGAACAGTCTCCACACGAATAGAAGAAAATGGGGACGACATCACCACTAAGAGCCCTCAGTATTCTCGAAGTGAGAATCCAAAGGGTGGGCTTTGTTTGGATTTGATAGAGGGAAGAAGGAAGATAGATCGTATACAACGATCAAGAAAATAGGAGAAAGGCTCGTCTATCATATAGACAAAAATGCTTGATCGTTTAGGTGAAGTATACAATTGTGTAGGAAAAGGTAAACGATCGTCCATATGATCGTGTAGGAAAAGCTAAGCGGTCGTCTATACGATCGTTTAGAAAAACTCGGGCACTAAACGTGAAGGATCTTATACCGAGAGTTCCATGAGCATGTTCAAATCGCTCCGATTTCACAGTGACCGAAATACAAATGATATACATTCAACACATACAGTTATGCACATAAATCTAATTATCGGCATGCTCATAACATGATAAATAACAGGGAAAGGGTTTCATACCACTTCAAGACTCTATTCGAACTTCTGAACCCCAACGCAGCAGATCCCTCCAACAGATCTACCAACACTTGATGGGAACGTCGATTGCAACAACACGATCACGCGAACTCGAACGATGTAGCGAGGATGACACCACCATTAATGAACCCCAGGTATTCTCGGAGTGAAAACCTAAAGGGTGAGCTTTGGTGAATTTGGTAGATGACGGAGGACAACGATTCGTGTAGACGATAAGCAAGTGAAAGATATAACAGTGCTATCGTATAGCAGGAATGCTTATCGCATAGAGGACTTACACGATCGTGTAGGAAAAGCTGAATGATCGTTTAGATAAATCGTGAGGTATACGGTCATTTAGATGGAGAAGCAACTATCGTATAGGCTCTCGAGCGATCGTTTCACGAATTTTGCGGTCGTAGAAATATTGAATGCGCTATCCAAAATGAAAAACTCTTTTCATTTTTAACCCGTCGGTTACCATAACCAACGCTGCCCAGTATCCACGTCCGAACGTGGAAAAATGGATTAATTATCATATAATCAATCAATCAATTATTTAATAAATATAATCATATTATATTTATATCTTATAGTTTGATATTACATATCTACTATAGTTTTTTCCCTCTACTTGATATAAATCATATTTATATATGATTTCCTCCAAAATAATGTATCTCATACATTTAGTCAATTATATCACATATAATTAACCAGTCCAATTATATCATATATAATTGAACTTCTTCTTGTCAATTTGAACATTTAAAATTAACCCAAACACTGGTTCTCGACTTTATCTAAGCTACCCAGGGGACCTAATGGACTTGTCGCTCGAAGCTCCAACGGTACGTGAATAGCTGACTAAACTTTTTAGCCACGAGATCCACCATCCGTTAACTGTTAGTGATTCCACTAAAGACCAACAACTAAACTCTTCTTACCACAGATATATTTCTGTGTCCATTGGATATAACCAATCATGAGTACGATGACCCTTCACAGATGCTCGTAAGTACAGTTGGGCCAATTTACCATTTTGTTCCTGTAGTTACATCTCATTCCTTAAGTACAACTGATTCCTCTAATGAACAATACACATAGTCCAACTATGTGTGAATCCCTCTCGGGAAAAAAGAAGGTGTGTGGTGCCACATTGTTCGAGCCCCAGAATCAGCCCTTAAGGGAGCCATCTATCTACTTACCCCTACCTCGGGGAAGGAGTGAATTCCATTTTGTGTAGCTGAGTTTCCAGCTCCCAAATCAGACGAATCCCCAAAATGGTAGGTTTGAATCGGTGACCTGGCCACTTGCACCTATACAAATCAAAGGACCGCCCTCAATCACAGAAGTTCCTAACTCACTCAGGATTGAGGTCATGTTACCTATGGTCATCCTAGTAAAGTGAAGTCTTTGTCATGAACGGTATTATATAACGAGACGTTAACGCTTCGTGGTCAGGTCTTATACAAACTCTTTGTATAGGACGCCCCCGCTCGTATGTCCCCAACACGAATGATCAGAATCAGACCATCTTTGACAAGTCACAACATTTATGACCATTCCACAAAGCGGGTCGCGTCCGTAGCGTTACCAGGATAATGTTTCCCTCATATATCCATTTACTACAGACCATTTTGGTTATCACTCAATACATGATCCACTTATATGTCACCACATATATGCTTGAGTCACATATAGATAACCAGAGATTTTATGTTTATTGGTTTGTGGTAAAGCAAATAAAACAATAAACCGAGCAAAATACAAGATGTGAAGTAAATATCATATATAAACAACACAAGTGTTTGTACATACTGTTTACAAACTACATGACACGAGACTTTAGGGCATCAACCCCAACAATCTCCCACTTGTCCTAAAGCGAAGTGGGGTGTACAAAAAATTTAGTACAATACAATAAAATAGCACATAAAAGCCCAGTACAAGAAAATCTCCCATTTTCCCTAGTCCAGCCGCAAGCGATCCTGTAGACCCATGCTTCGTAGGTGACCCTCAAACACTGTAGCCGTGAGAGCCTTTGTAAACGGGTCAGCAACATTGTGCTTCAAAACGATCTGCGTGACGATCACGTCCCTTCGATGCACTATCTCGCGGATCAGATGATACTTCCGCTCTATGTGTTTGTCGCGTCGATCATTGCCCCACTATTATCACAATAGAGGGTAATGGCCTAGACATATCTGGAACAACTTCCAGGTCTGTCAAGAACGTCCTGAGTCAGACAACCTTCTTAGCAGCTTCGCAAGCCGCTACGTACTTTGCCTCCATAGTGGAGTCGGTGATGCACCCCTACTTAGTGCTTCGCCACACTATAGCTCCTCCGTTAAGAGTAAAGACTGGCCTTAATGTGGACTTGTGAGAGTCCTTATCAGTCTGAAAGTCAGAATCTGTGTATCCTGTAAGGATCAAATCCCTTGAACCATACACGAGCATGTAGTCCCTTATTCTTCGAAGATACTTGAGGACACTGTGGTCTAGTGACCCTGGCCTAGGTTAGATTGATACCTACTGACTATGCCCACAACGTAGCAGATGTCTGGACGAGTATAGAGCATCACACACATCAAACTGCCAACGACAGACGCATATAGAACCCGTCTCATCTCCTCAACCTCTTGAGGCGTCTTAGGAGACATTTCCTTAGACAAAGTGACTCTATGCCTGAACGGCAGTAGGCCCCTCTTTGAGTGCTGCATCGAGTACTTGAGCAACATCTTGTCAATGTACGATGCCTAAGACAGTGTTAGCACTTGTTCTTACAATCCCGAAAGATCTGTATACCTAGAATAAACCGAGCCTCTCCAAAATCTTTCATTTGGAATTGGGTCGCTAGCCAGTTCTTAACTGTAGTCAGTAGACCTACATCATTCCCAATTAGTAGGATATCGTTTACATACAACACTAAGAAGACTACTAAAGCATTGATGATCTTCTTGTAGACAAAAGGTTCATCAACATTTTGGTCAAAGCCATACGACTTAATCACAGTATCAAACCGTATGTTCCAAGATCGAGATGCCTATTTCAAACAATAAATGGACTGATTCAGTTTGTAAACCTTTTGCTCGTGACCTTGGGCTATGAATCCCACGGGCTGTACGATATAAATGGTCTCCTCAAGATTTCCATTTAGAAAGGCCGTTTTGACGTCCATTTGCCAAAGCTCATAATTATAATATGCTGCAATGGACAGGAGGATGCGGATCGACTTTAACATGGCAACAGGCGAGAAAGTCTCCTCATAGTCGACTCCCTCTACCTGGGTATAACCCTTTGCCACAAGTCGAGCCTTGAAGGTCTGTACCTTCCCATCAACACCCCGTTTGCGCTTGTAGATCCATTTACAACCTATAGGGTGAACCCCATCAGTCTGATCTACAAGATCTCATACTAAGTTGAAGTACATCGACTCTATCTCAAGATCCATGGCCTTGACCCATTCATCCCGGTCAACATCCTCCATTGCCTTCTTATAAGACAACGAATCCTCAACGTCGCCATCTACTACCATAGCAAGATTTTCGTGAAACCCAAATAGCGAACGGGTGGGTTCACAACCCTCCCACTACGTCTAGGTTACCTCAACTTTTGAGGTGGAACCGACTACTGGATGAACTCCCATCAACAACTCTTGTTGATGTAGTAGACTCTTTAACAACTCTCGTTGAAGTTTCAGTAGTTTCATTTGAAAGCTCACGCAACATGACTTTACTTCGTGGACTGTGCTCCCTTATATGATCCTCCTCTAGGAAAGTAGCATTTTTTGAAACAAACACCCTATTTTTCGTCGGATCATAAAAATAACCCCCTCTTGTACCTTTAGGGTAGCCTACAAAGAGGCACAATCTCGACCGTGGTTCTAACTTCTTGGGATTAGCCTCAAGCACATGTGCAGGGCAACCCCAAATGCAGAAGTGACGTAAACTAGCTTTACACCCGTTCCACAACTCCAGAGGTGTTCTTGCAACACTCTTGGAGGGAACACAGTTGATTATATACACCGCAGTCTCCACTGCGAAAGCCAAAACGAGTCCGGTAAGGAAGCATAACTCATCATCGAGCGAACCATGTCTAACAGGGTCCTATTTCTCCTCTCCGCTACACCATTCTACTGAGGTGTACCCGACGCTGAGAGTTGAGAAACGATTCCATGTTCTATTAAATAGTCCTGGAATTCCGAGTCCAAAAACTTTCCACCTCGATCCGATCAAAGTGTTTTAATCCGTCTATCTAATACGTTTTCAACTTCAGGCTTGAACTCTTTGAAATTTTCAAAGGATTCAGACTTCCGTTGCATAAGATAAACATACCCGTACCTAGAGTAATCATCAATAAAACTGATAAAATACTCATAGCCACCTTGGGCTCGCACATTCATAGAACCACAAAGGTCATAATGTACTAACTCAAGAGGCTCCTTGGCTCTAGAACCTTTTCCAGTAAAAGGTCATTTAGTCATCTTACCCTCAAGGCAAGATTCGCACACAGGTAAATAATTTTCTTCTAACTCACTTAAAAGTCCATTTTTCACCAATCTCTCAATCCTATTGAGATTAATGTATCCTAAATGTAGATGCCAAAGATGGGCATTTTCTTTTGGAGAAATTCATCGACGTTTTGATTGAGTTGTTCTGAACATTTCAGTAATATGGAGGGAATTAATGGCTAACGGCCTTAGCACATATAAATTCGATTCCAGATTTGTTGTGCAAATAAAAACACCATCTTTATGAATAAACGCTTTATTCAAATCAAAAGAAATAGTGTATTTACATTGCAATAAATACTTTACAGAAATAAGGTTCCTTTTTAGTTAAGAAACAATATATACATCATTCAAGATAAGAAACCTATTCTGTAAAGCTAACTGAAGTCCTCCCACTGCCACAGCTGAGACGACGTGCCTGGTGCCTACTCACATCGTCATCTCACCAGCCTCCAGTAGTCGCCAAGATCTAATCCCCTGAAAAAAAGAACAAACATAGTTAGTGGCGCCTGAATCAATTATCCAGGCAAAATCATCATTCTCCACTAAACAAGTTTCAAGCACAAGTAAATCACATTAACCTTTATCGGCCTTGGCTGCTTTCTTCTCTTTCAGATATCGAGGACAGTTCCTCTTCTAATGTCTAACTTGGTTATAATGGAAACACTTTCCCTTAGCAACTTGTGGACGCCTCATCGGGGCGACAAGCGGTGGGTTAGCAGGTGTCTTCCCTTTTTCTTTACCACCCTTTTTCTTTTTTCTCTTTGCAGAGTTAGAAGTGGAAGGTGCAGACTTCGTTCCTGAGGTCGAACCTCTATGGAACGTCCTAAAGGATGAAGCAACATTTTCCTCACCCTTCCCCCTCTCTTTACTTTTCAGTAAAGATTGGTATGTCTGCAACTCGTTGGGGAGAGTTATAAGGTTATACTTCACTTTGTTAAGAATTACATTACTAACAAAGTGCATGAAGCTCTCCAGCAAAGAATGCAGGATTATGCTAACCTGGTTGCCCTAATCGATGGTAGATCCATTCAACTCCGCCACATTGAAGTGGACCATCATGTTTAGCACATGTTCATGAATAGAGGTGCCTTCTTGCATTTTGGAGTTGAAAATGTATTTAAGAGCCTCATGCATAAGTTGTTCAGACGGTTGTCCAAACATCCCCCGCAGAGACTTCATGATTTCACGCACTGAGACCATAGGCTCATGTTTCTTGGCCAAGACTTCAGAAAGACTTGCCAAGATGTAGGCTCGGGCCTTCTCATTACCCTTATCCATCGCTCGTATGCCTCCCAAACATTTCAAGTGACATTTGGAGCTGGAATAAGAGGACAAGCCTCCATGAGAGCGAACATGAGATCCTCGATTATTAGGATCGTCGTGATCATGTGTTTCCATGTTGAAAAATTATCGCCAGTTAGTTTTTTGACGCTTAACAACGATAAGGTGGTTGTTGCTATTTGAAAATGTTGCTGAAAATACGAACAAAACTTTATTAGATTTTGCTAAACCACTTTTAAACCATTCAGTTCTGCAAAACAGTTTCAAGTACCCTAAGGTATAGACTTCTATTTTGCAATGATGCCCCAATGAGTCAGGATAAATGCCACTGGTGGGGTGATCAGTTGCCCCTTCGCTGGGATGAGACATTCTCAACCATTAGGCAGAATCAACTCTTGAAACTGAACCTAACAACCACCATTTTTTTGGTCCAAAATCGTTAACCTTTAACTATTCCGCGTAAGTGTAACCGCTTGCTTTCGGTGCCAGAGTCCCGCCCTAATGCGCTTAGCATAGGGAAAAAATAGATTAAGACAAGAGACTAAGTTACCTTATCCTCTTACAGGAGATCAAATAAAGAAACAAGCAAAACTGCCATCCTTTAGGGGGGACACTCCCAAGGTGCCTCGAGGCGATGCACAGTAACTTTATTCAACATAACGAGGGAGACCGAGGGATATGCTGTTGCACTTCTCGCTCCCACTTACTATGAATATTCTCTCCATCCATCTTGATATTGACCTACCCAAACACCATCCATTGGGGGGACACGCCAAAGGTGCCACAAGGCCGAGGATAGATCTCACAGTGTGGACTATTTAGGAGAAAAGTGAAAGGTTTAAGTGAAGCATCTTATGCCCCAAGTACCTCCCACTGAATGTTCTACCTAGGGATTCATTAACCTAGACAATCCGGCTACTGATTTTAGTCTAAGTCGTCTTCTTAAACTCTACTCATAAACAACGTTTGTCTATGAAATATGAGCAAGTTCAAGTAGTCACATTTAAACACTTTAATGGACTGTCCTTAACTTGCATGCATGCATAAAATCTATCTAATTCACTTTTCCAGGTAAGTTCCCAGGTAGGGGTGTTATGTTTCCGTCAACTTAAATACCCTAGCCTAGACAGAACCCGCCTTAGACAAAGGGTCCCTTATAGATAGATTTGCTACACTTTAACCTTTTATTAGTCAATTTAATCCTATTAAACTGATTAAAAGATTAAAGCCTTAGGGTTTCTAATCATATTAGAACCGTGATCTTAGGTCTATGTGATCCAAGTTTTAAACACTTTAAGACCATGAATTAAACCTAAGTGAGCATGCATGTCTTTCTTATTTCTTTTGGTTCTAATTTCTCTTTAACTTTTAAAAAGAAACAACTAAAACCATCGTGCACAACGAGGCATTTATAACATTCATAAAATAACCTATGTGTCATGCTTCATGTAGTGTCTGGTCATTACTATATATATAACTTTTATATAATGCATAATAACCAAGCAAACATGCTATCATTCACTCTTATACTATAATAATTATAATATAAAGATGATGTATGTCAATGCTTTTTATGCATGCATAAATATAACTCTTATATTATATGATGCACGAGCATGCTCTTACATAATTAAAATCATGCTTCTCTAAATTATAACAATTACAATAAAGAGATGATGCATGATCATTGCATAACCTAAGGTGGCATTTACTATATGTGCATACCATATGACATATAATAAATACACATCGCATGTAATAAACAAAAGGATTAATGGACCGGGATGAGCTTTTATACACAAAAAAAGGGAATGAAAAACCTTATCTATTACATTTTTCATCGAACAAACCGGTTCACAGGCGAACCAGGTCTTGAACCGCCAGGAGATCTTCATCGTGTAGCAAACTCCAGCAGGTAGACGATCGTTCAACACACACTAGATGATAAGAGCATAAGAAAACGATCGCGTAGACGACGACAAGGCTGCGAAGCCTGACCGTCCATGCGATCGTGTAGCGCGACGACAGGTAAACGATTTACCTTGAGTTACTAAGCGATCATTTAGTCAGTTACTAAGCGATGAAGCTTGTTGACTTAAATGATTGTCTAGCGCACGTGTTTTAAACGATACACGAGTGTCTCATCGTCTAACCGAATCATGCAAATTGGCAAACAATTTACCTTGCGATGCTAAGTAATCGTTTAGTCAGTTACTAAGCAATGAAGCTTGCTGACCTAAACGATCGTCTAGCTCGCCCACGCATTAAACGATACTCAGTGATCGCGTACCCAATCGTCAACCCGATGCGACTAACACTTGATCGCATTCCTCATCGTTTAATCGATGCGTTCAACCGTGATCGCCTACTTCTTCATCTTTACAATGCGATGGACAACGATCAAGTAGAACTTCTTTTGCACGATGCGATCAACCCTAGATCGCCTCCTTCCTCGAAGAGCCGCAACGCTTGCCCAGAACTTCGACGAACGGCTCAAAACTTCAAACAAACTTTGAATACAGACTCGATAACGATCATTAATGCCAAAAAATGCAGGGGCCTTTACAAACAACCGCAAATGTAAAAGGATTTAAACAAACCGAGGCTAATCATGCCGAAAAGATCCATTAATCCGACACATCCACGACAGATTTAACAATTAAAACAGCGTAGAAATGCACCCACCATGAATGTATATTTCATTTCGTTGCAACAGATGAAATCGAAGTATTAGAACCTGTCTCTGATACCAATTGAAGGATCTCATACCGAGAGTTCCATGAGCGTGTTCAGATCACTCCAATTTCACAGTGACCAAAATACAAATGATATACATTCAACACATACAGTTATACACATAAATCTAATTATTGGCATGCTCAGAACATGATAAATAACAGAGAAAGGGTTCCATACCAGTTGAAGACTCTCTTCGAACTTCTGAACCCCAACGCAGCGGATCCCTCCAACAGATCTACCAACACCCTGCGGGAACGTCGACTGTAACAACACGATCAACGCGAATTCGAATAATGCATCGGGGACGACACCACCACTAATGAACCCCAGGTATTCTCAGAGTGAAAACCTAAAGGATGGGCTTTGGTGAATTTGGTAGAGGACGGAGAACAACGATTCGTGTAGACGATAAGTAAGTGGGAGATATAACGGTGCTATCGTATAGCAGGAATGCTTATCGCATAGAGGACCTACATGATCGTATAGGAAAAGCTGAACGATCGTTTAGAAAAAACGTATATGATCGTTTAGATAAATTGTGAGGTGGACAATCATTTAGACAGAGAATCAACTATCGTATAGGCTCTCGGGCGATCGTTTCACGAATTATTTTGAGCGGTCGAAGAAATATTGAATGCGCTATCCAAAATGAAAAAATCTTTTCATTTTTAACCCGTCAGTTACCATAACCAACGTTGCCCACTACCCACGTCCCAACGTGGAAAAAATGGATTAATTATTATATAATCAATCAATCAATTAATTAATAAATATAATCATATTATATTTATATCTTATAGTTTGATATTACATATCTACTATAGTATTTTTTTCCTCTACTTGATATAAATCATATTTATATCTGATTTCCTCCAAAATAGTGTATCTCATATATTTAGCCAATTATATCATATATAATTAACTAGTCCAATTATATCATATATAATTGAACTTCTTCTTGTCAATTTGAACATTTCAAATTAACCCAAACACTGGTTCTCGACTTTATCTGAGCTACCCAGGGGACCTAATGGACCTGTGACTCGAAGCTCTAATGGTACGTGAATAGCTGACTAAACTCTTTAGCCACGAGATCCACCATCTGTTAACTGTCAGTGATTTCACTAAAGACCAATAGCTGAACTATTCTTACCACAAATATATTTCTATGTCCATTAGATATAACCAATCATGAGTACGATGACGCTTCACAGATACTCGTAAGTATAGTTGGGCCAATTTACCGTTTTACCCCTGAAGTTATATCTCACTCTTTAAGTACCACTGATTCCTCTAATGAACAATACAACATAGTCCTGTGTGAACACCTCTCGGGCTAAGAGAAGGTGTGTTCATACATATTATTTACAAACTACAGGACACGAGACTTTAGGGCATCAACTCTAACAAAACGATCATTTAGTAAAAGGTAAGCGATCGTATAATAAATAGCGGACGTGGGTGTAAGCGTTAAGCAATCGTTCAGTACTATCGTATAAGTAAGCAATCGTTCAACACTATCGTATGGGCTCTGATTTTACTAAGCGATGACACACTTAAGCGATAACACACTCTGCCAATCAAATGATTAACACACCGTGAGCTATTTAAGCGTCTCAAAGTGATTCTTCATCTTACTCATCCGTTATGAAAACAGAAGAGATGTCGCCCAATTAACAGATAATAAATATAATCACATTATATTCATAACCTATGGATTAGTATCATATATTAACCATAGTATTCTTCCTCCACTAGATAAAAATCATATTTATATCCAATTTCCTCTATAATAATGTATCTCATACATAAAGTTAATTATATCATATATAATTAACTAGTTCAGTTATATCATATATAATCGAACTCGCTTTTGTCAATTTGAACATTTCAAACTGACCCAAAACTTATTCTCAACTTGTATCCAAGCTACCAAGGGGACCTTATGGACCTATGGCTCGAAGCTCCAACGGTACATGAATAACTAACTAAACTCTTTAGCCACGATATCCACCATCCGTTAACTGCCAGCATTCCACTAAAGACCGACAGCTGAATTCTTCTTACCATAGATATATTTCTATGTCCATTGGATATAACCAATCATCAGTACGATGACCCTTAACAGATACTCGTAAGTACAGCTGGGCCAATTTACCGTTTTCCCCCTATAGTTACATCTTACTCTTTAAGTACCACTAATCCCTCTAATGAACAATACAACATAGTCCTACTATGTCTGAACACCTCTCGGGCCATGAGAAGGTGTGTGGCGCCACATCATTCAAACCCTGGGATCAGCTCTTAAGGGAGCAATCTATCTACTTACCCTTGCTTCGAGGAAGAAGTGAATTCCATCTTGTGAAGTTGAGCTCCCAGCTCCCAAATAAGACGAATCCCCAAAATGGTAGGTTTGAGTCGACGCTCTGTGTTGGGTTTTATGTCCTAAAACTCGTGGTTTTTAAACAGTAGAACTTATTCTGAAAATTAAATAAAGTTGTTATTGAATATATTGTTTTTTTTATAAATCTAACAAACCGAAGTCCCTTGACTATTACATGAGTATTTGAACTTTATGTGGAGATATACAAGTGGATCAGGTTCGAGTAAATAGTCAAAATGATCTATAGTATATGAATAAAGTTGGGTGCCTTATTCTGGGGAAATTTATACGGATGACCCAATTTTTAGGTCCAAAATGTCAAATGACCCATTTTTTAAAAATTATGTCAACTGACCCTCTATTGACATCATCGCCATACCAAATTATGTAAATTTCCCTTACTTCTTCGTTTTCTTACCTTTTTATTGAAAACCCACCAAAACTAAAAATTCTTCATTCAAATTTCCCAAGGCTAACAGCTTTGTATTGTTCATAAACTAAAAACTCTTTAGAATCCATCATTTTGGCTTGCAAACGATTCTACTGCCGCTGACAAATCGAATATGATCGGTAAATCTTTCAATCTGTGCCTAAAAATGTCTTACACTGATCGGTAATGGGGCTTTGTGGGTCGTTCTGGGTTTAGAAATACTGTGAACATATGGTTTTTTTTTTTTGTTTTTGATGTGTTCTGTGGTTGAAGACGAGTAGAAAGATTTTGTGAGTGAGATAAGTGAGAGTGAAATCGGTAGAGCGATAATAGAAAGAGCGACACCAGAAAGGGTGGGTTGTTCTGGGGTTTAGAAATACTGTGAACCTATGGGTTTTTTGTTTGTTTTTCTATTTTTCGATGTGTTATGTTGTTGAAGATGAGTAAAAAGAGAGAATGTGAGCGAGATAAGTGAGAGTTACTAGAAAGAGCAACACTGGAGAAAGCGATACCGAAGAGAGCGACACAGAGAGAGCGATACCGAAGAAAGCGACACCGGAGAGAGGGATAATGGAGAGAGAAACACCAGAGAGAGTGATACCGGAGAGAGCGATACTGGAGAGAGTGATACCAAAGAGAGCGACACCAGAGAGAGTGATACTGGCGAAATCGAATCCAGCAAGATTTAAACAGAATGTTGTTTTACAATTTTTTTTTTTTTAAGGAGTTTACTAATTGAATCTTTATTTCATGCAGGAGTGATTTAAGATGGCAACACGTTTTAGAATACCCATTAGCGATCGATTTTCCAGTCAAGTAACGAGCTTGGCCCACATTGCTAATGCAAACAAGATTGTGAGGGAGAAGCTTACGCCAAGGCAGTTAGACATGTTCAAGAGAACCGTTTTTGGACGATTTGTAGATGTTGACATGGTGTTTAACAACCCAATTATCCATTACATGTTGCTGAGAGAAGTGAACAGGACAAGATCAGACTCAATATCTTTCTCTGTTTGTGGAAAGGTTATCACTTTTTCGAAGGATGATTTTTTGTTGATGACTGGTTTGTGGTAATCCCTAACACGAGTTGATCAGAACCAACAGTCCTCGTATGAACTTGCAATCAAGTATTTTGGTAATCGAGTGATGAAGGACACCTTACATCTTCATCGACTTGAAGAAAAATACAAGGAGTTGAAGTTTGAAAATGATGAGGATGTTATGAAGATCACAGTAGTCTACTATACTGAGGTATCAAGTTGTTATTGAATATATTGGTTTTTTTAGAAATCTAATAAACCAAAGTCCCTTTACTATTACATGAGTACTTGAACTTTATGTGGAGACATAAAAGTGGATCAGGTTTGAGTAAATAGTCAAAATAATCTATAGTATATGAATGAGGTTGGGTGCCTTATTCTGGTAACACTATTGGATGCGGCCTACTTTGTAGGTTTTACAAAAAGTTGTAAAGGGCTACAAATGAAGTGATCCTAATTCGTTCATGTTGGGACATGAGAAGTGGGGGTGTTCTGTGCAAATAAGTTTTGTACAAGATTAGACCACGAAACCAGTCACTCTTACTTTATAATGTTGTTTACTGTTTAAGAGTGACTATTTCAAAATGATGACCTAGGTAACTTGACCTTAATTCTGAGCTAATTATGAACTCTTATTTGTTCGAGATTATCCTTTGATATGCAAATGGTGAGAGTAGACCAACTACCTCTACTCAATAAGCTTATCATTTTGGGGACATAGGGTGCAAAACGGAATTCACTCCTACCTGACTAGGGTAAGTACCCTAAGTGATAAAGACTTCTGTTTCACAATGATGCCCTAACAAGGCAGGACAAACGTCACTGGTGGGTTGATCAGATGCCTCTTCACTAGGATGAGACACTCTCAACCATTAGGCAGAACCAACTCTTGGAACTGTAGCTAACAGTCACCATTTGTTCAGTTCAGAATTGTTAACCCTTAACAATTCCACGTAAGTGTAACCCCTCATTTTCGACCCCAGAGTTCAGCCCTAATGTGCCCACTATAGAGAAAAAGTAGATTAGGACAAGAGATAAGTAACCTTATCCTATACAAGATATCATATAAAGAAACGTACAAAACTGTCATCCTATAGGGGACACTCCCAGGGTGCTTCGAGGCGATGCACAGAAACTTTATCCAACCTAACAAGAGAGACCGTGGGATATGCTGTTGCACGTCCCGTTCCCACTTGCTATGAAAATTCTCTCCATTCATCTTGATATTGACCTACCCAAACACCATCCTTTAGGAGGACACTCCCAAGCTACCATGAGGCCAAGGATAGTTCTCACTGTGTGGACAATAAAGAGAGAAACTCGAGAGGTTTAAATGAAGCATCAGATGCCCCAAGTACCTCCCACTTAATGTTCTACCTAGGGGTTCATTAATTTAGACAATCCGACTCTTGGTTTTAATCTAAGTCAATTTAATTTGCCCAAAAACAACTTTTGTCTTTGAAATTAAGCAAGTTCAAGTAGTCACATTAAACTATTTAATGGACTGTCCTCAAATTTGCATGCATGCATCAAATCTATCTAATTCACCTTCCCAGGTAGGAATGTTCCGTTTCCGTCACCTTAAATACCACAACCTAGACAGAACCCGCCTCAGACAAAATGTCCCTTATAGATAGATTTACTACATTGTAACCTTTTATTAGTCAATTTAATCCTATTAAACTAATTAAAAGATTAAAGCCTAAGGTTGCTAATCATATTAGAATCGTGATCTTGGGTCTATCTCAACCAAATTTTAAAACACTTTTAAAACCATGATTCAAACCTAAGTTGGCATGCATGTCTTCCTTATAGTTTTTAGTTCTAATTTCCTTATAACCTTTATAAAAGAAACAACTACAACCTAATTTCCACACAACTAGGTATTCATAACACTTATAAATTTCACCTATGTGTCATGCTTCATGCAATATCCATTCATTACTATACATAACTTTTATATACAAGTAATGAACCAAGCTCACATGCTTTCCATACACCCTTATACTATAACACTTATAATATAAAGATGATGCATGTCTATGCTTTATGCATGCATAAATATAAATCATATATTATATGATGCATGAGCATGCTCTTACGTAATTTAAATCATGATTCTTTAAATCATAACACTCATAATAAAGAGATGATGCATGACCAATGCATAACCTAAGGTGGGATTTCTTCTATGTGGCATACCATATGACATATAAATAAACATACATCCTATGTACATTCATAAAGATTAATGAATTGGGATGAACCGCCTCAAAACCAAAAATAAAAAACTCTATCTATTACATTTTCCATTGATCAAATCGGTTCACAGGCGAACTAGGTCTTGAACCGCCGGACGAAGCTTCCATCATTTAGTAAACAGGGCTAGGTATATGATCGTTTAGTTACGATTGAGTACCAATAACTATACGATGAAGCATGAGGTACCCCATTGTTTAGCGCATAAGACAAAACACGTGAGTTCTAAACGATTGTTTAGATGACAACGTAGTTGTGAAGCACGATCGTCTAGACTAACACTTAACAAGAGATTAAGTAGACGATTTACTCTGTGATCGTGTGGTCAGGAACTAAGCGATGAAGCTTGCTAAGCTACACGATCGTCTAGTGCATTCACACAACCTACTCCTGAGTATCCGATACTCAATGATCATTTACCCCATCGTTTACACGACCCGATCGACTTTTGGTCGTCTTCATCCTCGAAGAACAGCAACCCTTGCATTGAAGCTTCTTCACAAACGACTCAGAGACTCAAACAACTTCTAAATTACAGACTCGATAGTAAGTTAATATGCCCAAAACGCAGGGGCCCTTACAATTAACTTCAAAATGTAAAAGAATTTAAACAACCAGAGGCTTCATCCTAGAAAATCCATTAATCCACATTCACAAACTATTTAACGCTTAAACAGAGAGCAGACGTG
The DNA here is from genome assembly GCF_027475165.1 of Benincasa hispida. Lineage (NCBI taxonomy): Eukaryota > Viridiplantae > Streptophyta > Magnoliopsida > Cucurbitales > Cucurbitaceae > Benincasa > Benincasa hispida. The sequence goes on from NC_143486.1 coordinate 74,524,108, forward strand.
CTTTTACCCACCGAGAAAGTAAGTTCTATTCTTTGCATCAATGAATTTGGAATATCAGAACCTGGCTCTGATACCAATTGAAGGAACTTTTATCAAAGAGTACCTCTGAGTGAAAGCGAGATCGTTCCAAACTCATTGTGATAGAATGAACGCATTCACAATAAATTAGATTAGACATGCATTATACAACAAATTACCGGCATGCTTTGAAAACTAAACAACAAAGAGAAGAGATACGTACCAATTGAAGAACCCTTCTTCATAGAAAATCTCGTTCTCACCAAGGACTGCTCCTCTCGCTCTCCCTAAGCACGTCCAAGTAATCGTCCACCAAATTTTCTACCAATGAACGGACTCCTCACGAACACAGCAGCGGGGAGGACACACCACTTAGAACCCTCAGTATTCTCGGTGTGAGAATCCAGGAGGTGTGGGCTCTATTGGATTTGGCAGAGGGAAGAAGAAAGAGAAGATCGTACACCACGACCAAACAAGTGGGAGAATATCGGGTCTATCATATAGACGACGCTTGATCGTTTAGGTAGAGGTACATGATCGTTTAGTAAATAGGCTACGATCGTATGGACGATCATTTAATAAACGCTCGGGCGCGTGATCGTTTAGAAAAAAGCTAGACGATCGTTTAGCAAATCCTATGCGATTGTTTAATAAGTTGCGCGCGTGTATACGATCATTTAGAAACGTTGAGCTATCGTGTAGGCTCTCGGTTTGCTATGCGATAGACAGTATACAACAAAACATGAGCGAATGTTTGATCACTTGCAAAATGAAAAAGATTTTCATCTTATTCTTCAGTTACGAAAACTGAAAGCAACCTCCCACTAACACACGGTTACGAAGAAAATGTCGGCACAATTATCCTATAATTGTCCAAAAATAAATAATAAATATAATCATATTATATTCATTAACCTATGGTTTAATATCACATCATGTAATACATTAACCATAGTCTTTTCTCCTCCACTAGATACAAATCATATTTATATCCATTTTCCTCCAATTAATGTATCTCATACATAAAGTCAATCATATCATATATAATTAACCAGTTCAATCATATCATATATAATCGAACTCTCTCTTGTTAATTTGAACACTTCAAATTGCCCCAAAAACTGATTCTCAACTTGAATCTATTGAGCTACCAAGGGGACCTTATGGACCTATGGCTCGAAGCTCCAATGGTACGTGAATAGCTGACTAAACTCTTTAGCCACAAGATCCACCATTCGTTAATTGTCAAACATTCCACTAAAGTCTATCGGATATAACCAATCAACAGTACGATAACCCTTCACAGATGCTCATAAGTACAACTGGGCCAATTTACTGTTTTGCCCCTATAGTTACATCTAACTCCTTAAGTACCACTGGTCCATTTAATGAATGATACAACATAGTCCTACTATGTGTGGACACCTCTCGGGCCATGAGAAGGTGTGTGGCGTCACATCATTCAAGCCCCGGAATCAACTCTTAAAGGAACAATCTATCTACTTACCCTTACTTTGAGGAAGAAGTGAATTCCATCTTGTGTAGCTGAGTTCCCAACTCCCAAATCAAACGAATCCCTAAAGTGGTAGGTTTGAGTAGGCGATCTGGCCATTCGCACCCATGGAAATCAATGGAGCACCTTCAATGGAAAGAGTTCCCAATTCACTCAAGATTGAAGTCATGTTATCTATGGTCATCTTAGTGAAGTGAAGTCACTGTCATGAACGGTGTTATATAACGAGACTATAACACTTCATGTTCTGGTCTTATACAAACTCCTTTGTATAGAACGCCCCCGCTCGCATGTGTCCACATGAATAATCAGGATCAGACCATCTATATCAAGTCACAACAGTTGTAACTATTCTACAAAGCGGGCCACATCAGTAGCGTTACCAGGATGAGGTTTCCCTCCTATATCTATATACTACAGACCATTTTGGTTATCACTTAAGACATGATCCACTTGCATGTCTCCCTGTACATGCTTAAGTTACAAACGACAACCAAGGATCTTAGTTTATTGGTTTGTGGCAAAGCAAATAAAACATCCAGTGTTCATAGAAAAAAGTGAAGAAAATATCATAGATTATACATCACAAGCGTTTGTTTAAAATTGTGTTTACAAACTACAGGACATGAGAGTTTAGGGCATCATCCTCAACAGTTATCACAACAAATATTCCACAATCTAATGACCCATGTTGTGTGTTCGTAAAGGTAGGTCGGGATATCTTCCAACGAAACGTTTCTATGTTCGGCTTCCAACGTTACAAGCCACAATAATGAAAAGCGATGGTAGGGTGTAAGTCAACAGTTCAAGAAAAGACTCCAGCTTCTTCTTCGATATCATGGATGGTAGTGAATCAAATACGAACAACCAGCCTCTATTTAGATCGAATGCAATCAACATCCAATGTTGATCGATGTTTGTTATCGTATACACGAAGTCCATATCTGACCACTTGACATCAAATTTACCCATGACATAATCTGGAAACGTCTCTTCCCCCCATGCTACAACAGCATGCAAAGTCGACTTGTTCTTAATATGTTTGTAGACTCCATCTAGAGAATTTAGGTGACTCTGCACGGCGAAAAGAACATTAAAAACACATAATAGTCAACCAACGTATTCCTATTTAGAAGTGCAGTAAATGGTTACCGTTATTCCAATTGGCAGGATAGTGAAGTTGACCATATACATGTCTTGGTCGCCTATAGAATTTATCTTTTATGAACTGAAATAGGATATTTAGGGTCTGCATCTAGAACAAGATATACGTTAGGAGAGGGGAGTAAACTGTATGTACTTGGTAAAAAGGACAAGGATCGTAAACTTACGTCACACTCAACCCATGAACTTGGTTCGGCCAACTCTTGGAAAAAGGATTTGGATAATGGTCGAACTGTATTTTCTCAAACCTCGTTGTCCGTATTTTTATCGGCAATCCAGTTCACCACTTCCTTGAATATAGCAGCTAGAACTTCATGCTCCAAGGAGTATTAGATCGTCGTTTTAAATTGTATCGTAGGTACCCTAGGAAGTGGGTATTTAATATTTGGACGATCGAAAGGAAGTTAAACCTTAATTTCCTTCTCTTTTGTTATTTTCCTTTTTGGTTCGATGGGAGGTGTGTATTTATCAACGACCTTTCTCTTACGTGTTGTTTTTATACTCTTGACCATAACCTAAAAAAATATAACAAAATGGTGAACATGTCAAATAACAAATATGAAGAAATAAATTTTCGAATCACATAATGATCATACCTGTGAATCGAGATGTATGGTGTTAGAGGAGGTCGTGATATTAAGCTGTACAAATGAATTGAGAGGTTGAGATGGATTAGGTGACATAGGTGGAGGTGGGGTAGGTGTCCTACGTACAGGTTAGATGGGTGACCGAGATAGACTGTAATATAGTGTAATAGAGACAAATTATGTCGTGGCCCATTTGTGGAGTGGGGGACCTCGTTGCCTCAAACATCGTGGAACCCTTCATAGACTGTAATATAGACAAAATAGTTGACAATTGTGCTTTAGATGTCTCTCGTGTCTGTCTCCAGGTTCGATACATGGGCATCCAAGCTCGATATTGAGCTGTCAATGCTTCGCAAGTACGAATATACATCAGGATCAATATTGCCTCCCTCTCTGTGGTCCGAAACTCAGGCTCAGAACGATCCTTCTCCGAGACAGAACACTCTTCCTCAGGCTCAGGACGTACATCACCCATCAGCACATCATGAAACATATCCTCTCTAAGGGTGTAAATAGGTTGGTGGATGTTTTGGTCCCCATCAGATTTGTTGTCCCTCATCCACCTTCTGAATTACCCTGATGTTTACCTTCCCCACCTTCTGAACTATTCTCTGAACTACTGCCACTCTTTAAACTACTAGAGCTCCCTAAACTCTCGGTGTCAGAGTGTGCTTGTCATATAGCCCGTCTATCAATTAGGGTGTCTTGAAACTTCTTTTCAGCATTGGACATGACAAGACCCTCTTTGACTTTTGTTTGCATTAAGGAACCTAGTAAGATGGCTAATATACATTTAACAACCGAATAAACATACATTTTAAGACTAAAAAATGTCTCTCTCAAGTGCTTTGAATGACATCGATGAGAGCATGACCACAATAATATATGAGGCACAGCTACCCTACTCTTTCGAGTGGCAACGTTCCCTGCTATTAATGATAGGATCTTGTACGTCCACACCTAAATCCAAATAACTCAAATTTATAACTACGTTAATGTTAAACCAAAGATAAAGTTAAGTTAAGGAACATCTACTTGGAATGCTTGGGGAAATCCACGAAGCGAGTACTTCACAACATAATTTTTATTTCCCCTCACCTTCTCCTTGTATAAACCAACGTTGTCATTTAGTGCAGTCTTCAGGGAATCGAGTGTCCTCTCCCAAATAATTGTACCCCAATCGAGATTTTTGTAGTAATCTATGTCTTCAACATCGTCAAATAAAGTACGATCAACAATTTTCTTTTGCTAGTTTTTACCCATCATTGCAACCTCTGTGTAATATACTAGGGTAATTTTAACAGCATCATCGTCATTTTCAAATACCAATTTTTTTGTATTCTTCTTCAAGTAAATTCAAGTGGAATGCATCTGAGGTCGACCAATTACCAAAGTACCTTGTCAAAAGTTCTTGTGAGGACTCCTCACTTCGTATAACTCGCGTAAGAGTCCGCCACAAATCAGTGATCAATAAAAAGTCATCCTTCGAAAATGTGACGACCATTCCTCTGACAAAGAAACTAGTCGAGTCAACTCCTGACTTTTTCACTTTCCTTAATAACATATGGTGGATTAGTGGGCTGTTGAATACAAGTTCAGTGTCGACAAAACGACCAAAAATTTTTCTCTTGAACATCTCTAACTGCCTTCTGGTAAGCTTCTCCTTTATAATCTTGTTGGAATTGGCAACGTGGGCTAGGCACATTACTTGCCCAGGAAACCTATCAACTTCACAAATTTTCAAAGATTTTGACATCTTAAATTACTCTTGCATTGTATGAGCATTCAATTTATCAATTAACAGATTCGTACTAAGAAGTCACTAAAAAAACATAATGTTAAAAGTCTCGCTTTCACCAATCTTGCACACCTCGCTCTTGATAATCTCGCTTTCGCCCATCTCACTCTAGCTCATCTCGTTTTCGCTCGTCTCGCTCTAGTCCATCTCCTTCTCACAAAACTCGTCCACTACCTTGTCTGACTCTAACTATATCTTCTTCATCCTCAACCAACATCGAAACCAAAAATAAAAAATAGACACGGTCGATTAAACCTCGAAACCAGTTATGAACGTGACGATAGATCAAACGAAACCAACCTAAACAAACACAACACAACATGCAAGACAAAAATTAAATTCACTTACCCAGTAGAGAACTTTGATTACGGCAGTAAATGGACGATGGTTTTGTAGAGTGAGATTGAATGACACTTGCATGAGAATTTTGAGCGTGGGACGACCGTTGAGTTTGAGCGCACGAGTATCGTATAGACTAGAGGGGCATTTTTGTAATCTCATACCGTGATGACGTAAGCAGAGGGTCAATTGACAGTTCTTTTAAAAAAAGAGGTCATTTGGCATTATGGACCGAAATATTAGGTCATTGGCCCAAATTTCCCTTGTATTTATTTATGCTCATGTATGCGTTTTTCTTTAATTTCAAGGTAAAGAGTTTAAAATATTTTTATTTTTAATAGTTAATGGAAAATATTTGATTTTTAATAGTTCATGGTTATGATTTGAATTTTAAATTTATTGAATTACCAAATCAAATCAACTTGATTTGAATTTTTGAATTAATGGATTTTTGTGTTATATTTTCATCCTTTTTATAATTAGTAATTAATAATCCTAATTTTTTTTTTACTAATTTCCTAATTTCGAAACATTTTTACTATTTTTCAAAATGAATCTTTAAAATTTGTTATTTCTCATGTCAACTAAAAAAATCACAAAACATAAACTATGAATAAATATTACCATTCTTAAATAGAAATCTAAAAAAAAAATATTAAAACCATGCATGCTACTAAGGGGCATTTGGCCCCTCAGTTGGATTGGGTTGGGTTTGGGTGGATAAAAAAAAACCCAGCCAATATTTGGTTCACCAATAACTAAAGAGGTTTATTGCCTTATTCACATTAACTCCTATTTCTCACTTGGTTATTCGTGTCAACTCTTCCAATTACTTTACTCCTATAATAATTACTAACTAAACTCAATTTTGTGCACCAAACGTCTCTTAATAGTATTTTTTTAGTTATAAACCAACCATCAAGCGGCTGATTGGAAGGTTGGAATATAATCAGATTACTGGGAATCAAAGAAGTGTTGCATGCATGAGAAATCGAGGATAGAACAAAAATAGGATCGTGAAGCGTGAAAATGTTGGAAAAAAGATCGAATTGAAAACCCATCGGGACGGAATGAGTTTAACATTACAAATCAGGTCCAAAACATTCAATCCAAATATATTTTTTGGATTACATTACAGTACAAAAAAATTCTATTACGGGTCTCCAAATAGTCGTAACGATGTCAATTAAACAGCTTTTGCCAATTACAAAAAACATTAGAAATATCTTACTTACAAGGTTTCGGTCAAATTGATAATCTACATGAATTAAGAAACATGCTTTAACTGACGGATGATGTTTTATCGTATGTTGCCAATTTTTCAAGTTTCATCATTGTCAAATTTACACTAAACAAAGCAAGAAAAATGACATTTGAAGCCCACCTACTCCAAAAGAAGAATAAAATAGACCTTCAGCTCCACAACGCTGTCTATGGCTCGAGTAACTGGTCTTGCATCAACCCGACATCGGGAAGAAAATTCATTGAATGCAACAAGTAGCCTATTTGAATTGACTTTCTAATTTTTAAATACCTAGGAATCATTTGATTCAACAACTTTATAAGTTGGTATAAACAACTCAACTTTAATAACTTCACCAGTAAACACTATTGAAATTTGTATATTTATCGAGTAACTCCATCTTCCCAACTTTTTCTACTTTTTACATTTATCGAGTAACTCCATCTTCCCTTCCATCTCTACTTTTCATATTTATTGAGTAACTCCATCTTACCCTCTTGATCTACACCCCAAACACAAACTTATTAACTCTAGACTTATCAACTCCATTCAATGGGTCAAACGTCCTTAAGTGTCATTCTAAATTACTCCAAAATATGAAGCATAAAGTTATTATTGCACATACCTGTGTATCAGAAGTCCAAAGGGGAGATTGTCTCTTAAGAGTTTCATGATTAGAGTGTCATCTTTATATGATTCTTCACCTAATGTATCCAATTCTACAATCGCTTCTTCAAATGCCTCAGGTCGTTCAAAAACAAAAGAAGGTCAAATTACCATTAGTAACAATTGCAAATATTATTTTCTAGAACTCAAAGACTCGATTGTGTACAACTTGTAAAACAAATCTTATTCAAGTAAGGTTGTAATAATTGCAAATGTTAAAATGGCAAATAAAATACCTTTTATTTTATTAAATAAATAATTTGTATTAAGAAATTAGAAACTACAAGATGAACAAGATTTAGGACACTAAATCTAACATCTTTAACATTTGTCAGTAGCCCTATATCATTCCCAATGAGTAGATACTGTCCACATACAATACTAAAAAAGCTATTGAACTATTGATCATTTTCTTGTAGACACAAGACTCATCAATATTCTGATCAAAGCCATAAGATTTGATCCCAATATCAAATCTTATATTCCAAGATCGAGATGCTTGTTTCAATTCATAAATGGATCGGTTAAGCTTGCAAACCATTTGCTTTTGACCCTGTTTAATCAATCCCTCTGGTTGTTGCATATAAATGATCTCCTAAAGATTGCCACTTAGAAAGACAGTTTTGACGTTTATTTGTCACATCTCATAGTCATAATTCATGGCAATGGTCAGAAGAATAATATAGACTTCGACATGGTAACAAGTGTGAAAGTTTCCTCATAGTCCATGATGCTTGATTTTATGAAGTGAATTATGGATGATATGCGATGGTGAAATTACATTGAGCACTCAAGTTTCCTCAGCGGAATCCAAGTGTAAACTCCACTGAGTTTCCTAGTAAGTCCAGGGTCGAACTCAAAGACTTGTGAAAATAGGTTGCGTTGGTAATTTTTAGGAAAACTATGCGGTAACTAAATAAATAAATAGTTGTTGAGGTTGTTTTTTGCGATGATAAAAGAAATAACAAATGCGGCAAAGTTTGAAAAGAGTTGATAAATGGAAGATACGATGAGTATGCGGTGAACGGGTTGAGAAGGATTTTGGCTAACACTTCCTAGGATTCGTTCATGCGTTGCGATCATGCAACATGCATTCAATAGTAAACCATCTCTCGATGCGAATGCTACGACTTCTAATGCTAGAACACATGCGATATATGCGGTAAGTCTATAGGACCTACACATAAGCCTCTATTCTTATTTATGTGATGACAGAATGATACACACACAAATAAGGTGACCATATAATATCATTCCTATCTCTAGGATGCATGCGATGCAGGTTGGCAAACAGAGCTTAACTCTAAGTCCCTATCTCTTGATTATGCAGTTCTAATCTTGCTCTCTCGAGTCTAGATTCTAACCTAGCTCTCTCGAGTCTTAGGTTCTTTCTTCAGACACTCTCTCGAGTAGCTCTAAAAGGGTATTTGGCACAGCATAACATAAGATAATCGCAAGTAATGAACTTCCTAGGTTATGTTAGCTTAGTTCTTCTCAACCCATTCGACTAGTTTGTGGTCCTCTTCAAGACGAATGAGATGCATACAGTACGCTGGGCTAATTCAATGTCGGTGAGCGTCTAGCCAATTGCTCGCACATGTTTCCTTAGAATGCTCATCAACGCATTCTTCTGGTCTTCGTTGAGCTCAGAGGAAATGATAACTGGTAGCTTCTCGTTCTGTCTCAAAACTGCGTACTTTAAATGATTCGGTAAGGTCTTTAATTCCAGTGTTGGTGGTTCTACTAGGGATGGTTGCGTTGTTTTTCTTTCTTCTTTTTCTGTTGGCACTTCTTCTTGATTTGCAATCATCTCTTCTTCCTTGCTTGTTTTTTTCACGATCGCATTACAGCCAGCAACGGATGCGCTGGCAATCTCTTCTTCATTCTCTTTATCAAACTTTTCTTCTTTAATCAAATTCTGGTCGTCATCTGAGTCATGCAAGTCTTCTTTATCTGGAAACTTCATGGCACGTATTATGTTGAACTTGAGCTTCTGTTCGTTGATGCTTAAAGCGATTTCCCCTTAATGCACTCAATCTAAGCACGATCTGTTGATAAAAATGGTCACCTCAGAATGATGGGCACATCTTTGTCGGCCTCGTAGTCCAAAATGATGAAGTCGGCTGGTAGGATAAATTCTTCAATGGTTATCAGCACGTTCTCCACCTTTCCCTTTGAATGCACCAAAGATTTATCGACCAGTTGAAGAATCACCGTTGTGGGCACATGTTGCCCCACATTCAGCTGCCTAAAGATTGACAGAGGCATCAAATTTATGATGGTTCCCATGTCATATAAGGCTTGCCTAATGTATAGTCCTCCTATGGAGCAGGGTATAGTAAAGCTCCCAGGATCGCTCATCTTCGGTGGAATTATTGATTTTGAACTTTGTGTTAACGCCACCGTGGAAAACTTACCAGCTCCCCTCTTCTTGGTTACCCTATCCTTCAGAAACTTTGCGTAGGCAAGCATTTCTTCAATCGCTTCACTGAATGGAATATTAATATGTAATTGTTTTAACATAGACAGAAAGTGTTAACACTGTACCTCTTCGTTCTTTTTCTTCCTTAGTCTCTACGGGAAAGGGGGTAACTGCAGTTTCACGGTTCCCATCTCAGTTGGCTTTGAGGTTGAGAAACCTCTAGTTCTACTGCTTCTTTTTCTCCTTCTTCTTCTTGCGTCACCACAACTTCAGATTCTTCCGCAATGGAAGCTGTCCGATTAAGCTCCTTTTTTCTCCCTCCACAGTCTTCCCACTTCGCAATGTCACAACCTGACATTGCTCTTTACCTGATCCCCCCGGGTTGCGTGGAAGTTCTGTTGAACTTGGAAGAGCCCCCTACGGTCTATTCTTCAGCTCACCCGCGATCTGGCCCATCTGTAACTCTAGGTTGCGGATGGATGTAGCCTAACTTTGAAGCACCGTTTTGTTTTTCTCTATGTATTGCTTCAATAGGCTTTCCAAGGAAGAGGATTGCGGTGGTTGTGAGCTACTTGTTTGATTGTTTGTCTAACCTTTGTTACGTGGGAAGAATCCTGGTGGCCCTTCTTTCTGCGCCACAGGTTGGAATGTCTGTTGTTGATTCTTCCAAGTAAAATTGAGGTGGTTTCTCCACCCGGGGTTGTAGGTATTGGAAAAGGGATTATTTTTTACAAAGTAAACAGATTGTGTATTTTGCGGGCAATCTTCCCTCACATGCCCATCACCGCAAGTCGCACACCTTGCGGTGTTTTGACTAATTGCGTTGATTTGCCCATTTTGTAGTGTTGGGCTGCTGATCACAATTCCCTGGATTAAGTTCATCATTGCTGTCATCTGATTTTGTAGTGAAGCAATAGCATCATTACTTGCGTAATTGTCTTTGATTCTCAATCTCTGGTCACTCTCTCTCCAATCTTCGTGGTACTTAGAGATGCGATCCAAGATATTCTTCGCCTCGTCATACGTTTTATCAAGCAGCCTGACAGCGGTCTGCGAAGCGGGATTCAAACCATGATAAAAAATTTCCATCTGAAGGAAGTCTGGAAAACCATTGTGTGGACAATCCCTAACCAACCTTTTAAACCTCGCCCAGGCATCGCTGAGCGATTCGTCCATGTCTTGTTCAAAATTTGTAATTAATTTCATTCGTCTGGCATCCTCAGTGAGTGGAAAGTATTTCTTCATAAACTTCTCCACGACCTGTTCCCATGAAGTGATATTTCCCGGTTTGAGAGAATATGCCCATTTCCTAGCCTGATCACAAAGAGAAAATGGGAACAAATTAGTCAAACTTCTTCGGCAGAGATGTTCGGGAACACAAAAGTATTGCAGATTTCAATAAAGCTTCGTAGGTGGGCATGCAGGTCCTCGCCACACCTTTCTTCAATGTCCTGCGGCCTGGATCATCTGCAGCATCACCGATTTTCATTTTGAATATGCTTCCATCGAGGGCAGGCCTCATGATTCCTGGAGAGAAATCATAGAGGTTTGGAGATGCGTAGTCTCTAATGGGTCTATTGCGATCCTTTTCCAGCATGATTGGATTCGCCATGACATTGTTATCATTTGGTGCTCCGTTTCCAGGCTGCTCCGCCATCTCTTCTTTATATGACTGTGGTTGTTGTTGGCGATTTCTCAGTCTCCATCTAAACGTTCTCTCAATCTCTGGGTCGTAATTCGCCAGAGATTGAGAGTCTGCAAAATCAGAAAAATTATCGTTAGCACACTATTTTACCGAAGACCCCGACAATGGCGCCAAAAACTTGATGCTTGATTTTATGAAGTGAATTATGGATGATATGCGATGGTGAAATTGCGTTGAGCACTCAAGTTTCTTCAGCAGAATCCAAGTGTAAGCTCCACTGAGTTTCATGGTAAGTCCAGGGTCGAACTCAGGGACTTGTGAAAACAGGTTGCATTGGTAATTTTTAAGAAAACTTTGCGGTAACCAAATAAATAAATAGTTGTTGAGGTTGTTGTTTGCGATGATAAAAGAAATAACAAATGCAACGGAGTTTGAAAAAAGTTGGTAAACGGAAGATACGATGAGTATGCGGTGAACGAATTGAGAAGGATTTCAGCTAACACTTCCTAGGATGCATTCATGCTTTGCGATCATGCAACATGCATACAATAGTAAACCATCTCTCGATGCAATGCTACGACTTCTAAGGCTAGAACGCATGCGATATATGCGATAAATCTATAGGATCTACAAATAAGCCTCTATTCTTATTTATGCGATGACAAAATAACGTACACACAAATAAGGTGACCGTATAATATCATTCCTATCTCTAGGATGCATGCGATGCAGGTTGGAAAACAGAGCTTATCTCTAAGTTCCTATCTCTTGATTATGCAGTTCTAATCTTGCTCTCTTGAGTCTAGATTCTAACCTAGCTCTCTCGAGTCTTAGGTTCTTTCTTCAAACTCTCTCTCGAATAGCTCTAAAGGGGTATTTGGCACAATATAACACAAGATAATCGCAAGCAATGAACGTCCTAGGTTATGTTAGCTTAGTTCTTCTCAACCCATTCGACTAGTTTAGCTACTCATGCATACTAGAAGAGTGAACAAATGTAGAATAAGAACTTCCATTGTATAAATGTAAAGATGAAGTACAAAACAACAATGCAAGAATAGAATAAAGAGCCTGGTAGCAATCTCTTGCGGCCCAGGCTTTTACACTGTATTTTTACTCGTGTTCAAAAGATAATCCCGCTCTCGCGAGAGTCAGCCATCTCTCTGCTTCTATGCCTCAAGGTTCTCTCTCGAGTTTCCCTGAGTGATCTCTGACGTCACCACTATTCTCTTGCTTCGCCTTAAAATGAAAGGAAAACTATGAAATAAGACGTGCGATCCGAACGTATAAATTTTCGAACTGGTGGAATGGTTAACCCCTTTTCTGAAGAATGCCCTTGATATTTATAGATCATCCAGGGTGAACGGCGAATTCTCTCTCATGATTGCACAGATGGGACGACTTTAATCCTGATTGATGCACCGAATATTTGTCACCGAAAAGCTGAATGTACTTGTTATCGTTAGCGGCTGTCAACTTAATTCGGATTCGACTGTCGTCAGCTTTCTGTCCCATCGCGATTAATTAGCCTTTCACCCAGATGCGCCCACCATGCCGACCAAGTTGCGGTAATCCTTCTTGAGCGAATGTTTACGAACACAATCACCGCAAAGCCTTGAGGTGAAGTTGCATTTGATCAATGATTTCCTATGATCGCAATTTTCGCCTTGCGTCATTGCATATTTTGCACAAAAATACAAAAATCAACTGTTTTAATGCGATGAACGCATGCGACCACAATATTATGAATCTGATGCTTTTTGGACGCAATTTAACATTTTTATCAACGCACACCAGCATTGTTTAAGAACTTAGCACTATGATAACGTGCATTTCTACCCGTTATCAGTCCACTCCCTCAACTTAAGTATAACCCTTTGCCATTAATCTAGCCTTAAAGATCTGTGCCTTCCCATCTACATCCTCTTTTATCTTGTAGATTCCTTTTCAACCTGTAGGTTTCACCCCATCAGGTTGATCTACAAGATCCTAGCCTGAATTGAAGTACATTGACTCCATTTCGAGATCATAGCTTTAACCCATCAACTTCACCATCGGATATGTCGATTAGGGTTTATGTTAAACCCATATAATGAGCAGGCGCATTTGAGACCCTCCCACTATGTCGAGGCTCCCTTAACTGTTGAGGTGGATGTGCTTGACTAGATGAACCGACATCAACAACTCTTGTACTAGCCTCTTCAATAACTCTTGTTGAAGTTTCAATAGTTTCGTTGGAAAGTTCACTTAACACAATTTTATTGCGGGGCTTATGCTCCTTGATGTGGTCCTCTTCTAAGAATGTAGTATTTGTCGACACAAATACTTTATTTTCTTTAGGATCATGGAAGTAACCACCCCTCATTCTTTTGAGGTAGCCTACAAATAGGCATAATTTTGAATGAGATTCCAATTTCTTAGGATTTACCTCAAGCACTTATGTTGGGCAACCCCAAATTCTAAAGTGGCATAAACTACTTTTACGACCATTCCATAATTCCAAAGGTGTTTTAGAAACACTTTTGGATGGAACACGGTTCAAAATATAAATTGTAGTCTTTACTGCATAACCTCAAAATAAATCAGGTAAATAATCATAGCTCATCATATACCAAACCATGTCTAACAAGGTTCTATTTCTCTTTTCTGATATACCATTCTGCTGAAGTGTACCAGGTGTTGAGAGTTGGGATGCAATTCCTTATTCTATCAAATAGTCTTGGAATCTTAAATCCTTATACTTTCCACCTCGATCTATTCAATGTGTCTTAATGGTTTTACCTAATGAATTCTCAACCTCAGTCTTATACTCTATGAACTTTTCAAGAACTTCAAACTTATGTTGCATTAGGTAAACATACCCATATCTAGAAGAATCATCTATGAAAGAGATGAAATATTCAAACCCTCTTCTTGCCTTAACATTCATCGGACCACAGAGGTTTGAATATACAAGTTCCAAGGATTCTTTGGCTCTATGACCTTTTCCAGTAAAAAGGTCTTTTAGTCATTTTGCCTTCAAGGCATGATTCATATACTGGTAAAAAGTCTTCTTCTAACTTGCTTAGAACTCTACTTTTAACCAACCTCTCAATCCTATTGAGATTTATGTGACCTAATATTATGAAGGAACTCTTATACAAGAGTACCTCTGAGCGGAAACGGATCTTTCCAAAGACATTGTGACAAAACTACCACATTTACATTCAAACAAACAGATATGTATCATACTGTAAATTACTGGTATGCTTTAAAAATAACAAACACGAGAACAAGAAATACGTACTAGTTGAAAAACCTTTCTTCACCAAAAACTCGCTCTCTCCAAAGGGATTGCTTCTCTCACTCTTGCTGGAACATCCAAGCAATCGTTCACCAAAACTCCGGTCGTCTACTCACGAACGGCCTCCACACAAACAGAAACAATGGATACGACACCACCACTTAGAACCCTCGATATTCTAGATATGAGAATCCAAAGAGTGGACTCTGTTCAGATTTGGTAGAGGGGAAGAGGAAAAGAGGATCGTATACAATGATCAAGTAAGTGGGAGAAGGCTTAGTCTATCGTATAGACAAAATGCTTGATTGTTTAGATGAAGTACATGATCGTGTAGTAAAAAGGAAGCAACCGTCTATATGATCGTTTAGTAAATGCTCAGGCGCTAAGCGATCTTTTAGTAAAACGTAGGCGATCGTTTAGAAAAATGCGTGTGCGTGTAAGCGATCGTGTAGTAAATTCAAGCTATCGTATAGTCTCTGATTTTACTAAGCGATAGGCAGCAAACACTTCGTGAGAAAAATAACCGTGATCCTTGAAAAATGAAAAAAAAATTATTTTATTCTTCAGTTATGAAAACTGATTAGAACTTCCCACTAACACACGGTTACGGAGAAAACAGCGTGCACAATTATCTCATAATTGTCAAAATAAAATAATAAATATAATCATATTATATTCATTAACCTATAGTTTAATATCACATATCAACCATAGTGTTTCTCCTCCACTAGATATAAATCATATTTATATCCATTTTCTTCCAATTAACATATCTCATATAGAAAGTCAATCATATCAAATATAATTAACTAGTTCAATCATATAATATATAATCAAACTTTCTCTTGTCAATTTGAACATTTCAAACTAACCTAAAAACTTATTCTCAACTTGAATCCATTGAGCTACCAAGGAGACCTTATGGACCTATGGCTTGAAGCTCCAATGGTAAGTGAATAGCTGACTAAACTCTTTAGCCACGAGATCCACCATCCGTTAACTGTCAGACATTCCACTAAAGACCGACAACTGAACTCTTCTTACTACAGATATATTTTTGTGTCCATCGGATATAACCAATCAACAGTACGATAACCCTTCACAGATACTCGTAAGTACAGTTGAGCCAATTTACCATTTTGCCCCTGTAGTTACATCTAACTCCTTAAGTACCACTGATCCCTCTAATGAACAATACAACGTAGTCCTACTATGTGTGGACACCTCTCAAGTCATGAGAAGGTGTGTGGCGCCACATCATTCAAATCCTGGGATCAGCCCTTAAGGAAGCAATCTATCTACTTACCTTGCTTCGAGGAAAGAGTGAATTTTATCTTATGTAGCTGAGTTCTCAACTCCCAAATAAGACGAATCCCCAAAGTGGTAGGTTTGAGTCGACAACCTGGCCACTCGCACCCATGTAAATCAAAGGACCGCCCTCAAAGACAGGAGTTCCTAACTCACTCAAGATTGAGGTCATGTTATCTACGGTCATCCTAGTGAAGTGAAGTATCTGTCATAAACGGCGTTATATAATGAGACGTTAACACTTCGTGGTCAAGTCTTATACAAACTCTTTGTATATGATGCCCCCGCTCGCATGTCCCCACACGAATAATCAAGATCAGACCATCTGTAGCAAGTTACAACACTTGTAACTATTCCGCAAAGCGAGCCACATCCATAGCGTTATCAGAATAAATTTTCCCTCCTATATCCATATACTACAGACCATTTTGGTTATCACCTAATACATGATCCACTTGTATGTCACCACATACATGCTTAAGTTACATAATGACAACACAACTTTTTAGTTTTTGTGGTATAGCAAATAAAACATAAAATATTCCAAGACAAGTAGTGAAGAAAATATCATATATTATACATCACAATCGTTCGTACAAAAGTGTGTTTACAAACTACAGGACACGAGACTTTAGAGCATCATCCCCAACATATTAGGTGTCAAAATTGGGCTTTTCATTAGGATAAATCTTTTGTCTTTTATATTCAGTTGTTGCAATTTTGAACATTTCAGTATTAAAAAGAGCCTTAGTTGCCAACGTTCTTAGCACATAACAATTACTTTCTAAGTTTATTGAACATATTTGAACACCATTCTTGTAAATAGACACTTTATCTACATTAAAATTTAAAGAATAATGTTGTTCTAACAAACATTTTATAGAAATCAAGTTCCTCATTAAATCAGGAACTACATAAATATTGTTTAACAACAAAAAAGATTTTTGTAACTGTAGTCTGAGGCCTCCCGCTGCCACTATTAAGACGACTTGCCCAATTCTAACCCGCATAGTCATCTCGCCAGTCCTAAGCAGCTAGGAACTAATTCCCTAAAAAGAAGAACAAACATGATTAGTGGCCCCCCGAATCAATTATCCAGGCAGAATCATCGTTCTCCAATAAACAGGTTTCCATAGCTAGGAAAACATCTTCCCCTTGTTTGGCCTTCTTTTTCTCTGCAAAGTATTTGGGATAGTTTTGTTTTCAATGTCCCTCCTAGTTGCAATGGAAGCAGATTCCTTTGGCAACCTTAGCCTTCCTGCCCCTATGGGTTGCAACAAAGTTAGCTTTATTCCCCTTACCTCCCTTATTCTTCTTCCACTTTTTGGTTCTAGATGAAGAAGACGCTGACTTGGTTCCATTGGTCGAACCTCTGTAGAACTTCTTCGAAAAAATGGCAACATTTTCCTTTCTCTTCTACTTCTTGACTTTTATCAGGGATTGGTAAGTCTGTAATTCATTGAGTAGGGTGGTCAGGTTGTAGTCTAGCTTGTTCATAACAGTGTTACTATGGATTGCAAAAACTGTCTATCAGAGTTTCCAGAATAAAGCTAACTTGACTGGCATCATCGATGATGACCCCATTTATTTCATCCATGTTAAAATGTACCATCATGTTGAGAACATGTCCTCTAACAGATATTCCTTCTTTCATACGGACATTGAAAATGTATTTAAGAGCATCTGCTTGAGTTGTGAAAATGGTTGTCTAAACACCTCTCGCAATGATTCCATGATCTTGCATGTAATGACCATGGATTCATGCTTCTTTGCCAAAACTTCTATTAAGCTAGCAAGTATATACACTCGACCCTTTTCATTTGCCTTTACCCATCTTTCATAAGCATCCCAAACATTTTGGACTGCATTTTGAGTGGGTACTTGAGGACATTTCTCAAATAGGACAAATCGCAAATCATCAATGATTAGCACAATATTAATTATGTTTTTCCAACTTATGTAGTTGTTGCCATTTAATTTATCAACACTTAAGAGATTCAATGTAGCACTAGTCATGATTGAAGTTTGTTGAAACATAAAAATTACTTATATTAGTTATTAAACAATACCCAAGAAAACCAATCAATTTTAGCAAAATTCTAATGTACACTATGTGACATCTAATTTTGCAATGATACTTCAGTGAGTTAGGATGAAAGCCATTGTAGGGTGGACAACCACCCCTTCACTAAATTCAGACATTCTCAACCAATCATTACACTAGAATAACATTAATCACCATTGTTCGGTCAAGAAATTATTAACTTACTTAAAAATCTCTCACAAGTACAACCCTTCATTTTAGATTCTAGAGTTCCACCCAAATAAGTCAAACGTAGGGAAAACCCGTTTGGGGAAAAAACTAAAGCAATCTATCCATTTCTGGAATTTGAGTAAAATTTCATACAAACACCTTCCTTAGGAGGACACAAACAAAGGTGCCACAAGGCCAAGCATGAAACTTTACTACAAACTAATGAAGAAGATTGTGGGATGTGTTGACACACGTCCCTCTCCCACTTACTATAAACACTTTCTTCGTTCACCTTGGTATTGGCCCATACAAACACCTTCCTTAAAAGGACACAAGCAAACAGTGCCACGAGACCGAGCATAGATCTCATGGTATGAACTATTAGAGAGAACATGTAGGAAAATTGACATATCATATACATCATTTTCCTCCCACTATGTGTTTTAAACCTAGGGTTCGTTACTTCGGTAAATCTGGCTAACAATCTATCTAAGTGTATCGTTAAATTGACCAAATGTAACTCTTATGTTGGATAGTTTAAAAATATATGATTATTGTTTATTAAACATTTTAATAAACATGATCATGTAGTACTGTAATGACCCGACTCCCTAGGACTTAAGTTAGGTCGTTACTAAATACATGCATACATAGAACTCAAAACAACACTCAGTTATGGCGAAATAAATGCTAATTAAATAAGGTAAGTTCAAAAGACTTTCATTAAATTCAAATACTAAATCAATAGTAGGGTACCCATAAATCGTAAAAGACAATAAATAAGTCTGAAAAACAATTCTTAAAAGTAAGTTTTAAGCATCAATACTAAAAGTTAGGAGGAATATGAAAAGAACTTTAAATCTCATGAGCGGAAGCGTAAAAACTAGTCCCAGTGGCTCGATCACGAATTCCGCTTGTCCATCGCCGGTACATCCCTACCCTTACCTGAAACAACAACATGAGAAAGAATGAGTATAAAATACTCAGTAAGTAACCCTACTACTGGGGTCAGGCTGGGCATTTATGTCCTCTAGATACCCACCTCTGGTGAAACATATAAATTGCTCTAGTCCTCATGGGACACATATACACATGAAACAAGAAGGAGACTGAGTCTTATCCTACTGTAGTTAAGTATGCCCACTACCTCTGGTGAATCCCGAAGGAAATAGAAACTGGTGAATCCCGAAGAGAGACAGAAACTAATGAACCCCGAAGGAGACACAAACTGGTGAATCCCGAAGGAGACACAAACTGGTGAATCTCGAAGGAAACACAAACTGGTGAATCCCGAAGGAAACACAAAATTTAATGGGCATCTAACTAATCAGTAAGGACATTTGCACAGTCTCAACATCATAATCATCACTGTACGAATCTATGGCATACATATAAACCTCAACATCATGGCTCTACAACATATACATATACCTCAACATCATGGTTCTACAACATACATGTATACCTCAACATCATCAGATCAAGTACAACCATGGAAGCACATACCATCTCATACTAGCATTCAAGTGTCTATGTGCATAAATAAATAATTTGGATCTCGTACCAGAACATACTTTGATCATATTATACTATCAGTCTATCATGTTATTATTCTGCCATAACATTCATTTATCATGCTAGCATACATCTAATGTCTAGCCCGTGGGCAGTTCCAGTAGTAAGATTACTTACCTTGATATTAGGTCGAACCAAAAAGCAATTGAATCTTTGTGAAATTCTTGAATCCTTAATCAAGCCTAAACAAAAACCAAGTTTTAAAATTAATAGTTAAGGCCATATTCCAAACATCTAAATATTACAAAATATTTCCAGATAACCTTACCTAAGGTGTGGTTCAATTCGAATTCACCTTCCAAACCTCCAATTTTAAGCCCAAATAATTAGCAAACCAAATTCTTCTTCATCTTGAATGAAATTCTTGAATCAACCCCCTAATCATAATTTGAAATTAGGCTTACATGATTAAAGCTTGAATTAAATACATACATGATTAAAGCTTGAATCAAATACATACTTTACTACCAGTGTCTCAAATAAATTATCCATATGTAGCTTTGTCAAAAAAATAACTTCCAAATGACTTTACCAAAATTTCTCAACAACCAAAATTAATCCACAAGAGGGTAATCAAAGCATAAAACTTACCAAAACTCGCTAAAACAAACTCCAAGTTCACTGAACAATACCTCAATACCTTCACAAACTTGAATCCAAAGTTGAAACACAATGAGTATCAATCAATTGATGCCAAAAGTAAATGAGTATTCAAGAATCAATCGAAAACAAACCCAAACGGCAAAAATCTTACCCGATAGATCTAGTGACGGCAAAAGCAAACGACGCTTGAGCAGTGGTGGACGGAGGTCATGAAGAAGAAACTGACGTGGCGGCTTTGGACGGCGTCGGACGGGCTCACGAACGTGAGGAAGAAAAGGGGGTGGGGTTTGACTTTTTATAAAAAAAAATAATAATAATAATAATAATAAAACAAAAAAGGAAATAAATATAATTACATTTAATTCCTTTCCGTTTTATACTATTAAATTCCTTTCCGTTTCAAAAAAAATTAATTCCTGCCATTAATTTCCAATTTAAATAATTTCACACCAACAATTAAATTCCCGCACTTACACTTGAAGCCCAAAATTCCATAAATGTCCTCCAACTAATAACAATTACTGAAATTCTAAATAATAGAGTTATTGAAATTACATTATTGCTAAACAAATGTGTGGGGTATCACAGCATGCTTATCAAATACTTATATGATTCACCTTCTAGGTTGGTTCTCAAGTAGGGGTGCTTCGTTTCCGTCAGCTTAAATACCCCAACTAGACATAATCTTCCTTAGACAAAGGTCCCTTATAGACAATTATTTTATAAATTTAAACTTTATTTTTCCAATTTAATCCTATTAAAAAGAAAATAAAATATTAACCTATTTATAATCACATTAGAAATATTTAACATAGGTCTAGGTGAATTAATTTTAACCTATGTTTGCATGCAACTCTTGATTATAGATTTTAGTTCTAATTCATTAAACTTATAACACTAGTAAATTAATGAAAATAAATAAAACCTATAATCATGCATCTACATATATTTATTAAATATAACACATATATTTACTAATTAATATCATGCACAATGCATTCTCATTTTCATTATATAATATAACTCTATATTATAAACTAATAAAAAGTAAACACATCTATCATGCAAACTATATAATATAACTTTTATAATTAGTATGATGCATGAACATGTTAATTATGCATGCAATTAGATAATATAACATTTGTATTTAATATGATGCATGAGCATGCTTAGGATATATCATGCAACTTTATAATATAATAATTATATTAAATATAATGCATGATATAAAATGTTAATTCTATGGTAGAATTTTAAATTATAGGGCATACATTATGCAATATATAAAAATAATCATACATCAAATGTAAAATTAATTTAAACAGTAAAAATTGGACAAAAAATTGACACTCCTAAGTAATTAAATTAATATAACACTTATATTAATTTAATTAATTTAAAACCAATAAAATACATTAAATAACAAAAATACAGGTAAAAAACCGCTTGTCTTGAAACTGCCTCGAAACTATGATATGGAAACTAATAGGCGCGCACACATACGTCTCGAAGTGCAATGACACTGTTAGAGAGCATCGTTGCGGTCTAGTTTTTTCTTATGGAGTGTAGTGGCATTGTGGCGAGCGTTGCTGCGCTTGAAAAAAACTTGTGCAGCGTCAATGCGCTCTACGCAATTTTTCCCAAGCGTCGCAGTGTTACGCAAGGGCGCAGCTACGCTCTGGGCCAAAATGCTACTATTCTTCTTCGTTTTTCACTAGAATTGCACCGGATTGAAGTCTCCTTCATAGAAAACTCTTTACCACGAACAACACGGACTTATAGACTCAATAGCATGAATTTAAATGTCCAAAACAATGGGCCCTTACAACTTTAAAAAATTTAAAGCATTAAATCTAATCGCCACTTTTGAAAACATTCAATTTTGCAAACTACATCCACAATGTAGTGTAAAAACCCACCAATTATTTGATTTTGATTAAAAAAAAAACCAGAGATACAATTTGGCTCTGATACCAATTGAAGGAATCGAATTTCTGATGTGAAAGCGAGTGATTGCTTGTGTCAGTGAATTTAATTTTAGGAAATTTAAAAAACAAAGAAGTACAAAACAATAAACATTAAGACCTAAGCATGCTTTCTATTAAAACCACATTCAAATATTTATCTTTTTCACTAAACTTTATAATATAAGGTATTCAAATACATTATATTAACTGTATCTTATACGATTAATTCCATTTAATTAATTTGAACCATTTAAAAATTAATCCAAAATTAATTGGTTCTCATTAAACCCTTATAGAGCTAGCAAGAGACCTTATGAACCTACAGATTAGAAGCCCCAATGATACGAAATTAATTAATTAAACTTTTAATTAAATTAATTAACCTTCATTGACTATTGGTCACTCTACTAAAGACTGATAACTGCACTATTCATACTGTAGATATATTTCTGTGTCCATTGGATATAACTAAGCAAGAGCAAGTTGACCCTTCACAAATTGCTCATAACTACAATTGGGTCAAAATTATCATTTTACCCCTGTAGTTACATCTAACTTCTTAAGTAACATCGATTCTTCTAATGAACAATTAATAATGGTCTAATTATAATTAGACCCCTATCTGGCCAGTGAGAGGGTGAGACGCTTCATTGTTCAAGACTTAGAATCAACCCTTAATGGAACAATTTATCTACTTACCCTATGTAACATGAAGAAGTGAATTCCTTCTTGTGTAGCTATGCTCACAGCTCCCCATTCGGATGAATTCCCAAAATAGTAGGCATATTGAATCGGCGAAACTAGCCACTATCACTCATATATATCAAAGGACTGCTTTTATAGGCAAGAGTTCACAACTCACTCAAGATTAAGGTCAAGTCACCCATTGTCATCTTAGTGAAATGCAAGTTTATTCAAGTAATGACGTTATAAAAAGAGACTAATCTTTTCATGGTCCGATCTTATACAAACTCTTTATATAGAATATTTCCACTCACATGTCTCCACATGAATGATCAGGTTCAGATCATTTGTAACACTTTACAATAATTATAACAATTACAAAGTATGGCGTATATGTAGTGTCACCGGGATAAGGTACCCAGCCTTATCCATCTACTACAGTCTTTTCAAGTTATCACTAAAACATGATCCACTTGTATGTCGCCACATACATGTTTAAGCTATATGAAATAATCTAGGATCTTAGTTTATTAATTTTGAGTTAATACACACTAAATGCCAAATAAAATAACACTTTATTTTATTAAATAAATTATTTGTTTGTACAAATAATTTACAAACTACGAAACCACAAGAATTAGAGCATCAACCCCAATAGTCTACCACTGATGACGTGTCTATTGGTTTTGAATGCATTCATGTCTTAAAAAGCAAAAGGAAATGTAGGGAAGGGCCATTGGCCTTGAAAATAAACACAAGTAAATCCTTTGATTATGTGAAATGGCTCTACTCATGCACTACACTATGATGAGACATATAGGCTTCGAAGACAAGTGGATCTAAAAAATTATGCACTGTGTTGAATCGGTCTCTTTCTCTGTGCTTATTAGTACTAATAATCCTTGCAAAGGTTTTAAGCCTAGCAAAGGATTAAGGTAGGGTGACCCGCTCTCTACATGTTTGTTATATTGCGGAGGGGCTTTCTGCTATTCTCCCAAGGGAAGAATCCTTAAATAATTTTAAAGGTTTTAAGCTTAATAAATATTGCCTTTCGATATCCCATCTTTTTTTCGATGATGATAGTTTGTTGTTTTGCAGGGCTACTGACAGTGATTGTCTTACAATTTGCAAAAGTCTAAAAGTGTTTGAAGAGGTTTTGGGGCAAACTATCAACCTTGATAAATCCAATTTCATGGCAAGCAAGAATATGGATCGGGATGGTGTTGGCCACATTAGCAGCATCCTTGGTGTGAGACACACGGAGGATCTGGGTGTCTACATAGGTATGCCTTCTCAAAACGTTAGAAACAAGGATAAAATATTCTAAAAAGTCAAGGACAGGGTTTGAAAGTATTGTAAGGTTGGAAGAAAAAAAAAAACTCTTTTCGTTGGGGGGCAAGGAATTTTTTATCAAAGCAATTGCCTAAGTCATCCCTTCTACACTATGAGTTGCTTTCGTTTACCAAAGAACATTTGCAATGAGATCAAAAGAGCATGTGTCAACTTCTGGTAGGGTTCGACTAAAGACAGAAAAAAGAGCGCATTGGTTGAATTGGCCAAAGCTCTGTAAAAGAAAGTATAAAGGTGGCATGGGTTTCCGAGATCTAATCTTACTCAATCAAGCTATGTTGGCTAAATTAAGATGGTATATTGTTAGGAACCCAAACATCCAGCTATCTAAAGTTCTGCAGGGGAGATACTTTCATGATTATGATTTTCTTAATTCCACGCTTGGTAGTAACCCTTCTTTCATCTAGCAAAGAATTATTTGGGGTAAGGAGTTATTTAAGAAAGGGTACATGTGGAAAGTTGGCAATGGCAAACGAATTTTGTCATCGATCGGGACCCTTGGTTGAATAGGGTTGGTTGCATCATCCCTTGTCTGACCAATGACAGTCTCAAAGGTAAGTATGTGAGTTGTCTGATGGATGAAAGGGGCTTCTAGAAGGAGGATCTAGTTAGAGCAAATTTGGATTATCTGGACTCTAAGCTTGTTCTTAGCCTCCATCCCAAGTCCCTTTTTTTTTCCTTTTTTTTTTGCAAGATGAGATAATTTGGAATGTGAACTCTAAAAGAGTTTTTTCGGTTAAAAGCGCCTACAACTTGGCGATCAGTCTTAGGGATGGCGTTGGTGCTTCCTCCCCAAGCTCGATCACCTCTACTTCTCGCTGGAAGCATTTTGAAAGATTAATGTAATTCCCAAAGCTAAATTATATGTCTGGAAGATTATCCATGAGGCCCTTCCCTCAAAAGTTCATGTTATTCACTACTGAGTGGATACTAATCCTTTCTATATGTTTTGCAGGAATTATATGGAGTCGATGTCTCATGCTTTTTGGACCTACAAGCTTATCAAGTGCTTCTGAGTGGTTGTCTTTCCTCTTTCGAAGCCAATTTTTGAGCAAAAACATTAAATGGTGGCATGCTTCAGACGTCTGGGATGGGATGTTAGATGTTTTATCCAATGATGAGATCCGCGATGCTATTTTGATCCTTTGGTCTATTTAGAATTATAGGAACAGCTTGCACCATTCGGGAGACTATGCTTCTCCAAAGGTTTTAACGAGGTTTTTTTATAGGGTCCATGTTTCTTGTGGAATGTCCCTTCCTGTTTTGCAAGAGGAGAGTTGTGCAAGTCATAGTTTTTGGGATCCTCCCCCTCCTAATGCTTGAAAATTGAAAGTTGATGCTTCCTTGAGTGATTCTCTCAACAGAGGAGGGCTGGGTTGGGTGGTTCGTGACTCCCTTGGGTCTTCTCTTGGTACTAGACTCAAGCGTATTTTTGCAAATCAACTGATTACGTTTCTCGAGGCTCAAGCTATCATAGAAGATCTTGAGTTTTGCGCCTCTCAATTGACACTTCATGATGCTACATTCTTGGTTGATTCAGATGCTTTGGATGTAGTGAAGATTTTGATTCGCGATTCGATTGACTTGTCTGAGATCAGTTTTGTTATTGATGATATCTTTCTTTTGGCTCAGAGCTTTTATCATGTTTCTTTTTCTTTTTGTACTCGTGTTGGGAACTTTGTTGCTTATAGGCTTTCCCGGTATGCTGCCAATTTAAAGGGTGTCGATGAGTTGTTTGGGTCATCTTTTGTGGAAGACGGTGGGCTATATTGGTTTGATAATTTTTCGGGATGGCTTTCCTCTACGTTGATTAAGGATAGTCCGTCTCCCGAACTTGGTTCATGCTGTTGAGTTTCTTTATATATTGTCTCTTCTTAAAAAGGGGGGAAAAAGAAAAAACAAATTTTCATTTTATATTGGATAATTGCTCAAAAGACCCATTTTAAAGGTTGAAAATGGCAAATGACTCAGATACCCATTTGCTGATGTCATGACCACATGAAGTTACATTATTGTCATTCTTTTTTCTTTTTCCTCTTCTTCTCCGATGCGAGAAATCTTACTCTGCACGTCGTTTTCGTCTTTTCTAGCTTCTTCTCCTTTGTACATCGTCTTTTTCTTCTCCAACATGTTGAGTCCATGCAAACAGCTCCAATGGAACCAATTTTGGTGAGCAAGAGACGATAGAGAGAAGTGATTATATGAGTGATGCAACGAAGAGAGAGCGAGACGGGCTAGAGCTAGAGACAGTGATTTGTGAGTGAAAAAAGAAGAAAGAGTGAGACGAGCTAGAGCGAGAGATATGGTGATTTGTGAGTGAAAAAAGAAAAGAGCGAGACTACTTTTCCACATGCATGCGAGTATATTATGGTAATTTCACTCAAATTTGATGTCAACAAAGGGTCATTCGGCATTTTTTTAAAAAACTGGGTCATTTCACACTTTTCACCTAATTTTTGGGTCATTCATCCGACAGACCCTTTTATATTGACCATGGAATAAATTTGCATTTTAACATTTTTAATGTAGCCAAAAATATACAAGTTTACAACTACAACTCCTCCCGATTTCTCAACTCTCTCTCTCTCACCCTCTCCCCACGCCGCCGGCAGTGTTCTGGCAAGACCTCCTCACTCTCTTGCACCACCCCAACGACGCCGTATCAGTGCCGGCGACGTGCCTCTTCGACTCTCCTTCTATCACCGTCGCACCTATTAGGTAATCTCTCTCGTTCTCACCATCGAGTCCATCTTTCTCTCTCTCTTTGGTTCCATTTCCGAAAAAAGAATAAAAAAACGAAGGGATCGAACCAACGATCGATTCTACTCGCTAGGAAGAGAAGAAGCAGGACAAGCAAACTCCTGAATTTGTCGCTTAAAAAAAAAAATCCTTTTTTGAGTTCAACGCGTGGGGGATTCGAATATCTTTACAATTTAGCTATGAATTTGTCATTTTTGAAGCGCTACACATATGAGATTTACGATAGATATGATCAAAGATGTAGGATTAGCGAGCTTATGGATGGATTTGTATAGCTACATTGCATGGTCTGATTGTTCAGAAAAATTTCCAGTTCTTGCTAGCCTATTTTATTTTTCTTTGATGATATCGCCGTTTAGGAGTTTTTCATGAATCTTGCCATCTTCTCCTCTCGTTTCATGAATCTTGCTATTGTTTGTGTTTCAAAAGCAATAATCTCCAAGAGTAATATTCCTACCAGACTCTTTACAACCTCCAAAGAAGTTCAGAAAAAATCCAAATCCAGTTACATTTCTCACGAAACAGCCGTAAGGTTAATCAAACATGAAAGAGATCCTCAACATGCCCTTGAATTATTCAACATGGTATCTGAGCAAAAGGGATTTAATCACAACAATGCCACTTATGCAAGCATTCTTCAAAAGCTTGCTAAGTCCAAGAAATTCCAAGCTATTGATGGAGTTCTGCATCAAATGACATATGACACCTGCAAATTACACGAGGGTATATTCCTTGATCTCATGAAGCATTTTTCAAAGTCTTCTATGCATGAAAGAGTGCTCGATATGTTTTATGCCATCCAATCGATCGTTCGTCAGAAGCCTTCTCTTAAAGCGATCAGCACGTGTCTCAATCTTCTAGTTGAATCCGATCGGGTCGATCTAGCTAAGAAGTTGCTTGTGAATGCCAGGAGTAGGCTAAACTTAAGACCAAACACTTGCATTTTCAACATCTTAGTTAAGCACCATTGTAGAAATAGAGATCTTCAAGCTGCATTTGAGGTTGTGAAGGAAATGAAAAGTGCTAGAGTCTCTTATCCTGATCTGATCACTTACTCAACTCTGATAGGTGGCCTTTGTGAAAGTGGAAAACTTAGAGAAGCCATTGAACTTTTTGAGGAAATGGTTTCAAAGGATAAGATCTTGCCTGATGCCTTAACTTACAATATTCTGATCAATGGTTTTTGTCAAGGAGGGAAAGTTGACCGTGCAAGGAGAATAGTTGAGTTCATGAAAAGCAATGGATGCAGCCCTAATGTATTCAATTACTCAGTCTTAATGAATGGCTTCTGTAAAGAGGGAAGATTGCAAGAGGCAAAAGAGGTTTTTGATGAAATGAAAAGCCTCGGGATGAAGCCAGATACAATCAGCTACACTACTTTATTGAACTGCCTATGTAGAACCGGAAGAGTCGATGAGGCGACAGAGTTACTCCAGCAGATGAAGGGCAGAGATTGCAGGGCCGATACTGTAACATTGAATGTGATGCTTGGAGGGCTATGCCGAGAAGGTAGGTTTGAAGAGGCTCTTGATATGGTGCAGAAGCTTCCTTTTGAGGGTTTCTATTTAAACAAAGGCAGTTACAGGATTGTGTTGAATTTCCTGTCTCAAAAAGGAGAATTGAAAAGGGCTACTGAGTTGTTGGGTCTGATGTTAAATAGGGGGTTTGTACCTCACTATGCAACTTCAAATAATTTGCTGGTTCTTCTTTGTAACAATGGAATGGTAAATGATGCAGTAGAATCTTTGTTTGGATTGTTAGAGATGGGCTTCAAACCTGAGCCTCGATCCTGGTTTACTTTGGTTGATTTGATCTGCAGGGAGAGAAAAATGTTGCCTGTATTTGAATTGCTTAATGAGTTGATCACTGAAGAGTAATTAATTGTGAGTTAAGCATTTACCATACTTTAAAGCCTCAATGTCTCTGTGTTCTTATCATACATATGCTATATTAATGAGTTTTAGACCTCCTTTACCCAAAGGAAAACGTAATAAATCAATAGTAATTTGGAAAGTGTGCCTTATTTGATTACGTTCGTTGTTGTTTACCTGTGTTCCGTAATTGTAATAAAATGTGGGTTCACTTTCAAGTTTGTAATGGAAGAACACAATCTAATTGAGGCGTGGAAAATGATCGATCCGATTGTGTTGCAAAATTACGTGAGACCTATTAGTCGATATTGTTACCGTTACCATTATGGTTATTGTTATTATACTTTTATGGCATGAGAATTACAAATATGCTACATTTATTATTACTGTTGTCGTCTTGATCTCAAATTGGTGAGATGTGATAGATTACAATAAGATGTGACAGATTCATAATTTTAAGTAAACGTGATAAAAAAAACCAATTAATTACATTTGCTATTGTCGCATATTGTGATTGATCTATCAATAAAATATCTTAAAGATTACAACAATTTTCATTACAGATTGGTAAACATGGTCTTAATACTTGTTGGGTATAGTTTTCTCTCACTAATTCGTATGATTAGTAATATAACTTAAGGTGAATATTTAATATTGGTATATAAATTTGAAGTTTTTCTCTATTGTTCAAATCCTTGTACTTCTTAAATTTTTATGGTATATTTAGGGCTTTGAACTTATTTGAGAAAAAAATATTTTTTTAAAAAATTTATTTAAACTATCATGATAAAAGTTATTTAAAATACAATTCAAAAATTATTTTAAGTGGTTGTTAAAGATTCCAATTTTTTCAAAATGACTTATTTTTAAAATTACACTTGAAAATGTATTCCAAACACACTCTTAATTTGTATTTTTAAAATGATGAAGATCATTTCCATAAATTTATGGATAGTAAATCAAGAGTGAATTATTATTTTACAAAAATGGATACACTTAGATTAATATCGATTATGTTTATAGAAAATGTTTAATTTATTTAATTTGTAAAATAAATGATCCATAATATAAGGGTTGAGTAAAATTGATGTTTTTAGTCGTAAGGCTAACAAACTCTTGACTAAACTATGTTCTTTATTGTCATATCAAATGTCAATGACTTGACTCGACTTTACGTTTGTATCAAGAATAAAAATAATAATACTACCATTGAAAAGTCAAACTCACTCCAAGCAATTTGTCAACCACTAAAGTAAAAGATGCATTCAATCAAAACTTCTTTTTAATTCTTTTTAGTTCAACACGAGATTAGGAATTCGAACCTCTTACCTTTTGATGAAAGAGCATACGTCTAAATCAATTAAACTATATTTAAGTTGACAATTAAATTATTCGTCTCCTCACGGTTACACTACATTTGAACTAACAAAATAAAAGTTCTAACTTTCGACGCTAAGATTTCACGACACAAGTTCCTTCGTCAAAACTATTCGGTTCTTCACGTCCACGTCTATTCGTTTTCTATTGGAGAGAAAAATAAAAGACCAGAAACAATCAGAAAGGCCTGTATTCTCTTCTGTCACTCCCTCTAATCTAAGGGTCAGTGTTATATGTACATAGTAAGAAAAGATGGGGAAGCAGGAAAGTGCCTCACAATAAAAGGCCTCCATCCCTTGATTACATGTATTACAACAATATGCATTATATTGTTACAAGTCACATAAGCCCAACTGCCCTTTCATTTTTGACCGATCAATTCAACTATGGGAGATGGCCAAAAAAATATCCAAAACGTACCAAGAAAGGCCTTTTTGCAGTTGTGGGAACTTCAATTTCACCAAATTGAATACTTCATACCGAGGCCATTACATGTCAAAATAAGGCTTTTGTATCGCTTGAGGTAATCCTGCACAAATAGATTTCAATTTGTAGCAGTAAATAGTTGGCTCGTTTGGATTGACTAGAGAAAAAATATTTTTCCCAAAAAGTTATGTTTATAGCTATTTTGAGTAGTGACCAAACACTTCAATTTTTTTCAAAATGATTTATTTTCAAAATTAAACAAACTCTTACACCGGAAACATTACAATATTCCATAGAGAGGGATGATGGAAATTTCTTACCACTATGTTATCGTCATTTACATACAGCATCCCTTTCTCATCGTATTCCTGCCTTCTGGAAGGATCACTTAAAACTGTCGATATTGAATTAGAATTTTAAATTTTAAGTGCTACCAAACAGTATCTATAATCATATCAACTTAACAATAGATTCATAGGACCACCCGTCATTAGATAGAGGCTGATGGCATGTTTAGGAGTGATTCTAAAATCATTAAAATCACTTTTATCATTTTTCAAAATTACTCGAATATGCTTTTAATCATTTAAAATAAATTTTAATAGTATAAAAATTATGTTTAAAAGTGTAAAATTAAACGTTGAATTGAATTTTGAGTGAAAAAAGACATGTTTTGGAGTGATTTGAACATGACAAAAGTAAGTTTAACCATTTCTAAATCACTCTCGAACATGCACTAACCAGCTAGAGATATAAATGAATACTCAAACTCGACCAGATAGAAAATAAGATAAAGTAAACTGCTGATTCTGAGCAGGGAAGATTCGCCAGGAGTTCAAGATACAAAAGTTCATAACAGTAGGATTTGGAAATTCCTCATCATAGGTGACAAACAATCCAACAAGGCAAAAGATGGATGCCATTGAATTTAAATGCAAATAGTACCATAAACATTTTGTAAACGTGCTACAGCCTAGACCCGTAGTCATGATAATTTACCGAACTTTTTATCCCGGTGTACGTCACACGGTCCAAAATTGACAAGAAAAAATTAGGATGTCTAAATAAATAAAATAAGACAAAAACAAAAAGTATTTAGAAGTTCTTCTTACGATAGCTACTTACTCAACTTCTTTTGCTAATGAACAAGAAATATGTCTCTGTAAGAAGAGCAACTCACTAAACTCAAATTTTTCATTAACAGCCTCTAGCCAATTCCCAGCCTCCTTTCTTCACTTCAGTCACATAACATAAGACTATAATATAAAATAAAAGTCCGAGTGCGTGTTTAACTTCAAACGTTAAATGAATGAATTACCCCAAAGATCCTATGAATACACAATCTACCAGCATATTCAAAAGCAAAGATTGAGATTTGAAAACTTTCCCTGTAATTTCTAGAAAGCTAAGACTGAAGCTTCATTATAAAAATGAGAATTAAAAATAAAATTCTGCCTCTCAAGACTCAATCCACCCCACCCCAAGGAGAAAATGGGAAAAGACGCTATGAAACTAATAGTTGTAGAAACATACACGAAAGACAGAGGTTTTCTTTACCAGCAGCTACTGCCTGTTTTAAAATTATAAATAAATACGTAAATAAAGATATTTAACCATCTTCTGTGGCTTTAATATTCCTTGATGTCATGTCTTTAATTGATATCAAATGAATAAATAATAGATTAGATATCCATTGAATATAGAAGGTTAAATTAAGAGTTTAGTCCATGAACTATGAGATTACAAACCTACTTCATCAGCTTTCAAAATTATTAAAATTTCAGGAATCCACTACACAATAATTTAAAAGTTTAGGACCCCATTGGAATTTTTTTAAGTTAATTTGAATTTGTCAATGACTCGTTCAAATCCTATTAAACACCAAATTAGAAGTTTAGTGACTTATTAGACACAAAATTAATATTCTCAAAGTAGTTCAGATAGCTCTGCAGCTGGTGAATGCACCAAGCAAACTTGAAGTTCGAGCTCAATGCTGCAGAACTAACCAATTAATGCTATAATAATTGTGAATGTCACTTCCATTTCTAAAGGGCTTATCTTCAATAACGGGGGGCGGAGAAGGGTTATGGCGCGCAACTGACCTTGATAAGCCTCGTTGATTTCCTGAAATCTGGAAGTAGCACCGTCTTTATCTTTCTGCTTGTCAGGATGCCATTTCTACACACAATCCAACCAAAAATCAAAAGCTAGTAGATAGAAAGAAGAAGAAGAAGAA
This sequence comes from Benincasa hispida, assembly GCF_027475165.1. NCBI lineage: Eukaryota > Viridiplantae > Streptophyta > Magnoliopsida > Cucurbitales > Cucurbitaceae > Benincasa > Benincasa hispida. Next base: position 74,557,200 of record NC_143486.1, read on the forward strand.
GAAAAGCTGCGGATAAACAATTAGAGAAAGAGAACGAACCAAAGCCAATCGTATGTAATTGGATCGGATGTCATCGTCTGTAGCATCGTAATCTACCTCCAAGATTTTGTAGTAATCCTAGAAATAGAAAGAGGCGGAGGTAAGAAGAAGAAGATTGGGAGAAATAGGCATTAGAAGAAGAGAGAAGAAGTAATTGAAAAAACCTTGGGTTTAACAATGGCGGAAAAGAAATCAAAATTGATGTGGGAATATTGATGATCGGAGTCGGGTTGTCGATCGGAGTCGGTAACACAGTCTTGCCAGGCGCCCGACATGTTGCTGGAGTGTTTGGCATCCGGGAAAATGGAGAGAATTGCGGTTCCTCGAGATGATTGATGATGTTATTCATTGCGAAGTGGGTTTGGGGAAGCCGGTGGTCCTGCTCTGTCTATTTTTGCTTTATTGGGCCTGGGCTTTTTTTCTTTTCTTTTGTCTTTTTTACATCAGGCCTAAAAGAAACCATTTAGGAACGTTTCGCACGCAAGTTTAGGATTTCCGTAAATGTTAAGATTAGAGGTTAGGCTCTCAAGTTTATGTAGTTTGATTTTGAGAAAATTGTGTTTCCAGTGCAGGTTAGGAAGAAATATTTTCTTATATTTAATCAGTAGTTGAATTTTATATTAGTTTAAAATTATCATCTTAATTATATTATTATAAATAATAATCTAACAAAATCAGAAGCATATTTGTTTTTTTAATTTTGAAATAGATATTTGACTAAAATTATAATTTTATTTAATTTATTATTTTAATAATTTGATATTTCGATTTTACTAGGTTTTGAAATAAAACGTTATATAGACTTTTGTCACTTTAACTAATTTAAATTAGAGTTTCCCACGCATAGCTTAAAATATACTTGAATACACAATTGCAGGCGGCTATTATTTTACACAAAAAAACTAGTCCAATTTACTTTTTAGCCCTATTTACTATTCATTTTTTATTAAAAATGTGTCTGTATAATAACATCAACAATAATAATAATAATACGAAAATAAGCATATAAGAGATGTTTCTTGAAGTGATCGATTTACAGCTAGGAGAAAAAAAAAAAAAAAAAAAAAAAAAAAAAAAAAAAAAAAGTTCTCCTAAAATAAGGAAACATATAAGCAAAGAAGGGAAGTGAGAGAATTTAAACAGATAATCTAATAAATAATAATAGTTAAAAAGAACAAATTTCAAATGAAAACAAAACTAGAAGAAAGAGAAAGTGTATTTTAAAAAATATATATTGTTGTAATTAAATTAAGGGGACTGACTTAGAAAAAAACTATTTTTCAAAAATTCATTTTTATCTAAACACTAGTGATTAAAAGAAACTTCTTCAAATAAAGGTACACATATGTTTGACAACTATTTCTTAAAAGTATTTTTATATACAAGTTGAAATAAATACCCTTTTTAAACACGCATACTCCTTAGTATATTCTTTTTTTTCTTTTTCTTTTTCTTTTTTTATAAACAAATGACCCTTTCAGGGACACCATTATGATTAATGACTTACCGTATACAAACGTGTAAAATTAAAGTTGGCAAAAATTCTCATTGAGTCGGGTCCTGTGGATACTCACCCTCCCCACTCACTTTAGGATAAGTAGGAGATTGTTGGGGATGATGCCCTAAACTCTCGTGTCTTGTAGTTTGTAAACATAGTTTTGAACAAACGATTGTGATGTATAATATATAATATTTCCTTCACTTATTTGTCTATAAACATTTGATGTTTTATTTGCTTTACCATGAACCAATAAACTAAAATCTCTGGTTGTCGTTTGTAACTTAAGCATGTATGTGGAGACATACAAGTGGATCATGTCTTAAGTGATAACCAAAATGGTCTGTAGTATATGAATATATGAGGAAAACCTTATCCTAGTAACGCTACGGATGCAACCCACTTTGTAGAATAGTTACAAGTGTTGTAACTTGCTACAGATGGTCTGATCCTGATCATTCATGTGGGGACATGCGAGCAGGGCATCTTATACAAAGAGTTTGTATAAGACCTAACCACCAAGTGTTAACGTCTCATTGTATAACGTTGTTCATGATAGAGACTTCACTTCACTAGGATGACCATAGGTAACATAACCTCAATTCTGAATGAGTTAGGAAATCTTGCCTTTGAGAGCAGTCCTTTGATTTGTGGGTGTGAATGACCAGATCACCGACTCAAACCTACCATTTTGGGAATTCGTCTAATTTTGGAGTTGGGAACTCAGCTACACAAGATGAAATTCACTATTACACCAAAGTACGGGTAAGTAGATAGATTACTCCCTTAAGGGCTAATCCCGGGGCTTGAACGATGTGGTGCCACACACCTTCTCATGGCCCGAGAGGTGTCCACACATAGTAGGACTATGTTGTATTGTTCATTGGAGGGATCAATGGTACTTAAGAAGTTAAATGTAACTACAGGGGCAAAATGAAAAATTAGCCCAGCCGTACTTATGAGCATTTGTGAAGGGTTATCGTACTATTGATTGGTTATATCTGATGGACATAGAAATTGTTGGGTTTTATGCCATAAAACTCGTTGTATGTAAACAATGACGCTTATTCTGATAATTCAATAATTGTGTTATTAAATAAATCTATTGCTTGAATAGAAATTCAATAAACCTAAAAGTCCCTTGACTATTATATGAGTACTTGAACTTTATGCGGAGACATAAAGGTGAATAGGCTCGAGTAAATAGTCAAAATGATCTATAGTATATGGATAAGATTGGGTACCTTATTCTGGTAACACTATTGGATACCCTACTTTGTAGTTGTTACAAGGAGTTGTAAAGTGCTACAAACGAAGTGATCCTAATTCATTCATGTTGGACATGAGGAGTAGGGGTGTCATTGTGCAAAAGAGTTTGTACAAGATCGGACCACAAAACGAGTCACTCGTACTTTATAATATTATTTACTGTTTAAGACTGACTGTTTCAAAGCGATCACCTAGGTAACTTGACCTTAATCCTGGGATAACTATTAACTCTTGTTTATCTGGGATTGCCTTTAGATTTGCATAGGTGAGGGTTGACTCAACATTGCCGACTCAATATGACTGCTATTTCAGGGGTAAGACCAGATAGATAGCTGGGGACATAGGTGCAAGAGGGAATTCACTCCTACCCGCTTTAGGGATAGTAGAGAGGTTGCTCCCTTAAGTGTTGATTATGGGGCTTGAACAAGGGATCCCGCCCTCTTATTTGGTATGAGAGGGACTCGATTTTGTGATTGGATCACAAAATAATTGTTCATTAGGGGATTAGTGGGGACTTAAGGAACCATAGGTAATTTCGGGGGTAAAATATAGATTTGACCCAATCGTTATTACGAACAACCTGTGAATGGTTAGCTTACTAATTATGGTTATATCGAGTGGACATAATATATCTACAGGGGAGTTCAATTATGGTTTTTAGTGGAGTGACCCACTAGTTAACGAATGGGGATTAGATTGGTCTAATGAGTTTAGCCGATTAATCTTGGATCGTTGGAGCCCATGATCTGTGGGTCCATGAGGTCCCTCTACTAGCTCGGAAATGGATTAGCTTCAGAGTAGCATGATAAGTTAATTTGAAACGTTCAAATTAGAATCAAACAGAATTTAAGAAAATATATTTAAATATAATTTAAATATATGAAGATGAATTTGTGTACAAAATTAATTTAATATTGGATATTAAATTAATTAGAATTATTTAAATTGTTTAAATAATTATTTATTAATTTTATTAGAAAATTAATTTGTAAAATTGATAAATTTTGATTTTAGAAATAAAATATAATTTTAAAATCAAAATAGATTTTGGAAATTGGAAAATACAAAAACTTAAAAAATAGGTTTTTCAAATTCATCTTCAACTTGCTCACAAGGAACCTACCACATCTTCCTTGATTTACTCCAAGCATGAGTTGCATCTCATGCAGCACATCTCTTTGCATGATAGTTTGCAATATATTGAAGAGATTAGAGTGAATAATGAATGATGAACCAACTGAATTTTTGCTGAAAAATTCGGATGAAGAAGGTGTCCTTCAATGGGTTGGTGAGCTTTCTCCATATTCTCTTTGATTCAAACTTATTTTGAGTCCCATAACTCAATATAGACCAAAAGAATAGTATGGAAGATCTTGTGGTGGTTTACACAAGAATTTGGGGGATTTAGCAGCTGGAAATAGAGATTTCGTTAGTTCGGCCAAGGTATGTTATTGAAACCCATTATACTATGTTTAGCATGTTTCTTTTCAACCAAAATTAATGAATTAGAGTGCTTATGGATCATGTTCCCTTTCACTGCATGCTGGTATAAATCCAACATAAATATATCTGTGGTAAGAAGAGTTCAGTTGTCTGTCTTTAGTGGAATGTCTGACAGTTAATGAATGATGGATCTCGTGGCTAAAGAGTTTAGTCAGCTATTCACGTACCATTGGAGCTTCGAGTCATATGTCCATAAGGTCCCCTTGGTAGCTCAATGAATTCAAGTTGAGAATCAGTTTTTTGGTCAGTTTGAAGTGTTCAAATTGAGAAGAAGCAGTTCAATCATATTAATATGATTGAACTGATTAATTATATATGATATTATTAACTTTATGTATGAGATACATTATTTGGAGGAAAATGATATAAATATGATTTATATCTAGTGGAGGAGAAAACACTATGGTTTATATGTGATATTAAACCATAGTTGATGAATATAATATGATTATATTTATTATTTTTGGACAATTATAGGATAATTGTGCCGGCGTTTTCTCCGTAACCGTGTGATGGTGAGAGGTTTTATTCAGTTTTTGTAACTAAAGAATGAAATGAAAATCGTTTTCATTTTGCAAAAAGATCGGTCATTCACTCATGCATTGTGTATACAGCCTATCGCATAGCAAACCGGGAGATTACACGATAGCTCAACGTTTCTACATGATCGTATACACGCGCACTTCTTTCTAGACGATCACATAGGAATTGCTAAACGATCGTCTTGCTCTTTCCTAAACGATCGTACGCCTGAGCGTTTACTGAACGATCGTCTATACGATCGTAACCTATTTACTAAACGATCGTGTAACTTATTCTAAATGATTAAGCATCGTCTATATGATAGACATAAGCCTTCACCCACTTGCTTGGTCGTTGTATACGATCTTCATTTCCTCATTTCCTCTACCAAAACCAACAGAGCCCACACCTTCTAGATTCTCACATTGAGAATACCGAGGGTTCTAAGTGGTGGTGTCATCCCTATTGCTGCGGTCTTCGTGTGGAGTCCGTTTGGGTAGACGACGGGTGATTTAGTGAATGATTGCTTGTACGTTCCAGCGAAAGCGAGAGGAGCAATCCCTGTTCAAGAGCGATCGGTGAAGAAAGGTTATTCGACTGATATGTTTTCTTGTTCTTTTGTTATTTATTGCTTTAAGCATGCCTGTAATTAGTTATAAAATGCATATCTGTTATGGTTGATTATAAATATGGTAATTCTGTCAAAATGAGTTTGGAACGATTCGCTAACATTCAGAGGTACTCTTGTATAAGAGTTCATTCACTTGCATGCTGTAAAATATTTTTTGTTGAATTGCATAATTTTTGTTCTTAATTTTTGTATTTTGTGATAAAATTGAAATTGGGACGATGCTCGCTTCCGTTGCAGACCTTCGGGTTCTTTCAACTTGAACACGAACCACTTATATGTCTACCACCCACTATTTAAGTGACATCACCTAACCTTGGATCTTAGTTTATTAGATTGTATTAATACAGTCTAAATGTCAAATAAAATACCTCTTACTTTATTTTTTTTAAAAAATTGTTATTTCAAAATACAAACTACAAGATATACGAGATTTAGGACACTAAATCTAACAACTAGAAGGGTAGTGTATGCAAACTAGGTAACTTAGAATGACGAAGTAAGCTTCACTAATGGATATGTTCTTATTGGGTAGGGGAGCTATTTTATGGAAATCTGCAAAACAAACTTGTATGGGCAATGTCCACCATGCAATCTAAATTTATTTCTCTAGAATTAGCAGAACAAGAGGCCGAGTGGCTTAGAAGCCACCGTTGTAAGGGACATCAGTATGAGTGGCTTAGAAGTCTACTGGGAGAGGTACCATTGCATCAGTATCAATCTTTTTGCACTAAGATTCACAGGTTGCCATGGAAATTGTCAAGAATAGTATGTATGATGGCAAGATGAGGCATATATGCCTCAAGTACGGAGCTAAGAAACAATTACTAAAAATAGGATTATTTAATTGTAAGGTTTTAGATGAATTTTGCAGATCCTCTCACTAAAGGCATGACAAGGAGCGTAATTTTAAAATTTTCAACAAGTATGAGATTCAAACCATTATAGTGGTTCATAGCCCTTTATTTAGGTGGTCTATTACGATAGACTTGATGGTTCATGACCCTTCATTTGGGTGGTCCTAGTACAGACTTGATGGACAGAACTAAAACATTTAAAAATTTCATAGCCCTTCCTTTGGGTGGTCATGGCATGGACTTGATGAATAATTGTAAAATGTTCATAACTTATTTTTTTAATAGCTTTTCTTTGACGAACTTGATGAAGTTCATCCTAGTATGAACTAGATGTGAAGTCTTCATAGCTCAGTTTTTTAGTGGTCTATTGCAATAGACTCGATGAAGCAATTAGCGTGATTGTAAAGGTGTGACCATTTTCTATGGAAAAGTTTAAGGGTCTTTTTCTAGAGCTTTTACGTTGACCCGAGATTCTATGTGCAGGCCTTAAATAACACGCTTTTATCGCAAAATGGATAAAAATTTAAGGAGTAAAACATGTTGTGGAGGCTCAACCGTAATTATTAAAAGCTCGAGAAGTAATCTCATTTTCTCTAATAAAGTTATTATCCTACTTCACTATTCATCAATTCAAATCGTAAGATATTGATGCTTAAGCTTGTTCTCCTCTCTTTGCTCATAAACATTTTTAAAGTTTTAAAGTTTTCAAGATTTTTAAGTTTCTTTTTCTCTCGTTGCTTTGTTGTCATCTGTGAGGGACTATTTGAAATGACTTTGGGTCAAGGCTCATAGCAAACACAAAAATGAAAAAACTAGTTATTTAGGACCGTTGAAAACTAGTCGTTTATAGCCGTTGAAAACTAATTATTTATAGATGTTAAAAGCTAGTCGTTTATAGCTGTTGAGAACTAGTTGTTTTCTTGTCATTTTCTTCTTCCTCATATTCTTTATAAATAAGAAAGTTTTGCAAGATCAAAGGTAGAATTTCTTTATTTTCAAGATTTCCAATTTTTACTTCTTCTCTCTACTATTTTTTGAACAATTTTTCACCAATTCCAACCCGGTCTCAGACGAGTGCACGCCAAAGATCGAGAGTTGTGTTAACTATGAGGAGTAACCGGTCTTCGATTTAGTACCGAGGTCGCGCCGATCTTTCTTTCAAGACAGTGAATCATCTACGACACAACAATCAATATTCGGTTCTAGCAATAACAAAGCATTCCAAAACTTGAAAATTGTTGCATTTTTATCTTAAATTTGATTTATTGTTGCAATTTGTAACTTTGGTATGCTTTTGTGTAGATGCTTTAATTATTATTATTGTCATTTCTGCACAAAATTGACAGGATTTCATAGAAAAATCGCATTTTTTTTTTCCTCAGAGTATATTGGCAAAATTATTTTGAGATATTTATTTGATTTTTTGTTTCTGAAAATTTAGTCTATATGTACTATAGATTGTGAAAATCACCGGCATATTTAGTGAGTTTATATACATATATAACTAACATAGTACCAATACTAAAAGCTAGCTTAATGGTAAATATGGCTTCTTACTCTCTCTAAATCTAGGTTCACGCCCCATTGGTAAAAACTAAAACAAGTAGTTTTTAAGTACTTGTCTTTTGACTACTATTCAAATGTTTACTATAAGAGCACTAAAACATAATTGAGAATTAAAAAAAAAAAAGTTAGATAGTTATCAAACGAGACATTCAATTTGTATCATAAAACATGTTAATAAATAAAAAAAAAATTAGGGGGAAAATACTAATATATAAAACAAAATTTTGTGGAAAAAAAAATCACCTATAAAACTAGTAAATTCAATGTTTCTTGAAATTGTATTTCACTAAAATTAGACAATAAAATTATAAAAATAAAAATGGAACAAAATCCAAAGCATGAGAACCTAAGATGCCATTTTAGCTCAAACAATTTTATTAATGAAACGGGAGCCAATTTGATTAATACAATATCACATTTGTAAGGGGAAAAAATGGTCATTTGTCCAACCAATGACCCTGCAAGCTAGAAGCTACCAAATAATTGCGTGGGGTCACGAAACACCAACAAATATTTTTAAACTTTGTTTAATGAGACAAATATAATTAAAAATAAACGTCAATGTCCGAAAATGACCCTTTAAACAAAAATTATTTATCATTTTGCTCGTTCCCGCGAAAAGTTCAAAAAATTTCAAACTAAAAGTTGATTCATAAATGCTGCCAATCACATGCAATGCCGATACATGGCATAAAGTCCCACTTCCACGTGGCGCGTATGTAGCGTGCCTTGATGATCTCCTTCCCATCTCGCCGTTGATCTCCCGTAAATGTGTACTTAGGCCACATTTACTACTTTATCAAAATTGTTGTAATCATAATCGAATTTGATTGATAGATCAATCATAATGGATCACAATCACAAATGTTAATAGATCACTTTTCATTGTATTTACCTAAAATTAAGAATTGTGTCAAATTTACTATTACTATTATAGTTACCTTTACCTCTGAGAGCCAAACCATAAGCGATAATGATAAATGTGTCAAAGTTTATAGTTTTTTTCCCTTTTAAATAGTAGCATTAATGGTATCCATAACCATAACTATACGATGTAATTTTTTTAACGCAATTCAATTTATCATCTCACGCTCGTCGTTCATATTATATTACTTAATTACAGATTTTCAATTGGGACGTACTTGTTAGTACAAATATGGAACATCAGTAAACACTAACAAACGTTTTAAAAAAATGAGTCCCACATTCCAAATTATCTTTCATTTATTGCGATATATCTTCCGTGAATGTGGCTTAAATGTAATCGATCAATCGTAATATGAAAATAGGACTCATTCAAATACATTCTAGAAAACTAGTAAGCAATATTCAATGAATTATGAATAATAAAACAAAAAAATCGTTACAATTATTTGAGTCATGTTCAGAGTACGTAGTAATACTGCATCTCTTTAAGGACAAATGTTTGAACTTCACACTTTCTTGTGAAAGTTAAAAAACATAAAGTCGTAGAACAAAACTTCCACTAAATTCAATCTACTATCGAGAATATTAAATTTGAACGAGATTTAAGAGGGGGAAAAAAACAAACGACGTACAATATATCTCAAACACACTAAAATATGTTTCAACACACGAATTAAGAGTGTGTTTGAAATATATTTTTCAAATGTTTAATTTAAAAAATTAGTCATTTTGAAATAAATTGGTGTATTTGGTAACCACTTAAAATAAATTTTTAAATGTATTTTAATCGATTTTTATCAAAAGTATCTAAATAAAAATGAGTTTTTTTAAAAATATTTGTTCTCAAGTCAATCCAAATCGGCCTTAAAAAACATAGGGATTTTTCTTGAAAATTAATTAATATTAGGTTCAAATATCTTGTGTGTTTATATATAATTTAGTTATTATTAAAAAAAATAACATTTTTAAATATAAAAAAATATTTATTTACTTTAAAAGTAGAAAATAAAGTGTAATATTTTTTTAAAATTTTTATTTATAATAATTTTTATGGGTTATATGTATATGTTGTGCTGCCATTTATTTAGGTAGATCTGGTTTGCCACCTTTGTTGACAAACTCAAGTTTCTTCTTGTGAACTTTACTTGAACTTTAAAGTCAAAGTTCTGCAACATCACTTTCACACTTATAGTAAGTAAGTTATTCATTTGAATTGGCCTCCTATGGTCTCTTAGTGGCCAATACTCAAAAAGATCTCCCTCAAGTTATGGGAGATGAAGTGGTTACATTTTTTATTTTTTAAAATCATTGTATTCCATGTATTCTTCTTGATGGAAGAAGAATGTACCCAAAGCTCCCATTTGTTTCACAGAGGACTTCAGACAGATATTTAATATTACTATTTATTTCATGGAATTCTACTTAACTATTTAATATGAATTATTCTAGTTAATTATCAATATTCTGACTAATTTATTTATTAATGTAACTATTTTTAGTGATTGGTCTAATTATGTTTAATTAAAAGGTATTTATTTAGTTTTTACTTTATTACTTAAATAATTAATTAACATAACAATACATTAATGAATGTTAAATTTAATTGATCTTTTGCATTTAATTAAGTAATTATTTACTTTTAGTTTCTTTATACAAATTATCGAACTGAACACATATATTTGTTGGGTTTTATACCCTAAAAATCGTAGATAGTAAATGTTATTAGTTAACTGTCATCAATAAAGAGTTATTGATATTGATTCAATAAATGTTATTGATTGTTTTGTATTATATCTTGTCTTAATAACCCTAATTCCAATAAACTAACATCCAAGGTTGTGTTATGAGTCTTGAACTGTATGTAGAAACATATAGGAATCAATGTTCAAGATACAACCTAAAGGGTCTATAGTATAGGGATAAGGTTGGACACCTTATCTTGGTGACACTATGGATACGACCCACTTTGTATTTGATACAAGCGCAATGATCCAACGCGTTCATATAGGTAACATGCGGGTGAGGGTATCCTATGCAATGAGTTGGGAAAAGACCGGACCGCGAAAGAGTAATCACTAGATGTAACGTCGTTAATTAGTTAGGTTCCTATTTCAATTGGATGTGCAACTTAGTCTCAATCCTAAGTGTATTATGAACTTCTGTTCACGAGGATTGTCCTTTGATTTATGTGAGTGAGGGTGACCAGTTTGCCGACTCAGTAAACCTACCATTTTGGGGACAGAGACCGAGTGAGGAGCTGGTAACATAATAATATAAGATGAAATTCACTTCTTCCTGACTCCAGGGTAAGTAGACGAGTGGTCCCTTAAGTGGTGTCTCCGGGACTTGAAGAAAAGGCTCTATCCTCTCATTAGCCCAAGAAGAGTTTCCGTTTATTGGTTGGATCATAAACAAATTGTTCATTAGAGAAGCACGGGTACCTAAGAATATAGAGGTAACTTAAGGGCCCTATTGGTGTTATGAACACTCGTGAATGACTAATTATTGTTATTGGTCTGTTTTGTGGACACAAAAATTTATCTACAGTGAGAATAGTGCAGTTGTAGGTCTTTAGTGGAGTGTATCCATCGTTAACAAATATGGATTAATTTGGTTAATGAGTTTAGTCAATTAATCTCATATCGTTAGAGCTTTTGTTCTACATGTCCATCAGGTTCACTTGTTAGCTCACTAAAGGATATTAAAGAGGAATAATTTGAATTGTTCAAATCAAATTGAAAAAATTGTATATTAATGTGATTAATTTGTAATTGATTATGGATGCGATCTATAATTTAATTTCAGTTGGAGAGAAATATTTAAATGAAATTCAAATATTTAATTCAATCGAATTAAATTCGTAAAGAATTTATCAATTAAATTAATAAAGAGGCGGTGCACATAAAAATACGATGTTTATTTATGTTAATTAAATATATATGTTAAATTGGATTTAATGATGGATGGTTATTTAATTAAGATAAATTCTTATAAATAGAAAAACCACAAAAATATTTACACTTTATGCCAAAGGTTCCAAAAGTGTTTTGTACTTTTAAAACATTTTGCTATAAAGTGTAAATATTTTTAAATATTTTTTATATTTAAAAATGTCTCTTTAATTAATGTGTTGATTAATTAAATAAACGTTATTTAATTAATTGAGCACAAGGGTAAATTGGGAAGTCTTGGAGAAGGGCTAACCCTTCTCCATATAAATTTTTCCTTGTGGCCCTTTTAGGGCATGAATTCATTTGGTGAATTTTAGCCTAGCCACCAAAAGAAAATTATCTCTACTCTCTCCAAAGAAATCTCACTACCTATTTATCTTCTAATAGTTGGATACCACCTATCCTTTCATTAGAATCCTAGAGAATAACAGGATTATTCTCGTGGTAGTAAGATTGGTCGAGGAAACATTTGTTGGAAAACCGAGAGGATCTTGCTAGAAGCTTGAGAATCTTCAAAGGTAAGAAATAGTTTTCCCTCTTAGTTTCCCTTCTCCATCTCATTCATATGTCTATCCTTCAAATGTTCTGTTTTAGAATATTGTTTTTGTTTCTTCAAAAATCGAATTTTAAAATGCAAGACATTCACATGCTTCCACTCGGGATTCGATCCCTATAATATTTAACTTTCTGATATTAATTATCACGCACATCCAAACACAAACATTAATTATCCTAAACATTTAAAGATCTTACATTCAAATCTCATATATTTAATATCTATACCCATGAAACAATATATGCGATTCAAACGATACTATAATATATTTTTTTCTCTATAGATTCTCTAGCCTAACAAAAGAAGCTTGTGATTCCCATCAAGACACGGATTAAAGCATTTGATAAGCTAACAACGATGTGGTCTTCTTTAAATCAATTTTCAAATTTGATTGTTATGACTGGAGGTATGTAAGATTTCAATTCTATATAACAAAATATTGTCTCTCTACCATTCTCAATAGTTGTAAATATATTTCAATATTAGATGTTGTTACAAATATTTGTTTAATGAGTTTTAAATTATACATGAAAAAGTTAGAAAGTTAAAATAGGTTTCCACTATTAAACTAGAGAAAAACGTATTTGTTGTGTCTATTTGAAGAAATGTTAAATAAATTTCATTGGTTATATATTAAATATATAGATCTAAAATTTAGTGTAAATATCTAGGGGCATTTAGGGCAATAAGTTGGTTATTATTGTTATAAGTTATTGAGTTGAGTTATAAAAGTTGTGTTTGGGGGTGTATTATTTTAGTTTGGGCTATAATAGTACGTGTTTGAGGTGTAAACTATTTTAGTTTAAGAATGAAGTAATAAACATTGTAGCAAATAATTAATGTAAAATAGTAAAAAAAAAATTAACAAATAGGAAATACTAAAGCAAATGGGGTATTAAAATAGTGTTGAAATAGTGTTTGTTCGCACGAGATTTTAATAGAAATTTATTTCGTGTGACTTGAACTTTGTATTTGTATTAATTTTGTGGAAAGTGAGTACAATCTATAATACACAGTATTTTGATGCTTTCAAAATAAACTATAAAATTTAAGCTAGTTGATCTTCTTGAACAATCGGCCTTTGGGCTTGTTGATCTTCTTGGGTGATCGGCCTTTGGGCTTGTTGATCTTTTTGGGTGATCGGCCTTTGGGCTTGTTGATCTTTTTGGGTGATCGGCCTTTGGGCTTGTTGATCTTTTTGGGTGATCGGCCTTTGGGCTTGATGATCTTCTTGGATGATCGGCCTTTGGGCTTGATGATCTTTTTGGATGATCGACCTTTGAGCTTGATGATCTTCTTGGATGATCGACCTTTAGGCTTGTTGATTTTCTTGGAAGATCGACCTTTGGGCTTGTTGATCCTCTTGAAGGATTAGTGTTCGCACGAGGCTTCCGGAGAAACTTGTTTCGTGGAGTTGAACTCAAGTTGGTGTTGATGTTGATGTTGATTTGATGCGATTTGGTTCGATCTCTAGTACTTAATCCTCTGATTCTCTTTTTGAGTTGAATGTGTACGCTTGATTTGAGGAAGCGAAGCGCGTGATGATCGTAGAGTTGAAGTCTTGGAAAAATACTTGTATCTCCAAAGGACTTCTATCTTCTAAGAGTGCATTTTTAGGAGTCTTGGGAGTCTTCTGCTTGTTGATGAATTCTCTTTGGACTCTCTAAATGTAGAATTGCTTGTATCTTCAAAGGACTTCAGTCTTCAGAATGCTTGCGTCTTCAAAGGACTTCAATCTTCAGGATACTTGTATCTTTGAAGGACTTCAGTCTTCAGGTGTGGTCAACTTCAGGAGTCAAAGAGTCTTTTGATTGTAAAGAATTCTCTATAAGCTCTCTGGAGTATAGTATTGCTGACCTCTCCAAACGAGGAGAGCTTTCAATTTATAGAATTCACAGGTGGGCTTGGGTTTGGCCCTTGGGTTTGAAAAGATTGAATCTTCAGCTTGTAGGTTGTGAAGATACGGTTAGTTTATTGAAATCTTCTAATCTTCAAAGCTTCAAATAGTTAAGATCTTCAGTTCTTTAAAATTTGAGACTTCAGTCTTCGAAGCTTGAGAAGCTTCGGTCTTCAGCACTTGAGAGCCTGATTCTTGGATCTTGGGAGCTTAAATCTTCACAGCTTTAATATGTCTTCTGATTTTCAGAGCTTTAGTATCTTATGATCTTCAGAGCTTTGATATGTTTTCTGATCTTCAGAGCTTTAGTATCTTCTGATCTCCAGAGTTTTGATATGTCTTCCGATCTTCAGAGCTTTGATATGTCTTCTGATCTTCGGAGCTTTAGTGACTTTTGATCTTCAAAGTTTTAAAGGAGTTATGTTCTTCAGATCCTTGGAGCTTCATACTTTAGATTTTCAGATAGCTTTTCCCTTCAATTCTTCCAACCTCCCCCAAATGAAGAGATAATGTCTCTATTTATAGAGGTTTCTCATGGGCCTTACAGGGCTTGAGCCTAATTACTTTACTGGGTCAAAATTGGGTTTGAGCTAAAATTGGGCTTGGACTCATTTGTTGTTGGGCCAAAATATTGGCTCGAGCTTAATCTTTAATTTAGCCCAAAATTTCACCATAGGTTTGAATTGGGTTGGGCCCGAGCGACCTTAATTACTCAGCCCAATCCAACTTATAATATTTCCAATAGGCTCGGACTTTCATTGATGATGTGGCGACTTATGATTCGTCAAAATTTCTCCTTCAACAGTGTTGATTGTAACTAACTGGGGAATACAAAATAGTATTTACTGTAGCAAGCGTGGTTATTATAGTTTTATGATGGTTCTCACCCCAGACACACCCCTAGTGTTTTATTTCTCTCATATCACAACACAACACACCAATAATGTTAAAAATACATCTTTCTATCTTGTTTTCTCTCACTAGCTCTTTTAAGAGCAATTGGGCAAAAAATTGTGTTCTTATTTGAGGAGCTTTGAGCTCAACCTTTAAGTGCATGGTCGTTTAAGCTACACAATGTTTTCACCTGGTTTATTGTATGTTGGAGGGTACATGCTAGAGAATATCCACTGCACCAATAATTAATATAAAGAGACACAATACACCCTGCAAAGGGCTTAAATCTCCTTACGTAGAGCGAATTATCTACACCTCAATCTTAACTGTTTATGTATTTATTTCTCAATATTTACTCCATTTTCTCTGTTAGTTGTAATTCCCCCAATATTGGACATCTCAAATGTGAAAGCACATAAAAACTCAAAAACACATCTTCAGATTCATCGCCACTTGTGGGCATGATCTCCAACCTGCTTTTTCTAGTATGGTCTCACTTTTCAAGTCGACCTACACGAAAGATTCTCACATCCATGTGGTATCGATACTGCCACACTCTGATGCGTAAGTCACATAGTGTACAGTTTAATTAAGCACATAAAGACAATATCACATATCTTCTTTTAATATTGCTTATTGACCTTTTTGGGGTCATCAAATGAATCTATTTATAGTACACTTCTTTTGATAGTCGTGTATAACTTTGACGATGTCAAGGTTGTTTATCACGTTTGAAGTTGTAGGGCATCAAATCAAATGCAGTTAAGTTGTTTCTCGATTGAAATATATTCATTGACTCAGCTGGTTTGCCCAAAACATAAAGGCTCTGATTTTTCTCTTTTGTGACACAGGTTTCCCCATGCCACCTTCTAGTTTCTTTTGAGCTTGGGTCCCTCCCGTGGGCTTTAGGCATTGCCTGGGCAACACTCAACCGAAAAAAATATTAAATTACATATTTGGTCCTTACGATGTGAAAAAAGTTGGGATGTGATTTCTATGATATAAAAGTTATAATTCATCTCTATGGTTTGATGATAATATCAAGAATAGTCTTTACGAGTTTTATCAAACTATATGATAAAAGTAACTACCTCAATCACATATGAGAATTCCTTTATTCTAGGTGAACTCCCACAACGATATTAAGAATAACCCCAATAAACAAAATGATAACAACCCCAAGAAAGCTAAACAAATTTGACTTGGAAGATTGACCAATGATCAAGAAGAAAAGAGAACTTGTTCCTAACTTCAAGATTTCGAACTCTCCACAATCTAATTGATCAAACTAGATTGAAAGTTCGAGTACATGCATTCTAAACACAAGAATACAAAAAAAAAGCATAAAGCTTGAGAAAAATAAACTCTAATAAAATTTCATTCAAATTCAAAGTGTTGTTCTCCAAATGACAAAAGTACATCGGTTTTTATACTAATTGAAAAGACGACTAGAAAGGACACAACCTTTCACCTAATTGATTAGGTTCAACAAAAAAAATTCAACTACATACATGAACCTCCATAAATGTAAATACGTTATTATAAATTGATACATTAAATATTAAATATGTGAATGAATCTGAATTTCCAGATTCATTATGACTTTTGGTGGCTTTGATTTTTGAAGGACTGCAACTCTTCATACCTGTAAGCTTAATTTGGAAGTAACCCTTTTAATGCGCCAACTCCTAATCATTGCCAATTATTTGCTTATCATTCTCCCCTTCTTCGAGAAGATTCGTCCTCGAATCTTAAATGGCCTTGTAACGCAACTTTGTAATCATCATCTCGAACTTTAGAAAAGAGTTCGAAAGTCTCGTTTCCTCCAAAGTCAAATGTGAAATTTCTTTGCAGCGCACTCCACCCTAATCGTCTTTGATGAAAATGTTCAAACTTGACCATCTCCCATCGTGCCTTCAATGTAACATATAAAGCACAAGGAAAATAATAGGAAAGAACGTTAGTTGGAAAACTACACCCCTGATTTTTCTCACATTAATATTTTCCTTCACTTCCACTCTTAATCACACTCTCTTCTTTTTCTTTTGTCACTAATATCTCACTTTTCTCTGTTTTCTTAGTCTTCATATTATCCTTACTTTCCTCGAGAAAGTTTGTTATGATCTCATTCCGAACACATACTTCAAATTTCTCCACGCTTTCTATAACTACTTTATCTTTTAATTCATCTCTCAAACTTTGATGATCATCGTCATTCATTTCAATAACATCATCAATGGAATCTTCCTTTTTGACTTGTGGATGAACTCCATCATTTGGAATTGGTTGATCAATTTCTTGCAATTGACTATCTTCTTGACTTTTAATGGCTTGTGCGGCATGATTCTTTCTTGCTAGCTTTTGCAACTTCAATGTTTCATTCAATTGGCCTATGTAATCAATGGATTGGTGCAACTCAACCAAACTTTCTCTAAGATTCTTCTAAAAATTATCATAATTGTTGTAAGTCACATGACAATTTCTTCTTCGATGAGACATATCATAGAACTACTATCTCAATTTCAGGAAATCTGATAGTATTTTTGTGAGAATCATGCGAGAAATTCCAATATAGCCTAGAATGTGAAAATTCACAAAATCTCAATTTTTTTTAAAAAAAAAATTATGGAAAGATGCAAAGACAATTTCTTTTTCTAATTTTTCTAGCAAGTATACTAAAATATGAAGGAAATAAAAGAAGATTAAAGGTCACAATAAAACAATAAGACACTTTTCTTTTCTTTTCTTTTTTCACAAACTTTTTTTTTTCAACAAGCTTAGTGTATGAAAGAAAACTAAATGAGAAGATGAAAAGACACAAGAAAAAATGGAAACGGATGAAATGATTTAAAAAAAGAAAGAAGATAGCATGAAAAGGATAACAAAAAAAGATATAATCTGTTTAGAGCGAAAGCTATGATACCAAATGATAAAAGTACATAGGTATTTATACTAATTGAAAATACAACTAGAAAGGACACAACCTTTCACCTAATTGACCCGGTTCAACAAAAAATCTTCAACTACATACATGAACTTCCATAAATGTAAATACGTTATTATAAATTGATACATTAAATATTAAATATGTGAGTGAATCTAAATTTCCAGATTCATTATGACTTTTGGTGACTTTGATTCTTGAAGGGTTGCAACTCTTCATACATGGAAACTTAATTTGGAAGTAACCCTTTTAATGTTCTAACTCCTAATCATTACTAATTATTTGTTTATCACTATGTGAACTATTTATAAAATATGAAATTGTAACTTTTGAAAGTACACGAATTAAATTTTAGCTATCTTTTAAATCATAGGAATGAATTTTGTAATTTAACCAAAATAATTTATGGTTCTGTTGGTAGTTATTTGGTTTTTTGTTTTTGAAAATTAAGTTTATAAACATCATTTTCACCTATTCAACTATATGTTTTGTTGTATAGATTTTAGGAGTGCTTTTAAGACAAAGCCAAAATTTTAAAACAAAAAAAAAAAGTTTCAAAAACTTGTTTTTATTTTTAGAATTTGACAAAGAGTTCAAATGTTTATATAAACATGAAAGCTGTGAGATAGAAATTTGAGAAAACAAGCACAATTTTAAAAGATAAAAAATTAAAATCGAAATTATTACCAAACGGATCCTTGATTGTTTGTTTATTTATATTTATATAATTTAATTTGAGTTTTAAATTTTTAAAAATGTTTAATTGTCTCTAAACTACTTTAATGTGAGTAATGTCTGTGCCCTAAAACTTGTCTAATGTATAACTTTAGTTCTAAAATCATATTCTTTTCGTAATTTCTTATAATGATTGGCATGTTTTTTAAATATAGGAATTTAATTATTAGCGAAATTATGCAAGTAAATACAAGTTTTATAATTTTTTTTTTCAGTTTCCAAAACTTAGTTTTTTTTAAAATATGGATAAAAAGTAGATAGTTATAAATAATTTAACAGTGGAATGGTGTTTACATACTTATTTTGAAAAATAAACGAAAAAATACCATTTTAATCTCGAAATGTGTGCATTTTGTCCTTGTGATTTCAACTTTGTCATTTTAGCCCCTCAAATTTTGAATAATAGTTTTAAAATGCCTTATTTCATTAATTAAATATTTATTATTATTATTTTAAATTAAAATAGTAATTAAAGGAGGGAGAAAAAAAAAAAAAACTCTGTCGTCTTTCCTAACCCCCACTCTCGCCGACAGCTCTTCTCTCTTCTCATTCCTCATCCATCTTCATCCCCTTTTCTTTCTTTTCTTCCCTTTCCTCCTCAAATGCATTCTCATTTCAGGCAAATTCTCCTCAGACTCATCCTCCTAATCAAAGTTCCTAATCAAAATCAAATCCCTAGACAATCCATTCGAAATTGACTCTCCAGATCATAATGCACTTGATTATCAGCTAGAATCCCATTAAACTCCTTCTGAAACCTCTTCATGGCAGTCTGCACCATATGCTCAGAGGGGAAATACTAGAATACCATTTTTAAGAAAGAAAAAGCTTCGGTTTGGCCATGGCTATGGCGGCAAGGAGAAACCGAAGGGGATTTTCTTTTATAAAAAATATCATCAACTTATTTAATATTAGTGTTTGTATATGGTGTTAATGGATGAGAACATGGAAGGAAGAAGAAGATAAGGAATAAGAGGTGAATGCATGGGTTGGTTAGGGAGATGAGACAGAAAATGTTTTTCTTTAATTGCTATTTTAATTATAATTGTCTTATTTAAAATAATAAAAAAAATCAAATTAATGAAAAAAGATATCTTTTAAACCTATTATTCATCGATGGATTAAAACAACCAAATTTAAACTATAGAGACTAAACTCATCTATTGCTTAAAACTAGAATGTTTTAGAAAACAACCATTCTCCTATTAATTGGCCGATTGTTTGACGTAGAAGAGTAAATTTCACGATTTTTTTAAACAATATGTGGGGTGGATGAATCAAATCTGTGATTTCGATGTTAATCAATACATGTTGTTCGCACAATATTTCAAGAGAAATTTATTTCGTGGAACTTGAACTTTGTATTTGTATTGATTTTGTGGAAAGTGAGTACAATCTCTAATACATGATATTTTGATGTTTTCAAAATAAACTATAGTCTTTAAGACTTTTGATTTTATTAGATGATCGGCCTTTGGGCTTGATGATGATCGGCCTTCAGGCTTGTTGATCTTCTTTGATGATCGACCTTCGGGCTTGTTGATCTTCTTTGATGATCGGCCTTCGAGCTTGTTGATCTTCTTTGAGGATTAGTGTTCGCATGAGGTTTCCGGAGAAACTTTTTTCGTGAGTTGAACTCGAGTCGGTGTTGATGTTGAGGTTGATTTGATACGATGTGGTTCGATCTCTAATACTTGATCTTCTGATTCTCTCTCGATTGGGTGGATGTGCTTGAAGTAGAAGTCTTGGAAGAGTGCTTGTATCTTCAAAGGACTTCAGTCTTCAAGCATTGTCAGATTTCTTCAAAGGACTTCGTTCTTCAGAACTTTGATATGTCTTGCTTTAGTGTCTTTTGATCTTCAGAGCTTTGATATGTCTTTTGATCTTCAAAGCTTTAGTGTCCAAAGGACTTCAGTCTTCAAGCATTGTCAGATTTCTTCAAAGGACTTCGTTCTTCAGAACTTTGATATGTCTTGCTTTAGTGTCTTTTGATCTTCAGAGCTTTGATATGTCTTTTGATCTTCAAAGCTTTAGTGTCTTCTGATCCTCATAGCTTTGGAGGAGTTATGTTCTTCAGAGCCTTGGAGCTTCTTACTTCAGATCTTCAGAGAGATTTTGCCTTCAATTCCTTCCACCCCTCAAATGAAGAGATAAAACCTCTATTTATAGAGGTTTCTCAGGGCTTTATATGGGCTTGGGTTTAAACTTCAATTTGGCCCAAATTTTCACAATGGGCTTTAATTACTCGACCTGATCCAATTTATAATTTTTTCAATTGGCTCGGGCTTTCATTAATGAGGTGGCAACTTGTGATTTGCCGAAATTTATCATTCAACAAATGCCCCTTTTCGATATTTATGTACGTCTATATGGTGTGTGAATCTCGAAAAATAATTTGAAATCGAAGTATGATTTTGACCTTTTTAATTTGATGCATCATCATGATCAAAATATGAGAATTTAGCTTAAAATTTTGATTTGAAATTTTGTTTGTTTGACACACTTTCACCAATTAACACAAACGATGAATTTCAGTCATTGACTTTCTTGTTCCCGAGTAAACTTTAATTTGAACTAAAATAGAATTTATGCTTCACTTAATTGTAAATTTAATTTACTATCCCAAATTCAAGTAATTTTTTTTCAAAAAATTGAAATATACTCAATTCTTCATGTGAATTTGAAGTAGAATTTTGATTTGTCATTCTCTTTCCTTCGACTTTGATTTGGTGAATGCTTGGAGTGTGCCTATATTTTGATTTGAGAACACTTAGATTATGTAAGGTCTTGACATTGAGATGAAATTTTGTTGGTACCCAAATCTTGGCTTGAATTTGGAATAGTAATTTTTGTGATTAGACATAAAATTTAGAGCATGTCAAATTTTGACTCGAGAAATAATTGATTTTGGATATAATTTTTGTTCAATCCAATACTATGGTTTGGATTTGAGTCCCCCACTTATACAAAAATTTGGAATAAAACCAAATTCTGATGCGAAAATTATAAGAGTTTCATACCAATTTCAGCTTGATTTAATTTGAATCTTACCAAATTTTGATTTATATTGGGGTGGGATTTCTGAGACCTATCCAAATTGGGTAGAATAATTTGAAGCTTTCCTTTTGAATTGGAGTAAGTAAAATAATAATAATAATAAATCTAACCATTTGAATTTTGCACAACACTTTTTTGGGAACATAATCCTAATTTCAACTCAAATTTGAGTTTTAAACTTCGTCAACCACCAAGAATCAAAGGATATAGTTAATAAAATCTAATTAACTAGATTTTATTTGAATTTTTTATTTGCTATTTTTCTTCTATAAATAGCAGTTGCTTGGATGACAATACTATGGTTGAGGATCTCTGCTGGTAGGGAAATTATAAAGATATTCTCTGCCGTCGATGACCTCCGATTAAGAAGTGCTTTACAATTGCATGGCTTCCATACTTTTCTTTCGAAGTTCATCTTCTCCAGAAAAGGAAAAAAAAGTTTTTTTTTTTAGTATTTCTTTTCTAGATTTAGACTTTCTTTCTTTCCTTCTGCTTTTATTTTATTAACTTTTTTTTTGCTAATAAGCTCGTTGCCAACCATTCTTTCATGTTTGATGTTATCGTCGTTGAGTTGTTCGTGGGTGGCCATAGCCGAGATCGACATCGTCCAATTCAATCGGCTCCCCTTCAGCCGCGCTCCATGACCCAGACTAGATCCGCCGCACCTATACTTTTTTTTTTAGTCGTTGATGCAGCCGTGGTCTGCATAGTTCATTGCGGATGATGGTGGGCTTTGGCTCGTCACCGAAGTTGAGATGGTGTGTGAAATGGGGAGAGAGTAGAGGGTGTGAGGAAAAAGATGGGGGGCGAATGTGTGTGTAAAGAAAAAAAAAATGTAGGGCTTTTCTTTCTTTCTTTCTTCTTTTTTCCTTTCTTCCTTTCTTCCTTTTTGTTTTTTCTTCTTTTCCTCTTTTCTTCTTTTTTTTTTTTAAAAATAATTTTTTTTATGTGCGACTGAACTTAAATTTCTTTAAGTTGCCTATGTACTTTTTATAATGATAGGGATCAAGTCGTAACGTAGTTCGTACAATTTTTTTTAGAGGGGGCTCACATTTTAAGATCATGCGGACTAGGAGCATCATGCAGTTGCTCTTATTTCATCATGGTTTTGATCATCCTCTTCATTTGTAGGATTCATTAATATGATGAGTTTTGGCTTCACTATCAAGAAACCTTCTGTACATATGTGAACAGAAAAATTTCTCTTCATGCGTGAAAGGACACGACTGTGAATCTTTTCGCCATTGTTTTCTTCATGGAATGATGTCGCCTTCAAGATTTTCATCCTTCCTTTATGTTGATCGCTTGTTGTCTTGAGATGATCAAAAGCAGATGCTGAAGGTTGATCTCTCTTTGATGTGGATATACTTAGCCTTTTGAAGGCTGAAGTTTGAGTAGAAGTAGTTGTTAGACATTGGTCTTCTTCTCCTACCGTGGCCATGCTCAATCTTTGAAAGATTGAAGATCGAGCACTTGAAGACTTAATACGATCGAAGACAAAAGTTCTTTGCTTCATTTCTTCTGAGTCATTGACTTTTTCGACAGTTATATGATTGTTGTCGACTTCCACTATACCGACAGTGTGACATGCAATAACTTCTTATACTTTTTATGGATGCATATTGAGAAAGTTTCTTGGGATAAATTCTGCCAAAGTTGTCGGCCGTCGGAATCGAGGAAAGTCCTTGTTTTCTTTCTTAGCAGGCTTAGGCTTCCATGTCATATTTTTGCCTTTATTTTTATGAGTCTTGTTCCTTCTTCTATGGCTTCGATAGACACGCGACTCTTTTTGGGTGGAGTTTGGTTGTCTTCTTTTTCGACGAGTCACAACTATCCACTATTTGTTGTCATCTTAACAAGCTCATCTTTCTTTCTGGAATTTGTTGTCTGAATCTCTTGCTGGAACCGAACAAATATAGGCTCGAAGGTTCAAAACTGGATCAGGCTTTGTCTTTGAGCATGGGACACGGACAGTGTTGGAACACTTGAAGTCGCCGCTACTGTGCGTGATTTGTCTAAGCTACTTCATCCAAATCTAGCTCAATCTTCTTTTCACGAGCCAACTTTAGAATTCGTTCTTTCAGTACGAAGCACCTTTCAACTGGGTGACTAACGACTCGATGATACTTATAGTAGTTAGGATCATCTACTTTTCTTGCTTGTTCCGACCGCTTGCATTCTAACAGCTGAATAAGTTACTTCTCTTGCAGTTGCTCCAACATATCTGCCACATCAGAGTCAGAGAATGGATAAACATTCTCTTGTCTTTCTTTAAGAGTTGGATGACTCTTCTCGCCCTCATTGTGCCTTCTTTCAAATTTTATTTGTTTTCCTTTGGAGGAAAATTTCAGCGGGGTCACATGAATGACCATATATTCTTTTGTGGCATTATCCATGATCTTTTCAGTGCCCTTGGCTTCATTCTTGTATTTTTTTCCCTTCAGGGACTAGGAAATCTTTAGTTCCTCTGTTGGCGATGCTCAGCTCCATATCATGAGTGCGTGTTGCTAACTCCTCAAACGTACAAGGTTTTATCCCTGAATGTAGAGAAGCTCCCAGTGCATGCCTTGAGTGCACATCTCCACTGCAGATAATTCAGTGAATCTATCTTTGCAATCCAGACTTAAAGCTCTCCATCAGTTGATGTAATCGATGACTGTCTTTCCCTTCCACTGTTTGGTATTCGTCAACTCCATCATGCTAACAATGCGCCTTATATTGTAGAAGTGATTTAGGAACTCCTTTTCTAGTTGTTCCCAACTGTCAATCACTTATGGCTCCAAATCAGTATACCAATCGAAAACATTTCCTTTCAAGGTACGGACGAACTGCTTGACTAGTTGGTCTCCTCTGGTTCCTGCATTTTCACAGGTTTCGGTGAAGTGTGCAACATGTTGTTTTGGATTGCCCTTTCCATCGAACTACTGAAACTTTTGAGGTTGATACCTAACTGGTATTCTCAGGTTGTCGATTCTCTTGGTGTATGGCTTAGAGTATATAAAGGAAGTTTGCAACGGTTCTTCGTACTGAGCTCTTATGGAGTTTGTGATCATTTCCTGTAGCTGTTGAACTGACGGGGAGGCAACAGAGGTAGATTGTGGTGGCTGACTTTCCTGCAAGACAGTCTTCCCTTTGTTGTAGCTGGAGATTGACTTGACTCAGTAGTATCTTGAGCCTGTATTTGATCTTTAAAGCAGTGATTTCATGATCTCGCTCCTCTACAACCTTCATTAGAAGATTTATCTTTACCTCCATCTCTGCCATGGTCGACTCAATCGTTACGTCAGTCCTCATGACATACACTACGTCAAAATGTGATTCTTTCTCTGATAGATCAGTAGCAGAAGCATAGTTTTCAAACAAGGGATTTTCTCTGATGACGATCCCGCCTTTAGGAAATTCCATCAATTGGTCCCAGATTTCCTCCGTGATGATAGAGCTTATGTAAGTGTTGCTTGCGACGGTAGCTTTGGATGCAACTTTCTTTAGTGCCATTTGTAGATTTGTTGACTCGGATGACGAGAGAGATATGAGAGGTAAAGAGGTCCCACCGGACGTGCCAATTTATTCGCACGAGATTTCAAGAGAAATTTATTTCGTGGAACTTGAACTTTGTATTTGTATTAATTTTGTGGAAAGTGAGTACAATCTCCAATATATAATATTTTGATGCTTTCAAAATAAACTATAGTCTTTAAGCTTGTTTATCTTATTAGATGATAGACCTTTGAGCTTGATGATCTTTTTGGATGATCGGCCTTTGGGCTTGTTAATCTTCTTGGATGATCGGCCTTCGAGCTTGTTGATATTCTTGGAGGATTATTGTTCGTATGAGGCTTCCGGAGAAACTTATTTCGTGGAGTTGAACTTGAGTTGGTGTTGATGTTGAGGTTGATTTGATGCGATGTGGTTCAATCTCTAGTACTTGATCTTCTGATTCTCTCTCGATTAGGTGGATGTGCTTAACTTGAGGAAGAAAAATACCGTACGTTCTTGAAGTAGAAGTCTCAGAAGAGTGCTTGTATCTTCAAAGGACTTCAGTCTTCAGAATGCTCGTATCTCCAAAGGACTTCAGCCTTCAAGTCAGATTGCTTGAATCTTCAAAGGATTCCGGTCTTCAGAACTTTGATATGTCTTCTGATCTTTAGAGCTTTAGTGTCTTTTGATCTTCAGAGTTTTGATATGTCTTTTGATCTTCAGAGCTTTAGTGTCTTCTGATCCTCATAGCTTTGGAGGAGTTATGTTCTTCAGAGCTTTGGAGCTTCTTACTTCAGATCTTCAGAGAGATTTTGCTTTCAATTCCTTCTACCCCTAAAATGAAGAGATAAAACCTATATTTATAGAGGTTTCTCAGAGGCTTTATATGGGCTTGGGTTTAAACTTCAATTTGGCCCAAATTTTCACAATGGGCTTGAATTTGGGTTGGGCCGACGGACTTTAATTACTCGACCCGATCTAACTTATAATTTTTTCAATAGGCTCGGGCTTTCATTAATGATGTGGCAACTTGTGATTTGCCGAAATTTATCATTCAACACATGCATCATGCTAATTAAGTTATGCTCGTTTTGACTATAACCTAAATTTCAGGAGTTATAGTGTATATAATTTAAGTAAATTTTAACATAAATAGAGGTGCCAAGAATTTTGATTCATTCTCCCGATACTTGTAATATCTTATCTAAAATAATCGATAAATTTAAAGATGGTAATACAACTTAATTAAAGAATTTTAACCCGTACATATTTAATCCAATAGACATGTCAGTATGAACATGACTCCATTGTCATCTAGTGTGTTTTCGGATGCTTTTCTTCTTTTTGAACTTGCTATTTGCTCGTTTTTTTTTTCCATTGTCCCTAGCTGTGGGGGTTTTGGTTTCTTTTCTCTGGCTTCCTCTTGGGTGGTTTGAGGTTTTTTTGTGTTTATGTTTGGATTTTATCTTGTTGGCTTTGTTTGTGTATTGTTGTCCCGTCTTTACTTGTGTTTTGTTGTTTTGATGCTTTGATCTCAGGCTGTGAGATCCCTTTTGTTGTTATAAAATAGTATCATCTATTCTAAAAAAACATTACTCCATTGTCATAAAACCTAACCTTTCATTGCAGGTTTAAATCTCTCCTTCCACACATATTTGAACTAAAAAACCAAATACACATGAAATATTGAATTTCATTTGTTCAAGATTTCATTTCTATTAATATATCTTTTTTTTTTCTTCCGTTAACATTTCTTCACACATTTATCAGGAATCATATCAATTTTAAACAAACTGGGGAAAGAACAAAAAAAAAAAAAGAAAAAAAAGAAAAAAAGAAAAAGAAAAAGAAAAAGAAAATATAACTTTAGAATTTAAAACATTTAAAAAGCAAAATAAGACAACAAAGTATAAAAGCCAAATAGTTGAGAAGAGTAATTTTCTCAAAGCCTTAACAATATAGGAATGACTGAGACCAACATAGTTTATGGATTATATATTTATTCTCTCTTTAATCTACAAAATACAAATCTTTAATCATTCTCATCTATTGCACTAAAACACCAAAATGTGGGGATGAAATGAAAATTCAAAATTTTGCAGTTTGATGTAAGATGTATATCTGTTTGGATTGGCCATAAAAATAATATTAAAAAAATTATATTTTGACTCGAGAAATAAAAGTAGGTATAAAACTAGGTAAAACAACTCAAATTCGTTCATACAAAGTGTAAATTGGTTGAAAATTTGAAATTTTACTCGTATTCAAATTCGAGTATTGAGAAAAGAAAAATGTCATCGATTGAGATACCCAATCATATTTAAAAGGCTGTTAAAGATTCGAATTTTAAATACTCATTTTTATTAATGATGAAAATTATGTACATTTGTATAGATGAACATCGATCGGTCAGAGTCGGTTTCCGATCAAATCACCACCGAACCGACTATGGACAGTTTACTAAATATTCAAATCGACCTTGACTGTCGAGGAGTAAAATTCGATCTATCGATTAGTTATTGGTCAGTTTTATTATCTGACCTTTTTTTTTTTGAAATTTTTCAAAATCAACACCGATCGATTGTACTATTTTTCGGTCGATCGGTTCAGTTTTTTCAATCTATTATGTTCAAATAGACGATAAAAATATAACATTTAAAAGCTCTAATTTTTTAATTAAAGAAATAAAAATAGCTATGAAGCCAGGTCAAATGATTGTTTTTTTCTTTTTTTTTTTAAAAAAAAGGTTGAAAATTTGGAAATTGTACGTATTTAAAATTTAGAGTGTTGAAGAAAGAGAAAACGCCACCGGCAAAGGCACCCACTGGTGGACTATGTTGACAAAAAAGGACAGAAAGTAGGAGGCAAGTGGGGCCCCCGCTCCCATGTG
Organism: Benincasa hispida; assembly: GCF_027475165.1. NCBI lineage: Eukaryota > Viridiplantae > Streptophyta > Magnoliopsida > Cucurbitales > Cucurbitaceae > Benincasa > Benincasa hispida. The sequence continues at coordinate 74,585,410 of NC_143486.1, forward strand.
AACCGGTTGCTAGCCGTCCGATTTCTTTTCATTTTACTAATCCGAAACCAATCGTCCGCGTTCCGTCCCCACTTCCAACGTTCGACTCATTTTCATTTTTCCATTTAAATTATAAAAATACCTTTAATCTTTATTATTTATTTTCAAAATATCCATATACTTTTAAATTTTTTAATGTTACCTATGAACCTCTATAAGCTTTTTAAAACTATTTTTATCCTCCATTTAAATTCAAGAAAGTATAAAAAATAATTTTAAATATTTTAAATAATAATTTTAAATTAATTATTTTTTTGGAACGACAAAGATTTGAAAATAATGTATTTTAACTTTTTTATTTGGATGATAACCGAAAAGGAAAATAAAGTTAAGAATTTATTATAAGTTTTATGATGTGTTAATTTGAAAATTAGAATTTGACAAGGTTAATTGAGTAATTTATTTTTATATTTATTAAATCCTACAAAATTGTAGCATTTTAGTTAGGATTTTTTTTGTCTTTTTAATCAAATAGATTTTGAAATCACTTTAAATTTTAAAATCATTATATTTTCTACACCAAGCATTAGAATCCATTTGAAATCTATTATGCATTGAAATCTCTCAAAATCATGGATTTTAAACCAATCATTAAAGTAGAATTATTTAAAACTTAGAAAGAAAAATTGAAACACAAAATGACAATAATGAACATAAATTCTAATCACCATACATTTGATAATGGTCAATGTCATATTGTTCCAAATTTTGTTTTTTTTATCTTATTTGTTAATTATTTTTTTTTAATTTTTAAAAATTTAAAACCTATTTACTCACATTATTCTTATAATAATTTACAATTTTTAAATATAATAATTAAATTTTTAGTCTATTTCTAAAAATTTATATATATATATATTTTAAAATTTCAAAATTTAGTTTGATTTTTAAAAATTAGGAAAGATTTAATATTAAAAAATTAAAACTAAAAATCAAACCGTTACCAACTTAGTTTGGTAGCATTTATGAAAATTTAGAGATAATAGTGTAATTCTAACAAAATACGTAGGACGTTTTTGAAATAGGATAAAAATAAAAGTTTATGATACTTTATTATAATTTAGCGTAATTTTTTATTTTAAAAAGAAAACAAAAACCCAGGTGCCACGTATGCTGTCCGTTGCCTTTTTCACGGCGCCCACTTCAAGTACGTGCCTCTTTAATTTCGGTCTAATTAATGAATTATTTACAAAAAAAAAAAAAAAAAAAACTCACACAATAACATGGCGTCGTTTCACTTAATGTCAATTTTTTTAAAAAAATATGAAAAGATGGAATCTAAACTAAAAAAGGAAAAAAGAAAAGAAAAAAAGCTCGCGATGGAGTACCACCATAAGCAGTAGCCCCTTGGTTTCCAGTGGGTTTCAGAGCTTAAAAAAGCTTGCTGTGGAAGCAAACTTTTTTTCCTCGATTTTTTCTTCAAATCTCGTACTCATTTGTGTTCTTTCTCGATCTTCTCTCTCTATTTCTTTCAATCTGTGTGATTTACCGAGCGGCATTGCCTTTTTTGTCGACATTTTTCGTGCAGCGAGCTCTGCGCCTTTGATTCTAGTGTGAGTTCGTGGTAATTTCTGATGAGGATTTTAGCTTGAGCTGTAGTAGAATCGTCATTGATTTGATTTTGGCGGTTGCACCATTCGGAAACTGAACAGGAGGTGGTAGAATGTTTACCGAAGGACTCGATAAAAGTGCCCTTCGATGGGTTCGCGAGGTTTTGTTCTGTTGCAATCAATATTATTTCTATTGTTATTTTTTGAAATCTCTTTTTGTGATTCTTCTTGCTTGTTTTCATACTTTTGAGTTCTGAGTGCGGAAATTTCTGCAATTAGTTGATTTCTTAAAATTTTGAGTTTATATTTATATTTTTGGTTTAATTTGACAGAAGGATGACACATTTAGTACTTCAAATTTGAGGTATCGAGCCGATCCGATTGCCGGCGTCGGAGTGGGTACTGGAGCAAGGGGTTTTGGATTGCCACCGCCGTCGAACTTTAGAAGTGGGCACTTGCCGGCGAGTGCCATTCCGGTCTCGAGAGCCATTTCTGGTCGTGTGGACGATAGTGCTTCTGCTTCAGAGAATGACATGTCTACTGATTCTGAAGAGGATGTTTATGGGGTTAGATATTCCTTAGACTCATCTCCCCAACACAACAGAGTTCCAAATCGTTCTACTTATAGATATGGAAATTCCTTGCAAGGAAGATCGAATAATGGCAGTGATTACTTTTTCTCTGATGTTAGTTCGTCGAGGGAAACGTTGGTTGGTGGTCATAGGCAAATGGCTGATAGGATGACCAGTAAAAATGGGAGGTACCCAACTAAGCAAAATGGTTTTACAGAAGACGATTCTTCGGATTCTGCTGCTAGTTCTGAATTTTCTACAACACAAGTGGGGGGAAGTATTAATGGGGCTATGCCCAGGAATAGAACTTCCATGGCATCAGAGGGATACTCGTCAAGCCTGCCATCACGTGTGAATGTGGGAAATGCACCTAAAAAGGTTTACATTTCTTTGAAACTAAGCTTGTGAGGCACGAGAAGTGATTTTGGCGATTTCTGTATAAATGTGTATGTTGCTTGAAATGAGCTCAAAGTTCTGTTGCTTGAAACAAATTTCATTATGAGAAATAGAGAATTAGGAGGGTACATAGACCTCCGCAGTAATCCGGTCTCGAGTCCAGCATATCTGAATGCCCATTCTTTGACATTCGCACCGATGTGTTTTTGTAGGTTTTCTTTGATTTCTATTCTTAAGAACTGGAGCAGTCTTTTGTAATCTTGTTGTTCTTGTTTTGGTTGCTCTTTTGTTTGGGCTGTTTTTCCAACACTCGTCTTAATGAAAGTTGGTACCTTATAATATAAAGCCTAGTAGAAAGGGAGATGCACCATTTTCATAGTCAAATGCTGCTTCTGGGGGTGTAAGGAATGTCCTGGTAGTGAGGCTAACAAATAGACTTCCCCTCCTCCGTTTTTCTAAATTATTACTATAATTTGTTGCTGTTTGAAACCACTCTCCAACATATTTTGTCTTCAATCTCTGTATGTGCTGACTTAGTCGTTCTGCAGGATTTACAGAATGGAAGGTTTTCTGATGACGATGACGAAGATGACATTCCCAGTGCCCCTCCTTTTTTTGCTTCATCGCAGGAAATTAAACAATGTGCTGAAAAAAGTCAAGATGTGAAGTTTGATGGCACACGTGATCATAAAGCTCCATCTGGAGTTGCAGTGCCGCAAGGAAATAAGAGCAGTGACCAGTTTGTCAGGTTGGTTTATGTATTTAATATCTTTTTCAAAAGAATTTTCCCCTTAAACTGTCTAAAAAAATATCTGTTTTACAGCCGTCTTTGTTATCCATAAACAAATCTGAATTGTGCCTTTTCCTTTCATGTTGACATCGATTCATTGTTATAACTTATTGTTTATTCTAGAAGTTGGGATGTGATGTATTATCATCTCCTTGCTCTTTTTGCAGACCAGTGAATTCGGAAGCTGCGGGCAGTTCTGGATCGGCTCGCCTCCCCACATTTAATGCAAGGTTTTGCCAACTAAACTGTCTAGGTTTTATTATCGATGACAGACTATCTTCATTTAGTTTTCTTATGGGGTTTTTAATTCCAATATCTCAGTGCTTTAGGGCCTTGGCATGCAGTCATAGCATATGATGCATGCGTGCGATTATGTCTTCATGCTTGGGCAATGGAAAATATGGAAGCCCCGATGTTTTTGGAAAATGAATGTGCAGTATTACGAGATGCATTTGGGTAGGCTCATTCTCTTTTCATTTGGCTTCGTACAATTTTTCCACTATATGCCATGCAAATAATCTTGAGTTAAAAAGTTGCACTTCATTGCCTTTACCAATTTACACCTCCATCCATATGATGCAGTTTACGGCAAATACTCTTACAGTCAGAGGATGAATTGCTGGTGAAACACACTTCAGAACTTGCCAATGAGGGAGCTCCGACCAAACCAAAGAAAACTATAGGCAAAATAAAGGTGCAAGGTAAAGTGCATGATAGTCATTAAAGCCTCATTATTCAGGTGGCATGTGACAAGGGATGTGATCTAAAGATTTTTTATCGTGCAGTGCGGAAAGTGAAGATGGGGCTGGATCCACCAACGGGCTGTAATATTTTAGCTTTAAGACCACCTGCTGTAACCCTAGAAACCATCAAGTATCAATTTTCCAGCTTTCAGTCAGCAGTAGCCTCTGGATGGCATGCTTTGCATAAAATTCGTGTTGCACCACGAATACCTCCAAACAGTTCTCTATCAAGACAAAGCATGGCATATGTGCATGCAAGCACCCAGTACATCAAGCAGGTGTCCAAAGTTCTAAAAGCGGGTGTAACAACCCTGCGCAGCAGTTCATCATCTTATGAAGTGGTGCAAGGTAATGCCTGTACTTATAAATTATGCTTTTGAACGTACCTGTGGAAACAACTTTTACGTGATTAGTTTTCCATATTGAAAGTAGATGCTATTTAGGTTGTTGTTAATTGTATTAGAATAAGTAACAATTGATTAATTATTGTTGAAGTTTTTTTAGTTCTGCTCCTTGAGTACATAAGCTATATTTACAATGAGCCCTTGAACATGTGCTCTTCCACTGATGGGTTGAGCATATGCATTCCTTGTTCATATTTATACTGGATCTTAAAATCTTTTGTCCACTTAAATTTTATTTTCATGTTATTCCCCTGGTGAATCCCTTCTTTTGCTGTCATCAGAAACGTACCCATGTTTACTAAGACTGAAAAGTTTAGCTGAGGAAGATGCCGTCAAAATGCAGGCTGGATCAGGAGAAACTCATGTTTTGTATGTTATTTGCTCATGTATCATTCTGCAGTTAGGAATCTTGTTCAGAAAATTACTGACAACTTTACAGTTTTCCAGATGGTCTTGGTGATGATCTAATTATTGAAGTTCAGGATTCCAATGGAAAGCATATTGGTCGTGCTCTCCTGCAAATAGCTGCCATTACTGATAACCCAGTAAAATTTCTTTTGAGCCTGAGAATAATTTGAGTTTAACAGTAATTAAACTATGCTGTCTCGTAGTCAAAATTTATACGAAAGTTGAATGCAGGCAGATAAATTACGTTGGTGGTCTATTTATCGTGAGCCTGAACATGAACTCGTGGGCAAAATTCAACTTTACGTAAATTACTCAGCAAGTGCAGATGACAATAGTCACCCAAAGGTATGTTATTAAATAAAGTGCCTGTTGTGTGTGTGTTTTAATAGATTGCTTAAGTCAACTTTTCTTCCCCTTCCTTTAGCCATGTGGCCCATGTAACTTTTTTCATTTTAAGTATTCCACTCTTTTTCCATCATTTGATAATGCACCGAGTCCCCATGAAGTCACCAAATCTAGTAAAAACAGATCTTACCCAATTGTTTTGATTGCACTTTTCTGATTTCTGAGCTTCTTCATGATTTTAAGAAGCAGTATTCTTCAAGCTGATCTCAATTAGCTCTCTTTGGCCTATTTGTGCTTGGTCTGAACTTGTTATCAAGAAGAAATGTTTTAGGAAATCTTAAAATCTCAAGGAAGAATTTGCTTTTAAATTATTTGAAGTTTGAACATACCATAAATATTATCTTTTTGTTTGTTCCTAGTGCGGTTCTGTGGCAGAAACAGTAGCATACGACTTAGTTCTTGAGGTTTCCATGAAAGTTCAGCATTTTCAACAGAGGAACCTTTTGTTGCATGGATCCTGGAAATGGCTTTTGACAGAGTTTGCATCATACTATGGCATTTCAGAAGTATATACCAGATTAAGGTAACAGGGCTATGTTAAGTTAAGTTAATTACTTATTCTACTAAAATGGCTGACAAGTGTCACCGTGAATGTAGTTATTCACCATTCACCATATGATGAATATTGATTGTAGCTTATACATGTTAAGCTATTAACGTACCTTCATTATGGTTAATAGATATCTTTCGTATATCATGGATGTGGCCACACCAACAGCTGACTGCCTAACTTTGGTGTATGACTTGCTCATGCCTGTTGTTATGAAGGGCCATGACAAGAGTACGTTGAGTCATCAAGAGGTAGTAAATCGAGCTTCCCAGCTCAAACCAGTGGATTTTTTTCTTATTACTTATTTTATATGCCAATGTTGTATATGACAACATTTTGCAAATCTTGTTGGTTGCCTCTCAGAACCGAATTTTAGGAGAAACCAGGGATCAAATTGAGCAGATACTTGCTCTTGTTTTTGAGAACTATAAATCACTTGACGAAGCAACTCTCTCGGGTCTTATGGAGATATACAGACCAGCAACGGGGGTTGCAGCGCCTGCTCTAGAACCAGCAGTTAAATTGTACACTCTTCTGCATGATATTCTATCTCCGGAGGTTCAGACTTCCTTGTGCCATTATTTCCAGGTTTTGAGAAACTTCATCTCTGTAGGATGTAGAATTGCATTTGTCAAGTTGAATGTTCAAGTTTACCCTAAGGGCTCATTTTTCCAGGTTGCCGTGAAAAAGAGATCAAGGAGGCACTTGAGTGAAACGGATGAATATATGGGTAACAGTAACGAAGGCAGTTTGGTAGATATGGTTACTATGTCTACTGCTTACCAAAAGATGAAATCGGTGTGCCTTGACATTAGGGGGGAGATATTCTCTGACATTGAGATCCATAATCAACACATACTTCCCAGGTACCATTTTCTGTTCAGTTGTGTACATTTCCCTTTTAGGGCCATGACTGCATCTTATCTATAATCCAAATTTAAGGGGAATTGACTTCATTTGCATCTCTTCAAAAAAACCTCCCACCTTCCCCTTCACCACCGATTCTCTATAGGGCTTGTTTTGGGAACTTCCAAAACAGTTTTATGTTCTTTAGATCGAAAGTTCAAGGAAACATGTTCAAATAACTTCTTTTTTTTTAACAATTGTTTTAGGTTTGAGAAGCTAGCTGACATAAGTTCCTTTGCAGTTTTGTAGACCTACCAAATCTCTCTGCTTCCATATATAGCACAGAGCTTTGCAGTAGATTGCGCTCTTTCCTAATTGCTTGCCCACCAACAGGCCCTTCCCCTTCAGTAGCAGAACTTGTTATTGCGACTGCTGATTTTCAGAGGGATCTTGCCAGATGGAATATTAGGTAACTTTTGTTTTATTCATAAACCTTTTCTTTTTAAAAAAAAAGTTTGGGAAAGACATCTCGATGATCTTGTACATTTCCAACACATTTTTCACTCTGTCAGTCCTGTGAAAGGCGGTGTTGATGCAAAAGAATTGTTCCATTTGTATATTCTGGTGTGGATCCAGGATAAGCGCCTGTCGTTGCTTGAAACATGCAAATTGGATAAGGTCAGTCAAATTAGTTAAGCATAATAATTTTTGTATATTATTTCTTGCTAGCATGAAGCATGTCGAAACCCTATTTCTGTTAAATATAAAGAAAGTACAAGTTTATCTAACAGAAAGGGACATGTAGTCGTAAAAGATGCTATATGTGTAATAAAGGAAATATCTCTGAAATAATTATGTTTTCCTTGCTCACAAACTTAGCTTGAGAGAAATACGCTCAATTTATTTTACTTATCAATTCATGGTTGTGGTAAATATAACTATAAATGCAGGTCAAGTGGTCGGGAGTTAGAACTCAACATTCTACAACACCTTTTGTTGATGAAATGTATGACCGATTAAAGGAAACTTTGAGTGACTATGAGATTTTCATTTGTCGATGGCCAGAGTACACCTTTGTTTTGGAACAAGTAAGTTCATAACATCGTCGTAATCTGTTTTGTTATTTTTTTTGGAAGACAATTTTTTTTGTTATTAACACCATCTTTTATCTCCACATCTATACGATCTGAAAACCATTATGTTTTAAAGCACATCTGATGTCTCATAAAAAAGCACCATTTAATGGTCTGTGTCACTGATGCTGTGATGCAAACACTCCTTATTCTGGCATGCTAGTTATCCACCAGTATTGTTTAAATTCCAACTCTAAATCTTATTCAATTTCAATAACCATTAGCCATCAATTATTTATTAACTAAATACCGTCGGTAAGAACTTGTCTGGAATTTAAGGGTGATATTTATCATGGAAATCATCAAGAAGTTCCGTGGGATCCCATGGAAGTTGAAATGAAACCCCAATTTTCTTTGGAGTGTGTCTGTTATCGATAACCTTGACCAATATTTTCTTGTGGTAACTATATCATTGGTCATTGGGACATGATTTTTGTGGGCATTTATTAACACTTTTTGTAGATCAGCTTAGCCTTAATTTTTTGCATAGGATCCCTCTGTGTAATTGGGCGGTGCAACTGTTTTGTTCTTAGTGTAAGCTTCAGTTCTTATTAAAAAAAAATTGGTTTATCTTCTATCTTCTTTTAAATACTTGTGACATAATAGCTAAATTTTGAAAACAAAAGGCATATGTTTAGAAATTATATTGTTGTTGGTAATTTCTTTTTGATATTTAGCTATGATTTGAGAAACTTTTTTAAAAGCAGATGACGGAACAAAGAAGAATGTCAATAAACATGCCTCATTTTTTATATCAGGGGAAAAATTACTGTTATCTGTACTTGACAATTCAGGCCTTCTCGAAAGGAACAATCCACCCTTTCTCTCCTTCCCTTGGGTCTTCCAGTTCATAAAAAAAAAAAAAAAAAAAAAAAAAAAAAATTCAGTCACCATCATTTTCTTAGACAGGATCTCCATTTTTCCTTTTCTTCTCCCAGGTCCTTATTTTGTACTCTCGGTCTCATAATCAGAAGAATCTTATTCTATTTAGATTCTTATTTGGATTTCTATAATAGGCTATCGCAGATGTTGAAAAAGCAATAGTCGAGGCATTGGACAAGCAGTATGCTGATGTGTTGGCACCGCTAAAAGAAAACTTAGCACCCAAAAAGTTTGGACTTAAGTATGTCCAGAAACTGGCTAAACGATCTGTCAGCTCTTACACTGTTCCGGATGAGGTAAATTGACACTTAAAATTCAAAGTATTCTTTCATATTTATGCCCCTTGATATTAAAATTCAATGATGATTTCAGCTGGGGATTCTATTAAATTCCATGAAGAGGATGCTTGATGTTCTGCGCCCGAAGATAGAAACGCAATTTAAGCTGTGGGGTTCCTGCATTCCTGAAGGTGGAAATGTAATTCCTGGCGAACGTCTTAGTGAAGTGACAGTCATGCTCAGAGCCAAGTTCAGAAACTATTTGCAAGCAGTCGTGGAGAAGCTTATTGAGAATGTAGGTATCATTTTTCTTAATAGGGTATTTTCTTTAAAAGAAAAAACAGAAGTCTTTTCATTGATTGCTGAAGTAAATTATAAAAATATCATATCCGTGGATAATTGAAAGAAACATACCTTCAGTGTGAAATGAGTGTAGATAAGTTATAATTACAAAAAGTGAAAGATAATTTACTCCCGAGATAAAAGCAAGAAAATATGTATTTTCAATAAAGGAAGATAAATAATCTAGTTGAGACTAAGCAGCATCCGATAGGATACAACTACTCCAATTTTGTTCTAGGTTCCCCTCTTCTTTCTTTGTCGATCGAGCTGGGTTCCCTCATTCCACCCATCCAGCCCTCCCGAAGAATTTGGTACAATCGATGCCACAAAGATAGCCAACTTGATTATCAAAGAACTAAGGAAACAGGCGACAATTTGGCGGCATATAATAAAGGAGCTGAGAGAGAATGATTCAATTCATAGTGGCCACTTACTGAGAATTTAATTTCTTAGGAGTTTTTTTGGCGTCTAATCATTGTAGGGTCAAACAAGTTGTCTTGTGAGATTAGTCGAGGTGAGCACAATCTAGCCTCGATACCCATGGATATAAAAAGAAAAAGAAGATAAATAATCTAGTTTATCGAACTAACAGGAGCAAGTAAACAAAACTGTAAACAACACTTTTGTTGTGGATTCAACCTATACATACATTTTTGCAGAGAAGAGAGACGGAAGTTAAGGCCTACGAATATGGAATTTAGATGGTACATTATGTTATTAATAATCTTGATTTTGACAGTCCCCTTGTCTTCTCTACATTGTCGATTATAATGAGAAATAGTACAGAAGTACGGGATTTTAGATTAAGGACATTTCTTGAAGTATTATCATTGAGATCATCTCTTTTTATCTGCCTTGTTATTTACTGCAGACAAAGTTACAAAGTGCTACAAAGCTGAAAAAGATTCTACAAGACTCCAAGGAAGCTGTGATTGAGTCAGAAATACGAAGCAGGATGCAACCACTGAAAGATCAGTTGTCAAACACAATAAATCATCTTCATACTGTCTTTGAGAGTCATGTATTCATTGCTCTCTGTCGGGGTTATTGGGACCGGATGGGACGGGTAAGATAAAACTAGGTTTCTTTTTACGGTTTTGCTTCGAAGTTGTGCCGAAATTGAGAATTCATGCCAAAATTGAGAATTCATTCTTTCAGATTTTACATTTTTGGATTCTAAATTTTAATATTTGGCGCAGGATGTTCTAAGCTTCATGGAGAACAGGAGAGACAACAGGTCATGGTATAGAGGGTCGCGCATTGCAGTTTCGGTAAGCTGTTACTTTTTTAAGTTACGGTTTTATGGAATATGATAGAACCTAAATATATTGAGATATAAGAGGTAGATAAATTAAGTAATTCAGGGTACTTGGACTTTCCCAATCTTGAGGTAACCAATTTCAAGCCCTAATTCACTCACTAAAATATTACATATCTTCTCCGTTCTCCTCCACTTCTATTTATAATCAATAAGTATAACAGGCTCCCTAGCTAATTAACAATATACCCTTAATACTATAATCACACCCTAATACTGTTCGTATCAAAATAGTCAGTTCTCTTTCGGTCAGCATGATAATAACTTCAAATGCTTGATCATTTGCAGGTTCTCGATGATACATTTGCCTCACAAATGCAGCAGTTGCTCGGCAACTCGCTACAAGAGAAAGACCTTGAGCCACCGACCTCGATCACAGAAGTGCGATCGATGCTCTGCAAGGATTAAGGGGGTTAAGGGGAGGCAAACCATATTATATACATGCTCATGCTTGATGGATGTGGGCATATATGCTTTTTTTTTTTTCTCTTTTTTTTTGAAGCAGGAAGAGGCAAGTGCTAACCGACATCTTGTTGGCATGAGGATTTTAGAGGTCAATTTTGATGAGAAGAATGAAAGTTTTCTGTTGAAAGAGAAACATGTGGCTAACTTGCTGATTCCATTTTGTAAAGAAGGGAGTTAGCTTCTCAGCTGCCCCATAATTTTCTCTTCTGGTATCTTCAATTCAATGGTGCACTAACTATATAGAGAAATGTAGATGTATATGTACAACTTTACATAAATATAATTCTTCTGATTGTTTAAAACACTGTATTGGAACATACTCTTCTATGACCTTCATGAGATGAATAAATAACATACTTTACTACGACGACCTTCATTAAATAATAATCAAATTAATAATAATATTGACCAATTGTAAAAACCATCTTTGAATTATGGTGGTAGTTGTATGGACATCATCAAGTTTTTAATTATGAAAATTTGATCATCAAACTTCTAAAAGTGTTAAAATTATACTCTCAAAAGCTGTAGAAATTGGATTCCAGAATAATAAAAATTGAATTATTAAATTTTTACAATTGCAAAATTTCTATAATTATGTAAGTTCGAGTGTCGGATTTCAATACTTAAATTTGAGGTCTTAATTTATACAATTAAAAATCTATGGATAAAATTGTAACTTAATATGGGGTGAATTTTACCATTTTCCCTCATAGTAATAAGAATAACATACTCTGCTGCCTAAAAAAATAGCAAACTGAACAAGTCCTAAGGCTAAATATATGGTTTAATTTGGATGTTTTTTACTGCCTCAAATAATAATAATAATAATAAATAACGGAATTTTTTCCCCTTCTGTTTGACGGATTTTTGTCAGACTTTTCAGACAAACATGTGACATCTTTGTTTTACTGAGTCTTACTATTCAAAACTTGAGATTATTATTTCAATTTTATTTTGAAATCCATTCCACTTGGGTTTTTAAAACATTTTATAATAGATGAGATTTTTATACTTAGGAAACAAACATTAAACATATAGTGTATCATTAATTAATGAGCAAATATTATTTAATCACAACTAATCAATTTAAATTAATTATAAAATATCAATATATTATTTAGATTTAATATTTAAAACTAAACTATTTAATATCCACACTCATGAAACAATATTTGTGATCCAAAAAGTGTAGGCAAATGAACTCTAAATTTGTATAAACTTACTAAGGCTTTATTTTGTAACCATTTGATTTTTCGTTTTTAAAAATTAAACCTATAGAGACTACTTTCACTTTTAAATTTCTTCCATTATTTTCTATTTTTTACTAATAGTTTAAAAAATCAAGCCAAACTAAAAAAAGTAGTTTTTAAAAGTTTGTCTTTTGTTTTTTAATATTGGTTAAGAATTCAATCATTATCTTAAGAAAGATCGAGGAAACAAACTTAATTTAAAAGAAAAAAACACAAATCCGAAATGATTACCATCTAAATATCATATTTGACAAATTTAAAATAATTTAATTTTACCATTCCCCCAACAATTTTTTTTTAACAAAATAACGTTATCACATGTAATGTAACTAAAATAAAAAAAAAATAAACTAAAATTAAAAGGGTCCAGGTTGTACATTAGGGAGTACACCCTTAATCATATTATTATCTTGGAAATGAGATTAAAAAAAATAGCATTAGTTGAATTAAGAGTACAAACAACCTTACTTGTCGAGTTGAATATGAGGAAAATTAAGGATTAGCCATTACAAAAAGAACACATAGAATAATATAGCTGAGACCACTTATATGAAGGCTCCAGTGTAAGGCACACAAGTTTGAGGTAACCACACATCCCCAACCAAGAAATTTGAAACTGTAAAATTAGCAGCATCTGTTGCATTATTAATCACATGATAACCTGCCCAATTAACTCTGTTCTTTGTATTTGATCCATCTCCTGTATTATTATACTCTCCATAATACAATGTGCTCAAATATTCCCCTGTCCATGGATCCCAACCACTAGGATTTACAAATCCATCTATAAATGTTTGCATGTACACTGTTCTTGAATATTGCTTCCATGGCCTTCCCAAATATGTCTTGTTCATATAGCTACTACTTGCAGCCAAATCGCTCGTGGCTCGGATTGCGCAGTTGTGGATCGAAGTCCCGGTGTTTTGGTTCGGATCCGATCGGCCTTGAGCGGTGATCATGTTGGCCTGACCGGGACGGGGGAGACGGGGATATATGTTACAGTTTTGGAAGACAACAGCAGCATTTCCAAATATGAAGTCTACAGTACCATAAATGTCACATTCTCTAAAGAATTGCCTGAGGGAATGAGTGTATAAAGTGTCTTGGTAGCCTTCAAAACTGCAGCTGTAGAAAACACACATATCAGCTCCACTTCTTAATGCAACTGCTTGGCCTTTGATTGCTCCAGCTGTGTTTTGGAAAGTTATATTTACTGCCATGAATCCTTCTGCTGCTACAGCTGCATTGTTCATGTTTAAACCAAAAATTAAAATTTTAGGACTTTGGCTTAGTTTGAGGTTGCAAAGTGGATTTCAAATTTTAACAGGAAGGATAAAATGAGAATTTTTTAAAAGTTTGTTGGAATTTAGACCAGGTACCAATGTAAAGAAAACTGTTGTTGATTGGAATTTACCAATCAATTTAATTGAAAAAGTGATTTTATTTACCTTCTACTGTATTTGAATTTTGAAGATCGTGTCTATTGAATCCATGGCTTTTAGAAAACATCTAAATCTCTGATTTTGTTTTTGTTTTGTTTTTTGCTTTTTTTTTTTTTTTTTAATGTCAAATATGTCTCAACTTTAAAAATGTATGTAATAAGTAAAAAGATCTATTAGATACAAAATTAAATGTTTAAAAAGACATGTTAACACAACATCAAAATTAATTTGGAAAAAAAAAATCTCTTTGAATAAAATTAATTTTTCTACAAGGACATTTGAAAAAAAAAATCAACAGTTTAAAGATATTTGATATAGGTTATTGAAATTTTAGATGATCAAGAGTGATTTTAAAGAACAAATGGGTTATCGAAAAATGACTTAAAAATGTTTGACCAAAAATTCGCAAAATATGTGAAAGAGTAACAATTACATATTTATAATCGGCATAGTCACTATTGAATAGAGTGCAATCAAACAAATTTGTAATTTAAAATTATTTTGATAAAAAAATGCAAGATATGATAAAAATTTTATTGATTTTTTTCAAAATGTTTAAGTTAAAAGATATTCTAAAAATGAACTAAAGTTTGAAAGTTAATAGACAACTGGCAGAATCCCATCTACAGACGGTGCATCATCAAAATTTATTTAAAAGCATGAAGAAAAATATTCAAATACACCACATTAAATTATCTAATCATAATTTATCATATAACAAATTTTTCTGACATTTTTTTAAAACATTTTAATTTTTTGTTTACGTGTGTGACAGAGAGTGAGAAGCTCATATTTCAATACTTACCAAAAGTTGCACTGTTGAAAGTCGTCCATCCGTCCACGACGCTATGGTTGCCTGTGATGATAGTTTGATTTATACCATCTCCAATCATCAGCAAATACTTCTTCTTTGAAGGGATAGACACATATTCTTGGTAAACACCAGCCGAAATGTAAATCAAGAAGTAGCCATTGGCAGCAAGAGAGTTGTTTGGAGCTGCATTAATAGCATCTGTGATGTTAAGGAAGTCTCCTTTGCCATCTTGACTCACAACTGCAATACCATTAACCAAAACTCCATCATCTGAAGAAGACGACAGCTTTCTCCGATTTGCCACCGAGTCGTAAACTGCACGGTCGCGTCTCGACATTCTCAATGGTAACGGTCCTTTCCTAAACTGCAAGTGTTTTTTCCCAGGGTGGTCAAGTGTTCTGTTTCTATTCCTCCTAGGAACCCAACCCTTCGTAAAAAGATCGAGTGAAAGACTGTATGATTTGGTACAATCAATAAGTGGAGCTAACAAATCCTTCTCCAAACTAGAACCTGCGGCTACAGTTTTTAGACCATCAAGACAAGTATCAATGTTGGTTAAGATGGCACTAAGAAGACTCTGGATATAATCAGCTTTTGAGTAAGTTAGCTTTTTATCAGTGCCGTTAACGGCCCGAAACGAATTCGACAAGAAATTGATATTCAGTTGAGCAAGATACTGACAATCTGTAAGAGCTCCAGTGATGGATTTTGGTAGAGTTGATGAGTTTTGAAGATGCTTCTCAATCAAGTCAAAGAATCTAGATGCTTTAGATAAAGAACGACGGATCGAAAACCGGCCAGAGTCGTAGATATTACCACCTGTGGATTTTTTAAGGACGGTGATGCAGTAAGAAGGATTTGAGGTGAATTTGCAAATGGCTTTTGAAGGGGGAAAATTAGTGAGAGAATCATATTCAGCAGATGAAGAGGTGAAAAGGGTTAAAAGTATAAGAAATGAAGCTAGTAAGGGAGGAAACAGAAACTTACAAGCCATTGGCTTTGAACAAGTTTTATGTGCAAATAGAAGAGAGGTAAGTCCACTTATATATAGATTCCAAATAGACCATAGATTTTTTGTGATGATGATGGAGAAAAACCCTGGCTTCTTTCTGGAATGGTGAAATCTGCAATTTGACATATTTTAAGCAAAAGTCAACAAGATTACTTCAAGTACACAAAACAGTTAGTTTAGCCACTTTGTCGATTAATTGTGGCACAAAACATTCACAAATGCATATTATATATCCACTTACGCTAGATTGAGTAATCCATGCTTCCTTAAATGTTGTGCTAAGAGACGAGACTAAAGTAAATGCAAGATTTATTTGCTTTTCTTGAACATCACAATGCGAAACCAATGGTGGACTTCCCATGTGAGTTTGAAGCTAAACCGTGAGCTCGGAGAGAAGAAGGGGGAATAATGAAAAATTTCAGAGAGGTTTGAAGTTTTTTTTTTTTTTTTTTTAGTACTTGGCTGCATTCTACAATGCACCTATCTTTAGACATCCTCTCACATCACTCATACCAAAAAAATAACTTAGACATTTGAGAAAGGGAATAAGAAGAATTTGCCACATGATAAGTTATGATCCGTAATTTTGGTAGGATGCACCTAAATATTGTTTAAAACAGAGAGACAAAAAATTTCATTACATCGATGGAAAGAGGTTAGCCCAACAGTATACATAAAATAAAAGATAAAAAGCAGAAAGTAAAAAAGAAAGTTATAACTAAAAAATAAAAGCAGTCCTGTTTAAACATAAATCTTAAAACGAAAGAGCTTCCACAGGAAGTCTGGAGACGAGCCAAATCATCAAAACAATTTGATCATGGACGTGACTTCACTTGAAATAATCTTTGATTCATTTTCAACCATAACTCGGGAAAGAGAATTTTTATAACATTAACCCATAATAATCTTGATTTAGGAGCTAAAGCAGTCCCAACTTTTATCAAATAAATTATTTTTAAATTAATTTTCCAACAGATCCTATATTGAATGTTTTTTTAATAACATTAAAAAAAGAATTAAAAATCCTAACTTTTTCGGCTTTTGTCTCCAAATTTTCTTTCTTTCTTTCTTTTTTTAGTAGTTCACATGACACACGCATATATTAATTTCTTTTAAATTATAACATCACAAATAAGGAGTAAAGATTCAAACTCTCGAGTACAATTGTAATCGGGAAGGACCCTTAAACAAAGATACACTTGATACATTTTTTATATATTACTATTTTAACCCGAGAAGAAGACTTTAACATAGATTGTGTTTGAAGCTACCTCTACCTGCAAGCTAAGTTATTAGTTTCAACCATTGTGAAATTAAAAAGTCAAATTATTCAAGACATGAATCCCTCGTAATGATTGATTGATGTGGATTTAAAAATCTATATGTCACTTAATACAAATATAACTTCGAGATATTACTCTTTCATAATGCAACGGTGAAAAGTTGTCATACATATTATGACGATTGACAATTTTATCAAATAATTTTTCGATTAAGATAGTTGTGATCCACAACCTTCAAAATTCTATTTAAAAAATGTTTTATTCAATTTTAGTTGAACAGTTTGTAAATTATTAGTTAAGAAGTGAAATTCAAACTCACAGCATTAGAAGGAAGGACCTTAAACAAAGATACACTTGACATACTTTTTATATATTATTATACTAACATGAAGAGAAGACTTTAGCATAGATTATGTTTCAAGTTAGTCTTATAATAATTATTCGATGTGGATTAAGAAATCGACAAGCCACTTTACTCTTTGGGTCGTCGAGGACTTGGATAACCTTATTTGGAGGTGTGATTTGGCCAGTCTTGTTTGAGGGGTCCAAATATTATTTCATCAATTTTCAAGATTGCTAACAAACAATCATGGATCTCCTTCTCCACTCACCTTTTTCGGAGGAGCTTTTATTGTGGCAGAGGTGTATACTCTGTGCGTCTCCAAACCGAGAGAAATGATAGAATAGTTAGTAGGTGGGAGAGATCTTTGAGTGATGTTTGGACCCTTGATAGACTTTACATTTCTCTTTGAGTTTTTGTGACCGAGCCCTTCTGTAATACTCTTAACATTTTTTTTACTTGATTGGAGCCTTTTATTCTTTTTAATAGACCTGTGTGTTCTTTCATGTTTTTCTTAAAAGTTTAGTTATGTACAGTCGCTAATAACCACTTGATATAGAATTGTTGAAGGTGGACTCACCAAATAATTTTTCAATTAAGAGGATTATGGTCCATAATTTGAAATTTCTATTAAGAAAGGGTTTAAATACTATTTTAGAGCTTATTTTATATTTTAATTTGGTTCAATACTTTCAATTCTAGTTTAGTTTGGTCCTTATACTTTTGATATATCCATTTGGATCCTTATTTTTAGCCTTTTTCTTTAAATTATATTAAAGTTACGCAAATAAGGATCCATATCTTTGTGCATTCCATCCTAATTAATATATATATATATTTAAAAAATAAAAGAAGCATGAAAAGTTGTCAGTGACAAACTACACCAAGACAATTGACTAGAAATGTAAAATTTAGCCTAGGATGCACTAGGCATTTTTCTTTTAAAAGTCCATAACCAATTAAATTGAAGCAAAGCATATAGATCTAAACCAAAAAAAAAAAAAATTAATTGATAATTAATTATTAAATTTTATGGTTTTTTATTGAAATAAAATATGAAATAATCTAGGAAAATTATTTTAAATGATAAAACTATTAAAAATATTTATAATTAATAGCAAAATATCACAATTTATCTGTGATAGACCGCGATAGACAATGATAAACTACCATCTGTATCTATTTGTGTCATTATAGACATATATATTAGTTTATCGTAGTCTATCAACAATGATATTTTGCTATTATTTATAAGTATTTTGGTTCATTTTCTTATATTTGAAGACTGTCCAATAATCTATATTTTTTATAATGTATTTTGGTAAATACAAAGACTTTTTTTAAATATAGGAAAATGAATCAAAATATTTACAAATATAATAAAATTTCACTGGTCATTTGTGTCATGATAGAAGTCTGTCAGAATCTATCACAGATGAATTGTGATATTTTACTATTATTTGTAAATATTTTCAACTTTAAAAGAATTTTTCTAAATATCACCCTAAAAAAAACCAAACAAAAGATAATAATTTAAAAATAAAAATATTTTAATAAGAATTTGACACATTACAAATTAAAACTAAACATAGTCTAAAAATAGTTCATGACTAAATAAATCCAACCAAAGTAGACAGTTTAGAGACTAAGTAGTACTAAAAAACAATTTTAATTGACAATTAGTTAGTCAAATTCATGGGTTTTTATTAAAATAAAAAAATGAAATAATTTATAATAATTCTTAAAGTATATCATATATAACTATACATATTCACATACCTCGGTTGTTGTGTAATAACCGTCAGTCAGCGATCGGATCGGAGCAACTTTGATCCATGCATATCAGAGATGAACGTTATCAAAATTAGCCATGAATCCTCAACTTCCTGCACCAAATCAAAACTGTTTTCCGTCAAAAAAGTTAAACCTCACTAATTTTTCCGTTCTCTCTCTCTCTCTCTTTCTTCCATTTATTCCACACTATTCCACAGAATCACCCGAAAACAAATAGAGGGGAAAAGGGATAATTCATACCAATTAATACGATTCTGCTCTCTCAATGTCTCTTTGATCGGTGGTCGTGTGGTTTATGCGTCGTCCTTAGGACGAAGAAACTCAATATATTCTTTTGGGCCAAATCACACACCATCGATCTGGGGACTTGCAAGGAGAAACCATGGAGGTGCTTCGGATGAGGCAGTTGATGTTTTTATGGTCAAGAATTCAATCCTCTCGTGTAGCCCTTGTGGGTGGTAATCACACCGCTGCCAGATTTTGCACTCGCTAAAGATTCCCTTTCCCCCTGCTTTAGCTTTCCCCTCTCCCTCTCTGCCCTGCTCATATCTTTTCTGCAATTTTCTTCAATTCTGCTTCTGCCTCAAACCAACCGCGCAATAACCTTTTTTAAAACCTCCTGTAATTTGAAGTTTTCAGTTCAATCAATCCATGGCGTTCAGCTTGGTTCAAGCTTTCCGATCAAAGCCCCACAAGTATGACCATGTTCCTGGTCTGTATTTGGTAATTAAGCACCCTGCCGCAGAATCTAGGGTTTTGAGATTTCTTGCTCAAGCCATGCTCTTGGCTTTGTTCATCGTTTCCTTACCTTATTTCGGATCCATTCTCGGAGGATCCTCAATCGCGTCAAGCAATGCTGAATTTGGCACAGATAATGATATCGGCATTTTATCATTTGAACTCAACGATAAATCAAATAACTACAGAATCGTTTACCTCGAACAATCTGATGATTCTACTCTCGTCGATGTGGAGAAGACCAAATTACGCCAAAATGAGATCAAATCCCCCTCTCGGAGACGACTCTTCGCATACGAATCTGACGCTAAAAGAGCAGCAGCCCTAAATGAACTCGAAGATGTCCTCCTCGAACCACCGCGAGCAGCATCGCGAAAATCGAGGCGGTACTTGCAACGAACAAGATACCTTCCAGATTTGATGGGCGATTCTCTCGAAAGCTACCCCCGCCATGTTTTCATCGACGCCGGACTTCCAGAGAAGGAAGGCGGAAGCGGTACAAGCTGGTTCGCCCATAACTACCCTACCAGAAACAAGAAGTTCGAAATATACAAGATCGAGACAGTGAATACCGATCAGGAGCCATCCTCAAAGGAACCGCAAGTCGGCATATCGGACTGGCTGTCAATTAACGTAAAAGCAGAAGATTACGTCGTAATGAAAGCAGAAGCCGAGGTTGTGGAGGATATGATAAAATCAAAGGCCGTTCGGTTGGTCGACGAACTTTTCTTGGAATGCAAGCCACAGAAAAACAGTGGCAGGAAGGTCTCCGGCGGTGGCCGGCGAGCTTACTGGCAGTGTTTGGCGTTGTATGGCCAGCTCCGAGACGAAGGTGTGGCGGTTCATCAATGGTGGGGTTAAAAAAAATTATTAAAAAAAAAATCGGAGAATCGAATCACCTGAGAGAGAGTGGAGAGAACGTGGACGAGAGGGAGAGCGATAAATTAAGTATTTGATTTTCTTTTTTTCTCTTTAGTTTTTCCCCCTTTTTTTTTTTTCTTTCTTCTTTTTCTCTTGTTATTGTGCGGTTTTCTTTTTATTCTGTTTTTTAAGCTTCCTGGAAAAAAAAAAAAAGGAAAAAATATTTTTTTTTTCTTTCTTTTTTTTTTTTTTAGAACAACTTTTCTTTCTTATTTTAAGTGAAAAAAAATTGTTGTGATATGATGGAGTGGGAACTAGTGAGGGAGGGAAGCCATGTAAAATGTGAAATTTTATTCAAACACTCCTTTGTGATTGTTTTAATTTGATTTCAATGTTATTTTATTTTATTTATTATTTTTTATGTTCATTTTATGTATTTCTATTTTCTATTTCTTCCATAATATTTATAAAAATTTGTCCGTTTTAAATATATATATAAATATTTTTAGTTCATTTTGGTTCCTAGTTTCAATTTTTTTTTTATCCATGTAATTTTAAAATATTCATTTTAATCCTTTGATTACTTTAAAATAAAATAACCTAAAAACACAAGAACCAAAGTGGTATTTAAAATTATATTTAATATTTCAACCTTAATATGGAAATTCTAATAGAACTTCGAAAAAAAAAAATCATTGAAAAAATCTAAAATGTAATATGTGGTTCCTTTAAATTTATTTACAACATTGTTAATGTGATGTATGTTATTCCTTATATTAATAATGCATTGACTATGAAAAAACCAAATTGTTAAGGAGAGCATAGCTCAATTGGTGGCATATGTATTATTAATCATGAAGTTCAAATCTCCTGGTCCTAGTTATACTAAAAAATGATCAAACTAAAACTAACCTTTATAGCAAAATCGTCAAACGTGGAATGGACCGATTTAAATACTAGCATTTATAGTTATAGCAAAATTGTCTTTTAAATAACCATTCTTAGGAAGAAAAAAAAACTTGAAATGGGCCGATTTAAATTTGTATTTGATGATATTTATATGATATATTTTTAAATTAATTAAATTACGCTTAGATTGACTTGAATAGTTGGTTATACATGAAAAAAAAGGACAACTATATATATACTATAATTTGTAACTCTATTGTGTAACATTTATTGTACCATAACTTCATAGTCTAAATTAAAAGTCAAGGCTTATAATATACATTTGAAAATTTTATTAATTAAACTATATTTATGCCTAACTCTACTTATTTGAAGTCGATGGATAGGTCATATATTTAAAATCGAAGTGAACAAGGACCAAAGGAAACATAAGTTGGTTAAAAAATATTCTTGGTCCCTAAAATTTTATATAAATACCAACTTATTTTTAAATATGACATTTGAGGTAAGAATTGAGTTATTATAATTGGATCATAATAGTTTGTGTTTGGATGTAAATTGTTTTAATTTAAGTTATAATAATATGAAAAAAAAATTATTTATAAAAACTTTAATTTATATACTTTCAATTTTGTAACCAGTGAGCCATTAACCTTTAGTATGAAATTTTTAATTTTGTATTTATAAATTTACAATTTTCTACATATCATAGAAAAAATTATTAAAATTTAATGAGATCTCATGCACAATGCAGTAGATAAGTTAATATAAATAAAAATTAAATTATTACACAAAATAACTTATATTTAATTTGGATGAAAATTTCAATTGTATGGATTAATTAACAATCAAATAATTTTTTTCACTCTATTTTTCTCAATTTAAATGGTGAAATGACTATAAGATTTTTCCTTTTTGAAAAATATGAAATAACTAGGGAAATTAATAATTACATATTCACATGGAACATTATATTTGTTAAACAAATAAAATAAATTATTCTTACAAAAAATATTAATAGTTCCAAAGTTACAATTTTACCCTCACAAATTTAATCAAATAAAAAAAGCAACAATTTTAAAGAAACGAAACAATAAAATACATTTTTGTATATAAAAAAAATTGAAATAAGATCGGGAAAATGTCTAATATGCACTTATTTTATTTCGATTTTCCCGCCATTTCTCTCTCACATTTCCAGGCTTTCTAAAGTTAGAGTTTTCTCCTTTATCGGTTCTTCTTGTGCCATAAAATTCCTCTACGATCTCTGAATCAGAGATCTTCTTCTTTCTTGATGATTCTATTGCGATTCAGCCGCCATAACTATCTGAAGTTCTTTACTGACTGGAGGCTTCATTGAAGTAGGGGATCGCTTCCGCCCGCTCTTGAATTAGGTCAGATTTCGTAGGAATAGTGAAACTGATTGCACGATAATTTGATTTTATTTCGTTTTGGATCGAACAGATATATTCCATTCTCATTGTGCTTGAATTTCATTCTTCAATCTGTTTATTTGGTTTCTATGACGACTGATACTGAATTCTTGTTATATATAAATGGATGATATTCTGGAATTCAAATTCGTTTACGATTAAGTACATGTTGTTCCACTTTCCCTGTGCTTGAATTTCATTAATCAATTATTTATTTGGTTTCTGTGATAACTGATACTCAGCCCTTGATATACTTGAGACAGACATGCATCTTTCAATTTTGTCTTCTTCTCTGTATGACATTTTCTGCTTCCTTAAACTGGTCTTTTATATTATCGATTTTTCTTATAACTTCAGTAAGGTATTGCAATAACGATAGGATGGTTATTTAGCTTCATTGTATTGCAGTTTTAGTCATCTAAAACTCATTAAGAACATAATATGCATCTCGGTTGTTTTACTGATAATGATATGAACATCCATCAGAGTTTTTCCCTCTAAATATATCTTGTTGTCTGATTAAATTTGTTTCCCAAAAAAAACACACGCAACTCCATTATCTTAATCCAATTAGGGGTGTTTAAATAACCCGACAATCCATCTACCCAACCCAAAATATAAGGGTTGGATTGCAAAATATAAGGGTGGATTGGGTTAGTTTTGTTTTTGGGTTGGGTTGAATTAAACTTTTTCTATTTTTTGTTGGATTGGGTTAGGTTGTGGGTTGGCTAAAAAAAATTAGGTTCACCCAACTCACACTGAATTTTATATATATAAATAAAATATGCTATATATATTTTTCTTTGTTTAAAATTTGATTAATTTGTTAATTTTAACTATTTTTCTTTTAAAATTGTTATGATATTTGTCTTTATTTGAAGTTTGCAATAAATATCTTAGATATTTGGTATTTAGTATTTGAATTTTATGAGATTTTAGTTATTAATCACGTGTTGTATATAAATTTACATATTTTTAATTAAAAAAAAAACAAGTTATAATCCGACAACCCAATCCAAATTTTAAGGTTAGGTTGGATTAGAGACTTTATTTGAGTTATTTGGGTTGTCAACCCAACCAATCCAAATTTTCGGATTGGTCCAAAAAAATACCATCCCACCTCATGTATACCCCTAGACTTAATGCTACAAAAATGGGTACGTTAGAAGAAACAACCTTTTATTGAGAAACAATGAACGAATACGCGGGCCGCAAAAAAAAAATCAGCCCAAAAGAAAGGAGTTTCTCTATAAAAAAGGCCTTCGAGGCTGTAAAATGACATTTACTAATTAATTATAGAAGAAAAGAACTTCCTAACCAAAGTTCGCAGGGAAATATGAAAACTAGTAAGGGACCACACATGGGACCATCAATTGGGTACCTTTGCAAACCTCCAAACATGCTCTATTATTCCTCCCCTTCAAAGATCCCACAATAACACACATGCCTCAACAAGCCACAAGAAACGATTATTCTCTCTAAAAGGCATCGGAGAAGGAACTCTTAAATCATATGAGGTTTTCCTTCTCTTTTCGTCAAAAGGATATAACAAAACAAGTCCATCAACAAGCCACTTTCTCCAGACTCGGTTTAGAGTGTTCACACGACCATGAATAACCTGCTAGGCAAAAAACTTAACCTTTCTTTTGGAATCTCAATTTTCCAAATGGCTAAAAAAACAACGAAAGAATGAGTTGCAAGAGAAGCCTGGGGTTGAGACTCGAAATCTGCACGTTTCTCCTCATGTCTCTAAAATCAACCTTTCCAATAGAAAACATGAGAGTTGTGACATCCGTCATTTCTCTATGGGTCAAATGACGGCAAAACCCTAACGATTTATTCCACATTTTCCTGTCATTGAAAAAACTAGAGTCTAATTCATAATATGTTGGTCGGTGATCACTGACACTCTTTGAGCCTCTATGTAATAAATCTTTGCCCATACATTTCCTCACTAGTTCACTATATATGAAAATGGCTTTATCGTCGATTTGCTGCTAAAAGTGGCCTAAACAGAGGAGAAATCATGAAGATAAGCGGCATGTTTTGTGACTCAAATTGAATGAGAATCGACTCCCATCTATGACAGAATAGGGAATCCTAAATAGGGATAGAAAATAAAGCAGTATCCCACTTATCGTGGATTAAATCAGAGTGGGTCTCTCTTTTTTTGAGTTGAAAGTGTTTCTTCCAAGAAAACGGGTACTTTTGATGAACCTCTTTCAAGTTTCATCATGAGATTCCAAAATGAAACTGACCAAGGACGATTAAATCTCTGTGGAAACCTAAGTAGGTAATGGACATGAAGTTAGTTCACAATTAATGTCACATTACTTTTTACTTTATTATTATTATTTAGTATAATAAGTGGGTTATCAAAATTTGAACTTCTAGCGTTAAAGAAAGGACAAATACATGTTAGTTATTGCTGAATTATACTCACTTTACGAATATCACCGATTAAATGAAAAACTATATAGAATACTACTTGGTATGGATTCTAATTTTAAGTCTAGAAACAACCTTGAAAAGTGTACAAAGTTTGATTGAGAAAAATTACAAACCGTGGGATATTGATTACCCAAAAGGGGAAGATATAACTCTCTAGATTTAGAAATTTTGTTAACATTATGGTAGCAGAAAAATAAATTATACTACCTCCATTTATTGTTTATCATGATCTAAAATAATATAACGTGAATAACGTGTCAAACATTGAATGAATGGAATATGTACTACTATCATACTAGAAAGTTTCCCAATCACCGTCCTCCCAAAGGCCTTTCAAGAGCTTCATTTTCCCATTATCTCAGCCCTTCAGACCTGCAAAAATTGGACTTTTTTATTAAATTCACAACTTCAAGGTTAAATACACATACAACTGATGACTAAGTAAATCTTACCCTCCTTTTCATAAAGAGACTTTTTGGATGAATTTCATTGTACCAGTTGGAGAAGTTTTTTTTTTTACATTGTATTGAATCCCACTTTGTTATTTCCCCTTATCAATGAACATATCTTTTGGAGCTACCAATAATAGGATGACGAGAATTGGACGACATCTAGTTAAAAAGAAAAAGATCTTGCACGGCTCAATGGTTAATAACAATTAGCAAGACATTTTTTTACGTATTCTAAAAGGTTACATGTTCAAATCTCTAAATCTTCTCCGTACATGCAACGTATCACAAAATATTCTAGTAAGGAAGATAAAACATGCTCTAATTAATCATAATACAATTGTTTTCTCAATGAAACAGCACCATTTGGAAAAGACATCAAGACATGCATTCTTCAAGATTTCATTGTCAAAAAGGGTATGTAAGGTTTGAAGCATATCTTATCAACAGCTAATTTCACATATATATTCCAAAGTTCATTTAACATTTTAGAATTGCCTCATCACCAACTTCAACTTCACTACAAATTTAAAATGAAGGAATAGAATTAGAGGCCCCCATTAGGAAGGGAAGGTGGGAGGAGAAGATCGAAAGATGAGATGGGCTTTTCTTTTGCTGATAAGGAAGGACTCCTGAATTGACAAATCTTCGGGTTTTTTTTTTTTTTTTTTTACCAACAAGAACGTAGCTCACCTATTATAAAGTATAAATTATCGACCAAGAAGTCAAAGGTTCAAAACTCCTACCCACGTATTGTTGAACTAAAAAAAATATATTTTGTTCTTAATAGCGGTTAATTAATTTAGCTCCAATACAATGAAATAGAGAATAAATAGACACCAACAAACCTAACAAAGGAAAGAAATCAATAAAGAAAAAACTAATTAGAAATAAACTCCTAATTTAATTACTTTAACATTAACCATTTTGGTTCCCGTTTTATGTGTTATATATATATATATTTTTTTGTTTCTCCCAAGTTTTTCACTTTTTTTTTTTTCTAATAAAAGCATAGTTCAATTGATATAATGTATGAATTATTGACCAAAAGTTCAAAAGTTCGAATCCTCCATGTTGAACTCCAAAAAAAAAAAAAAAAAAAAAAAAAAAAAAAAAAAAAAAACTCACATTCTTTTAAAGACACATGTGAATTCAAGCCAAATTTTAAAACAAAAAGAGGATGTCGATGATGTTTGATTTTAGTAATTTACTTACCTTTGTGTTGGATTTGTCGTTTGTTTAGAGTTCAATGAGTTAGTTTGTTAAGTTTTATTTCCCTTAATTTTTTTAACAATAGACTTGGCTTTGGATTAAGTTTTTATTTTTATTTTTATATAGTTAATTAAGGATATTTTATAGTTGGTTTTAGCTTTAGTATAGCACTTCCACGTCATAGTAGAAGTAGTGTTTATAAGTTTAAATTTAAAATAATGAACAACATAAAACAAAATAATTATCAAACAAAGTCTAAATTAGTTTGGAACATTTGAATTATCGATACTAAACTTTTCCACTAATTCAAATAACACGTGAGATTAAAAAATCCGAAACTCGATGTTAGGTTGAGAGTATATATGCAAAGGAGTTGTGGGTATTAATGATTTAAAAGTCATTGGAGTAGTGATTGGAATTAGATACCTTCCAAGAGGGAAATGGACAATTGGAATTGTTTGAAAGTCATGGAATTTGAATCCAAAATGGAAAAAGGGAATAATAAAAAGGTTATGAAAGTAAAATACAGCAAATGAGCTTTTGTCTTTTGGAATGCTAAACAATCCAAATTGCTCTTCCAACGTGGGACCAATGTTATTGCTGCCCATGCCACCAATATTCCCTTCTTCATGCTCCCCCACTTACCCATTATTCCTTCTCTATATGCCTCGCCCAATTTTGGCTTTATCAATATATAGGTTTCAATTTTTAAATGTTATATAAATTTGAGTTTTACTTCAATTTTAAAATATTCAAACTTTCTTTTTGAGATTCAAATTTACATTTTAACATCAATTTTTCATTAAATACTCATTTTTTGTCTTGAATGTTAATGTCGATTAATTAATTTGAAATAATTATTAGATTTGAATCCTATTTTGGTCCTTAGATTTTGAATCTAGTTCTATTTTGATCCTTGGATTAAAAAATGTTTGTTTTAGTCCCTAAACTTTTAAAGGTGTTTATTCTGGTTTTTGCTGTTCAATTTTTGTTAATTCTTTAGAAATGAAATCTATTTAAGGATTGAATTACATCTACCATGGGTTGAGCAATGAAGTGAAATGTAACAACTAACATGCCAAAATAATGAAAGACTAAAATCTTGAACCCAAAATGACTTTTGATCTCCTATAGAAAATCGTTTTACCATCTAATTCAAAATTGAAACCCTAGTTTTTTTTTTTTTTTTTTTTGTAGTATTGGCTAATTTATTTGGCAACCTAGTCATCAAAAAATACAAGTCATTTCATCATTGTGGTTAATAATTAACAAAATCTTAATAACAGAGACCAAAATAAACGTTTTTTTAAAGTTCAAGGGCTAAAACGGACGTTTTTTAAAGTTTAAGGATCAAAATAGAATAATATTCAAAGTTCAGGGAACATAATAGAATTTAAATCTAATTATAATTAATTAAGTTTCGCTATTTTTATTCACTGTTGAATCAAATTAAAATTTCCACTTCATAATTATTTTAAATTAGTTAATAAACATTAATGCTAATGACTGAAAGCGATCATTGGTGAAAATTGAGGTTAAAAATGTAAATCGTGAAATCTAGGGCATCCAAATTGACACAGAAAATTCAATGGTAAAATTGTACCATTTTGAAACCTGAAGGCTAAAATTTAAGGATTAAATGTGTAATATTTTAAAACTTAGTGATCAAATAGAAATTAAATTCAAAATCTATAGACTTAAAAGATATTTTTTCTTAAAAATAATATTTATACATATATATCAATAATAATTGATATGTGCTCTTTACGAGTTCAATTTTTCATATTCCACGTGAAAAATTTAATCTTTTATCTGTTAAGTCAAGTATAAATATATGTCAATTGAGCTATATTTTTATTATAGTAAGAGGGATATAAGGAGGGATATAGGATACCCTAAATATTTAAAAGCGTGAGTTTATTTCGATAATTAAAAGTAGTTTGACCAATTTTACTGCCTTTATTATACTAATTGTTTTTGCATTTAAAACTACATTTTAAAGATCTGTACGCATACTGAATTTTATAAATAAAATATTAGGGACTATTTGCTTCGCAATTCAAATTTTGTTTTATGTTTTTAGATTTATTAAATTTAACGAATGTATGTTTGGCTGACAATCCAAATTCTGTTTTTGAAAACTATATTTAGATTTTATAGTCCAAAGTAAACTCTGAAATCAACATTTTTATGTTTTCTTTGTATTCAGAATATGAATTTTAAAATTTAAAATGTAGAATTGTATTAAATAAAGATAAAAACATTTAGAAATATAGTATGTCATTTATAAACCAAATTTAATTTTTTTTAAAAAAAAATAAAATATGTATTATAAATTAAATTAGGTTAAATTCCAAGTTTGGTCTCTATTATGATTTGGATCAAGTTAATTATTTTAAAATTTAGGATTTACTTCTATGATATAACTTCATATATAGTCATTATGATTTGTTAAATCCTCTTAAATAGGTCCCTACCACTAGGGGTGTACAAGGTTGGGTTGAAGGTGTTTTTAGAACTTGGTTGGGTTACAATTTATATGACCCAAATAAAATCTCTAGACCCAATTTTTTTCTTTTAAGGGTTTGATTGTTAGGTTATAACTTGTTTTTTTTTTTTTTAATTAAAAATATGTAAATTTATATACAACATACGATTAATATCTAAGATCTCATAAAATTCAAATGCAAAATACCAAATATTTATGATATTTATTGCAAACTTTAAACAAAGAAAAATATCATAGCAATTTGAAAAGAAAAATATTAAAAAATTATAAAGTAATCAAAATTTAAACAAAGATATATATATATATATATATATATATATATATAATTCGGGTTGGGTTGGGTTAACCAATTTTTTTTAGCCAACCCACAACCCAACCCAACTCTTACCTTTTGGGTTAAATAGTCGGTTTATTTGAATATTCCTACCAACCATAGGGACTATTTATTATGAAGCTTTTATTAAACCAATAAATTCTAATTATAAACCATAAGACTTAAATTTTAACTTACTCCAAATCACAGGGATTCAAATTTAAATTTTTTGTATAAATTATATAATATTACAAAACAATAATCATTCGATTTTTTTAACATAAAATATGATTACAAATAAATTAATAATATTTATTGTCAACTAATATTTTATGGGTAATTACAACTAGTTTACAATTATTTAAACTAGAATCCAATTTCTGAATTCCACTACCAAACATATATTTAAAAATATGAAATATAACTATATTTTCATTTAATCCTTTATTTTCAAAATTCTATTTTCATATCGGTTAAAATTTGGAAAATATCTTTTGTAGCTTTAAAAATCAGGTAAGATTGTAAAAGATGTTTTTGAAAGTATATCAGAAAAGAATGAAACTGTTTAATATGCTACATCATGGGAAAATAAAAAATTATATGTAATCATTAATAAATGGATTTGGTTTACAATGAAGTAGAAACAAAATAAATTGGACCATCAACTACCTAACATTTAACTTTTTTCATTTTAGGATTTAAGTTAACTTGATGATAGGCCATAGTTTTTCTTCCCTTTTTTTCTTCTTTTGAGTACAAAGGAATTTTTAAAAAACAAAAACAAAATTACCCAACAGATAGAATATTGACTTCGCTGCTTGCAACTTTATGAATCTGAAGCGGTTGTGTGACAACCCAAATTTTTATGTAATTTAAATTTGGTTATTTGTAATATTTGAGAATTATTTTAAATTTTGAAGGTTAAATTGAATTATTATAAAAGGATAATTCAATTTTAATATTTGTTTGGAGAAAAATTTTAGAATTTAGATTTGATTAAAGGAAAATTTGGGATTTATGTCATATTATCTCAATAATTTATTTTAGAAAATTGAATTAAAACTGGAAGATTTGGTTTTATTTTGAAATTTGGAGAAGATAATTAGAATTAAATAGATTGAATTGAGATAATTATTTTGGAATTATTTTCTCAAAAGGATTTGAGATTTTTAAATCCAAAAAGATTTGGATTTGGAGAAGGAAAAGGATTTATGTTTATATATATATATAAAAGTTGGAAAAAAAACAAAAGGAATTTCTCTCTCTCGAACACGCATGCAAAAAACCCCCCTTCTCGTTTTCTCCTTCGCATGAAGCCTTAGCGCCAACCCCAGTTGTCTACGTACCACTCATCACGCCCAACCGTGCTTCAATTGGTGGAGTCTTCACCACCGTTCGTCTCCATTACTGGTCATCGGAGGAGTTGCCACCGTCAACTACGTGTCTGGTTAACTGCGTCGTCGTCGTGCACAGATCTATTGGTTGTCAAACCCTCCATTGCATTTGCACCTTTTGTTGTCGGTCGTCAGAAGTTGTTTGCCATTGGAAGTCGCTGCCACATTGTCCAGCCGGCTGCCACTGCCTTGGTTCTCGCTGGAATTTTGAGATTTGGGTAAGATTTGGCTAGTTTGGTTAAATTTTTTGCTTAAATTTTGAACACCCACTATGAATTGGGTTTAATTTTGTTTTCCTCCTAGCATTGGAAGGTTGAATTGAAGTTTTTGGGAGGTTTTAGAGTTGTTGTCCATCAACTTCAACGGGTGATTTTGGTGAATCCGATACTTTTGGGTGAGATGTTATTAGTTTTTTGTGTGAATTTTTTATTTAATCTCAATTATCCACTAAAGTTTGGCTTCGGTTTTGATTTCATGGTAGTTTAGGAAATTGATTTTGAAAAAATTCTTATTCAAGAGTACCTACGAGCGGTAGTGGATCTTTCCAATTCATTATGAAAAAATTACCACATATACATTCAAAATATGCATTCATAATGCTAAAGAGATCAAGAGATCATACCAGATGAAGATTTCTTCTTCACAATGAGACTAAAACCCAATTGTCTACCTCGAACAATCACCACTCGGACAGAAGGAAACGGAGAAGACACCACCACTCAGAGCCCTCAGTACTCTTGGAGTGAGAATCCAAAGTGTGGGCTTTGTTCGGATTTGGTAGAGGGAAAGAGGAAGAGAGACTGTACACAATGATCTACGCATTTCCTTCGGCCGCATGCCTTCGGCCGCATACACACATACCATCGTGTCCATCGCATCCATCGCACCACATGCGCACGTAGTACTGCTGCAACCATCGTATCCATCGCGCCGCATGCGTTGTTCTAACCTTTCAAAACATTGGTTGCCGCATGCATTTCACTTGGCCACACTTTGGCTTCCTTCAATGCCCCAAATAACCTCTAAAAGCTTCATGGCTAACGCATGACACCATACCAACACATTATCAAATACTTAGTCATTTTTGCCTTGGCTTCCAATGCATAGTTCCTTTTTGGCATTATACTTATCCCAATTTTTACTAGTTAAGGCTTATCCCAAGCTACTCAAGGAAAATCTATTCAACACTTAGAAATTTCCTTCACTTCAACATAGAATTTAACTTTCACCTGCTTAAGTAGGAAAAATGAAAATCCGGGTTTCACACTATGTAAGTCTAAATAGTCCATCTGGCCAAGTAATGGATTCTTCGTCATCACCAGGTATGTCTTACAAGTAAAAGTTTTCAGTATGTATTGTACAAGAATAGTTTGATTTAATGCCTTAGTAAACATGTTTCATAATAAGGGATCCAGTGAAAGTTGTTCTTTGGGTACATGTCAGGTCATGGCACCTAAACTCAAGGTAAAAAAGAAGGTTAGAGGAAGGGTTCAGGATCCACAAGTCCAATACCCTTCCACATTGAGAGTGCAGAAGGATGGAGCCGGTGGAAGTCAAAATGTTCCAGTGGCTCCAAACCCACCTGGGCTCAAGTTGACGAGAAGGCAATAGAAGCATGAATTGGGGAAGCTGTTACATCATCCTTGATGAAGAGGATACAAGATTTGATCCGCAGTGCAGTGGCGGAGCAGACAGCTCAAACGAATTAAACTCAACAAAAATCGATACCACCAGTGCAGGTACAACCGACCCAACCCCAAAACTAGAACGTGGAGGACTTGTCCCTTGAAGTTAAACACTTGAGGGATTTCAAGAAATCCAATCCTCGTACCTTTGACGAGCCGTTGAAGGATCCCATAAAGGCAGAGATGCGGTTGTCCTTTATCGAAACAATCTTTCGTTACATGAGGTGTCCAGAGGACCACAAACTCCAGTGCACAATTTTTATGTTGACAGATAATGCAAAAATGCGGTGGTATTCAACAGAGAAGATGATTGACACAAACGTAGGGCTAGTATCATGCGATCAGTTTAAAGAGCGTTTTTATAATATATATATATATATATATATATATACCAACACTCAATATAACAAGCAAGCTATATTCTTGAATTTAAAGCGAGGGGTTATGTCAGTTGAGGAGTATAAGCAAGAATTTGAAGAATTGTCCCATTTTTCCCTTCAGCTGATAGCCACTGAAACGACAAGGACAGAAAGGTTCGTTCAGGGCTTGAGGAGTGGACTACGAGGTATGGTTCATGCTCTTGATCTCAAAACCTATGTCGCGATACTGCGGATAGCTATGAGGATTAACATCGACTCCCAAAAGGGGGATGAGTATAGGAAATCGTTGGGAATAGGGATCCCTGCAGGACAGAAAAAGAAAGCATAACAGAGGACTTCGGAGCCTCAGTGAAAGAGTCAGAACACAGGCAGAGCTCCACGGCAATGAGGGCAACAGAGCTCCTAATCTATAGTTGTTAAAGAGGATAAGCCAGTCTATCCGACATGTGGTAGACGTCATCGTGGACGTTGCCTTGTCGGTACTGGAGTTTAATTTCTGTGTTGTTAAAAAGGACACATGTCTGAGAAGTGCCCTAAAAAGAATGCATATGATAATAAAGGCCAATATATGAGCTCGAACTAGGGAGGTTCTAACTGCCAATAGCAGTAGGGTAGAATCTATCCAACCACTCGATAGGAGGCCAAGAAGTCAGGCACCATAGTTATAGGTATGCTTCTAATCTTGGGACACCGTGCATTTGTTTTGTTTGACACCGGTTCATCTCACTCATTCATATCATTAACATTTGTAACACATGCCATGCTAGAGTTAGATTCCTTACAATGTCTCCTATCAATTTCTACTCCATCAGGAGAAATCATGTTAGCTAATGAAAATATAAAGGCATGTCAGGTAGAAATAATAAACCACACATTAGATGTGACCTTCATAGTTCTTAACATGCGTGATTTTGATGTGATTTTGGGCATGGATTGGCTAGTTGCTAATCATTCCAGTATAGACTACTTCTACAATGAGGTGATTTTTAATCCTCCTACAGAAGCCAACTTCAACTTTAAAAGAGTTGGGACCGTGGTCCTGCCCAAGGTAATTTCAGCTATGAAAGCCAATAAGTTGTTTAACCAAGGTACCTAGAGTATCTTGATCAGTGTGGTGGACACTAGAGAGGCTAAGGTCTCCTTAACTTTAGAGCCAATGGTAAGAGATTACCCAGATGTTTTTCCAGAGGATCTCTCGAGTTTACCACCACATAGAGAGAGAGATTTTTCTTTTGAGTTTAAGCTAGGCACAACTCCTATCTTGAAAGCTCCATATAGAATGGCTCCAGCAGAATTGAATGAGCTCAAGATTCAATTGCAAAAATTGCTAGATAAGAGTTTCATATGCCCTAATGTGTCACCTTTAGGTGCACCAATGTTGTTTGTGAAAAAGAAAGATGAAATGATCTTTAGTCAAGTTACCATCAGTTCAAAATAAAGGACAGTAATATACCCAATATAAATTTTCGTTCGAGGTATGGTATTATGAGTTTATCATAATGTCGTTTGGTTTGATGAATGCTCTTGCAGTATTTATGAACCTGATGAATAGAGCGTTCAAGGAATTCCTTGACACTTTTATGATAGTTTTCATAGATGATATCTTGGTTTACTCCAAGACAAAAGCAAAACACGAGGAACACTTACGAAAGGTTTTGTAAACTTTGAGGGCGAATAAGTTATATGCTAAGTTCTCTAAATGTGAGTTTTGGTTGAGGCAAGTGCTCTTTCTAGGACACGTGGTGTCAAAGGAAGGAGTATCTATTGACCTTGCAAAGATTGAGGCAGTTACCAATTGGCCTCGACCAACCACAATCAGTGAGGTGTGTAGTTTCCTGGGGTTAGCAGGCTACTACCGACAATTTGTGAAGGATTTTTCTTGTATAACCACTCCCTTGACTCAGTTGACTATAAAAGGAGCTCCCTTTGTTTGGAGTAAGGGTTGTGAAGATAGTTTTCAGAATCTTAAACAAAAGTTAATTACTGCTTTAGTTCTTACAGTTCCGGATGGAGTGGGTGGTTTCGTTATTTATAGTGATGCCTCCAAAAAAGATTGGGGTGCATACTGATGCAATAGGGTAAGGTAGTTGCTTATGACTCTCATCAATTAAAGAACCATGAACGAAACTATCTTACACATGATTTGGAATTAGTATTAATGGTTTTGCCTAAAAGATTTAGAGGCATTACCTATATGGAGAGAAGATGCAGATTTTCACCGACCATAAAAGCTTGAAATACTTCTTCGCTCAGAAGAAGCTAAACATGAGACAACGCAGATGGTTAGAGTTGGTGAAGGATTATGATTGTGAGATTCTTTACCACCCAAGAAAGGCAAATATGGTGCTAGATGCTCTAAGTAGGAAGGTAGCCCTTTCAGCATCTTTGATTACCAGACAAACTCATCTATACAAGAACCTTGAACGGGTTGAGACTACAGTAGTAGTGAGGGAAGTCACTGCACAGTTGGTGTAGGTGTCAGTACAATTGGCCTTAAGGCAGAGAATTATTGATGCTTAATGAAGTAGTCCTTACCTAATTGAGAAAGTTTGCAGGTAATGGTCTTCTCTATCTGGGACGTTTGTGCATACCAGCGAACAGTGACCTTAAGAACGATTTGTTGTTGGAAGCTCATAGTTCCCCATTTTCTATACATCCTGGCAGTACCAAGATGTATCAGGATTTGAAGCATTGTTACTAGTGGAATGACATGAAAAAAGAGATAGCAAAGCTCGTCAGTAAGTGCTTAGAGTGTCAGCAAGTGAAAGCCTCGAGGCAAAAGCCAGCAGGCTTGTTGCAGCCCTTAAGCATACCAAAATGGAAGTGGGAGAATGTGTCTATGGACTTCATTGTGGGGTTACCCCAAATAGCAAAGAGCTTTACTATAATTTGGATTGTAGTAGACATGCTCACTAAGCTAACACATTTCATTCCAGGGAAGTGTACTTTTTTTGTGAATAAGTGGGCGTAAATATACATGAAAAAGATGGTGAGATTACACGGAGTACTTGTGTCCATTGTTTCAGGCAGAGATCCTTATTTTACATCTAACTTTTGGAAGAGTTTTCAAACAGCGTTGGGTACTTAATTGGATTTTAGTACAGCTTTTCACCAACAGACTGATGCTCAAACAGAACGTTTGAACTATACATTGGAGGATGCGCATTTGTGCGTTAGAGTTTTCAGGGAGTTGGGACTTTCACCTGCATTTGTGAGAGTGTGCATATAATAACAATTATCAAGCTACCATAAGCATGTCGCCATTTGAGGTCCTATATGGGAAGAGTTGTAAGTCATCTCCTGTATGTTGGGATGAGGTTGATGAACGAAAGTTGCTAGGACTTGACTAGTGCAGGTCACGAATGAGGCAGTACAAAAGATTAGAGCACGCATGCAAACAACTCAGAGTAGACAAAAAAAATTACGCCGATATTAGGCATAAAGACCTAGAGTTTGAAACTGGTGATAAAGTGTTATTGAAAGTGGCACCTATGAAGGACGTTTTAAGGTTTAGAAGAAAAGGGAAAGCTAAGTTTACGATTTATTGGGCTAGTCAAGGTCTTGGAGCGAATTGACCCTGTGGCTTACCGGCTGCCGTTGTCACCATGTATCTATGTTGACAAAGTACGTGACAGATCTGTTCCATGTGGTGGACTTTGAACCCTTACTGCTGAATGATTGAGTTATGAGGAGAAACCTATAAGAATTCTCGCCAGGGAAGTGAAGACTTTATGCAACAAGGAGATAACATTTGTGAAAGTTTTGTGCCAGAATCACCAGTACGAGGAGGCTACATGGAAGTGAGAGGATTAGATGAGAGCCTAGTGTAACGGTCATGCTTGTCCAGGGCCTGTTGTCCATGGCCGCATGCCCAATCCAACCCCCTTCTAGCATACTTTCATATCCTGTATTGTATTAGATTAGTTAGCTTTCTTTCTTTACATTTTCATTGTAAGTGACCACTCGCCCTTTTGCATATGCAAGGGCGCCAGTTGGCTTTTTGTTCAGAATGCACTATATGGGGATAAGACTAACCATCACTTCCTCATACCCGGAGTAGTACTCTATAAAGCCGTTGTTGTTGCTTATTGCTTTCTAGTCTACTACAATCTTTCTTTCTTTATTCACACTCACAAATCTTCTTACGAAAACCTTTTCTCTAAACCCGTTTTCTAAAACCGTTTTCCCTAAAACGGGGGTGGAGGTTGCAAGAGGCACTCGGTGTGCCATCGGCAGTCCGTATTCGAGTTGGCTGGCTTGTTCGTGAGCGGGAACAAGTGCCGCACAATCGCTAAGAGAAGCTTCCGAAAGAGCGATTGTGACAGTTGGTATCAGAGCCAAGTTGGCTTATAGAGGGAAGATCAGTGATCATGTCGGCGACGAAGAACCTGAACAAGTCCCATGTGGACATATTGGTAGAGATGGAAGAACAAATGCTCTACCTGAGAGAGGTCCCAGATAATGTCCGTTTCCTTGAAACTCTGCTACAAGAAGTTGCCGAGAAAGCCGATGGAATTGATGCGGTGGTAGGCCGCCTAGACGGATTACCCGTCAGAGAATTGATGATGAGGGTAGAGACCCTCGAGACCAAAACAGTACGGTCCGGCAGCTTTGAACGAGGCGATAGCTCCTCCGGCTCTGTTGCCCACATAGAGGAGCGTGTCGAAGAGCTGGACAGCTCCCAAAAAGCAATACTTCAGATGGTAACCGATTTATCTGAAGACTTTCGATCGGCCCTGGATGTCGTCAGAGCCGAGATAGCGGATGTGAGTGCTAGGGTGAATCTCACCATCCGAGCGGTAGGGAACCAAGCCCCACCTGGGGGAGCAATGGCAGTGAGCAGAATAAAAATCCCAGAACCGAAACCCTTCTGTGGGGTGCGAGAAGCAAAAGCCCTGGAAAATTTTATCTTCGACCTTGAGCAATACTTCAAGGCGACGAACACAGTGACTGAAGAGTCGAAAGTCACAATAGCAACGATGCATCTAGTTGAAGATGCAAAACTGTGGTGGAGATCACGATTTACAGACATACAGGAAGGACGATGCACTATTGATACTTGAAATAGATTGAAACAAGAACTTCGTTCGCAGTTCTTCCCTAAAAATGTCGAGATCTTGGCTCGACGAAAACTGCGAGAGCTAAAGCAAACAGGTAACATCAGGGACTGCGTAAAACAGTTTGCAGGACTCATGTTGGACATATGAGATATGTCTGAAAAAGACAAGGTCTTTTGCTTTGTGGAAGGGCTGAAACCGTGGGCGAAATCAAAACTATATGAACAGAGAGTACAGGATCTCTCATCTGCCTATGCAGCAGCTGAACGGCTATACGACCTTAGTACTGACTCACAAGATGTGAGGAAGCAATCAACTTCCTCAAATAGGGGAAACAGAAACAGCCGTTCCAGTCCTCCCAGACCTGGGGGAGGAGACAAGAACACAGGGGGGGACCGTAAATCATCCCAACCGAGATCAGGAAACAACTGGCGGGGGCCGCCACAACAGCATAACAATTACAATCGCCCCCTGTCTTGTTTCATATGTAGAGGGCCACACAGGGCGGGCGAATGTCCAAATCGAACTGCGTTCAATGCTTTTCAAGCCACATTAGTCTCTACCTCCGAAGGCAAGGCTGAACTGGAGGAGACGGTAACCGAGCCAACGGCAGAAATTGAGAATCCCAGGATGGGGGCATTGAAATTCCTATCTGCACTTCAGAAGAATATGGGAAAGGCGATGGAGCCACTAGAAAAAGGTCTCATGTATGTGGACGCTTGGGTCAACCAAAGATCGGCCAAAACCACTATGGTTGACTCTGGGGCTACCCATAACTTCATGGCTGAAACGGAAGCTCGCTGCCTGAACTTGAATTGGGAAAGAGATGCAGGGAAGATGAAAGCTGTGAATTTCGCAGCCCTACCGATTACGGGGATAGCGAAGAGAACTCCGGTGAAGTTAGGAGACTAGAAGGGCTTCGTTGACTTCGTAATTGTCAAGATGGATGATTTCAACGTGGTACTGGGGATGGAATTCCTACATGAACATAAAGTCATACCAATGCCCCTCGCCAAATGCTTAGTCATTACCGGATCTACACCGACCGTAGTCCAAGCCAGTATCAAGCAGCCAAATGGGGTGAAAATGATCTCAGCCCTACAGTTGAAGAGGGGCCTGGCCCACGACGAACCCACGTTCATGGCCATCCCGATAGAATCAGTTGAGTCCACTGAAGAGGAGATCCCCCAAGACGTTCTATTTGTCTTGGAAGAGTATCAGGACGTCATGCCGAAAAGCTTGCCCAAGTCCTTACCCCCACGAAGGGGGATTGACCATGAGATTGAGTTGTTGCCAGGGGCAAAGCCGCCTGCCAAGAATGCATATCGGATGGCCCCGCCAGAATTGGCTGAGCTTCGGAAACAGTTAGACGAGTTGTTAGATGCAGGATTTATCAGACCGGCGAAGCCTCCTTACGGAGCCCCAGTACTGTTCCAGAAGAAGAAGGATGGGAGCCTCCGGTTGTGCATCGACTATCGGGCCTTGAATAAGCTCACAGTCCGCAACAAATATCCCTTTTCCTATCATTACTGACTTATTTGATCAGCTTCACGGTGCTAAGTATTTCTCGAAGCTGGACCTACGGTCTGGATATTATCAGGTTCGAATTGCTGAAGGAGACGAACCTAAGACGACCTGTGTCACGAGATATGGAGCCTTCGAATTCCTCGTGATGCCCTTTGGCCTCACCAATGCTCCCACAACGTTCTGTACCTTAATGTACCAAGTGTTTCACGAATACCTCGACAAATTCGTCGTAGTGTATCTTGATGACATTGTGGTCTATAGTGCCTCGCTGGAGGACCATCGACGTCACCTCCAACTAGTCTTTGAAAAGCTGAGGAGAAATCAGTTGTATGTAAAGAGAGAGAAGTGCTCCTTTGCCCAAGAGCGCATAAATTTCCTCGGCCACGTGATTGAGTATGGTCGGATTGGTATGGAAGAGGGCAAGGTGGCCGCGATTAGAGACTGGAGGGTACCATCATCCGTGACCGAACTACGATCTTTCCTTGGACTAGCCAACTACTATAGGCGGTTCGTAGAAGGATTCTCGAGAAGAACAGGGCCATTAACCGAACTGTTGAAGAAGGATAGCCAATGGAGCTGGACTCCTGAATGTCAAGCCGCCTTTGAGGGCTTGAAGAAAGTGATGATTGAGGGGCCGGTCCTTGGAATTTCCGACGTGACCAAGCCATTTGAAGTAGAGACTGATGCTTCTGACTTCGTGTTGGGCGGTGTTCTCCTCCAAGACGGACACCCCATCGCGTATGAGAGTAGGAAACTAAATGATGCCGA
Source organism: Benincasa hispida (assembly GCF_027475165.1). Taxonomy (NCBI): domain Eukaryota; kingdom Viridiplantae; phylum Streptophyta; class Magnoliopsida; order Cucurbitales; family Cucurbitaceae; genus Benincasa; species Benincasa hispida. The sequence continues at coordinate 74,626,155 of NC_143486.1, forward strand.
ACGGAGGTATGCCGCCTCCGAGAAAGAGATGTTAGCAGTAGTTCACTGCTTGAGGGCCTGGAGACAGTATCTCTTGGGGGCCAAGTTCGTGGTCAAGACCGACAACAACTCCATTTGTCACTTCTTCAACCAACCGAAGTTGTCGTCGAAACAGGCACGGTGGCAGGAGTATCTAGCGGAGTTCGACTTCCAATTCGAACATAGACCGGGGAAAAGCAACCAAGCGGCTGATGCTCTTAGCCGAAAGAGCGAACATGCGGCCCTGTGCATGTTCGCCCGCCTACAAGTAAGTACGTTGAGCGCAACAGTACGAGAAACTGTCAAAACTCACTTGACAAATGACACAGCGGCGCAGGCCATCTTACAGTTGGCCAGAGAGGGGAAGACACGCCAGTTCTGGGTGGAAGATGATCTACTATACACCAAAGGCAATCGCCTCTACATCCCCAGATCCGGGGAGTTACGAAGGTCGCTGATGAAGGAGTGTCACGACACACCGTGGGCAGGACATAATGGTTGGCAGAGGACTTATGCCCTTCTGAAGCAAGGCTACTATTGGCCAAGTCTTCGAGACGATGTCATGCAATTTACCAAGACTTGCCTTGTCTGCCAACAAGATAAGGTCAAAAGGGCGAAATTAGCGGGTCTACTGGAACCCCTACCGGTGCCCTCTAGACCATGGGAGAGTGTGTCTCTCGACTTCATCACCCATTTGCCCAAGGTGGGAGAGTTTGAATCGATCCTTGTTATCATCGACCGGTTCTCGAAATATGCCACTTTCGTCCCAACGCCGAAAATGTGCACAGCCGTGATGACTGCTCAGCTGTTCTTCAAACACATCGTGAAATTATGGGGTGTCCCTGTGAGCATTGTTAGCGATCGGGACGGAAGATTCACTGGGACATTCTGGACAGAATTGTTCAAAATATTGGGATCATCACTGAATATCTCCTCTAGCTATCATCCCCAAACTGACGGCCAGACGGAACGCTTCAACAGTATGCTCGAGGAATATCTGCGTCACTTTATCGACGCTAGGCAGAAGAACTGGGTCCAGTTGTTAGATGTGGCTCAGTTCAGCTTCAATAGCCAGCAGAGTTCCGCGACCGGAAAAACGCCCTTCGAAGTGGTGTGCGGCAGACAGCCACTCATGCCACACTTGGTGGACCACCCTTATGCAGGCAAAAGTCCTCAGGCACATAACTTCACTAAAGAGTGGAGCAAAACCTCTGAGATAGCTCGCGCCTACCTAGAAAGAGCATCGAGGAGGATGAAGAAGTGGGCTGATAAGAAGCGGAGGGCCCTTGAGTTTCAAGCTGGGGACAAGGTCCTGATCAAGCTACGACCGGAACAGTTTCGTTTCCGAGGCCAGAGAGACCAACGGCTAGTAAGGAAATATGAAGGTCCAGTGGAGGTAATTGAGAAGGTCGGGAGAACCTCATATAGGGTTCAATTACCCTCATGGATGAAGATTCACCCTGTCATCCATGTGAGTATCCTGAAGCCCTATCATCCCGATCCCGAGGATGAACAGCGAAACATGCTAAGGCGCCCACCGGTCACGATGAAGAGTTCTGCTGAGAAAGAAGTTGCACAAATCCTGGATAAACGTATGCGCCGTATTGGAAGACCCAGACGAGAACTGACAGAGTTCTTAGTGAAGTGGAAGGATCTCCCCGACGAAGAGATCAGTTGGGAGCGGGCCGAAGACTTGAAGAATGCAGCTCCAGCCATCGCAGGTTTTGAACAGGGTCGGTTGACGGGGACGTCAACCAATTAAGTGGGGGAGAATGTAACGATCATGCTTGTCCAGGGCCTGTTGCCCATGGCCGTATGCCCAATCCAACCCCCTTCTAGCATACTTTCATATCCTGTATTGTATTAGCTTAGTTAGCTTTCTTTCTTTACATTTTCATTGTAAGTGACCATTCGCCCTTTTGCATATGCAAGGACGCCAGTTGGCTTTTTGTTCAGAATGCACTATATGGGGATAAGACTAACCATCACTTCCTCATACCCGGAGTAGTACTCTATAAAGCCGTTGTTGTTGCTTATTGCTTTCTAGTCTACTACAATCTTTCTTTCTTTATTCACACTCACAAATCTTCTTACGAAAACCTTTTCTCTAAACCCGTTTTCCCTAAAACGAGGGTAGAGGTTGCAAGAGGCACTCGGTGTGCCATCGGCAGTCCGTATTCGAGTTGGCTGGCTTGTTCGTGAGCGGGAACAAGTGCCGCACAATCGCTAAGAGAAGCTTCCGAAAGAGCGATTGTGACACCTAGTACCCAGAGCTTTTTCAGGAATATACTTTCAAGGACGAAAGTTTCTTGAGGAGGGAAGAATGTGACAACCCAAGTTTTTATGTAACTTAAATTCGACTATTTGTAATATTTGAGAATTATTTTGAATTTTAGAGGTTAAATTGAATTATTGTAAAAGGACAATTCGATTTTAATATTTGTTTAGAGAAATATTTTGGAATTTAGATTTGATTAAAGGGAAATTTGGGATTTATGCCACATTATTTTAATTTTAATTTATTTCGATAAAATGAATTAAAATTGGGAGATTTGGTTTTATTTTGAAATTTGTAGAAGATAATTAGAATTAAATAGATTGAGTTGAAAATTGATTTGAAAATTTCGCAAAAGGATTGGGATTTTTAAATAAAAAAAGATTTGGATTTGGAGAAGGAAAAATGTTTGTATATATATATAACTTTGGAAATTAAGTTATTAGAAAAGAAAAAAAAAACAAAAGGAATTTCTCTCTATCGAACACTTGAGCGGGAATCCACCTCTCGTTTTCTCCTTCGTGTGAAGCCCCTAACGCCAACATCAACCGTCCGTGCACCATCGTCATGCCCAACCGAGCTTCAACTGGTGGAGTCTTCACCATCGTTCGTCTCCATTACCAGCCATCGGAGGAGTCGTCACCATCAATCGCGTGTCTAGTCAACTGCACGCCATCCCTGTGCACATATCTATTGGTCGCCGAACCGTCCACTACCTCTGCACCTTTTGTCGTTGGTCGTCTAAAGCTTCCATTGGAAGTTGATTTTGGAACACTTCCTAATTTGGTCACCTTAATTGAGGTTTGGAAATGGTTTTGGATCACTTTGGGGTGAGTTATTTTAGGATCAATTTAGTTAATTGGATTTATACCCAAAGGTTAAGTTTAAATTTTGGATTTATTATTTTGAGCCATGAGTGCTAAATTAAAATTTGTAATTTTATGTGATAGGGTGGATTCAAGTCTTCCAAAAGTTTTAAGAAGATTAATTACTTGGATTAAAATTTGTGACCAAATTTTGAGATAAGAAATCTTACTATTGGAACCGATTTGTGAATTTAAGAATAATTTGAGGATTTTAAGATTGTTAGCATCGAGATGTATGAGGATAAATAAGCTTATCTTAATTACGTTTGAAGCATGTTATGAGTACGAGCATGAATTAAATTCTTATATGTTTTTCTAAGAGGTTGTATGTGTATGATTTAATTGCATGTTTGTTGGACTATGTTTTATGATGAATGTTATGTTTGATAGTGATAATTACCCTCTATTCATAGTTAGGTATCTACTAGAGGTTTGTGTTTCCTTTGAGATTCACCAGATGTGGTGATCTCCTTTAGAATTTGGCCATAGGTTTGTATTTCCTTTGGGATTCACTAGAAGTTTGTGTTTCCTTCGAAATTTCACCAGAGATTTGTATTTCCTTTGGGATTCACTAGAGATTTGTGTTTTCTTCGAAATTCATCGGAGGTGGTGATCTCTTCGAGATTTCACCAGAGGTTTGTGTTTCCTTTGGGAATCACCAGAGTTTAGTGACCTCCTTCGGGATTTCACTAGAGATTGTGATTTCTTTCAGGACTTTACTAAAGGTTTGTGATCTCCTACGGGATTTCACCAGAGGTTTCTGGGTACATCTAACCTACGGTAGGGTGGATTCAATTATCCACTAGATGGCCATCCCATGGAAAGTACAGGTTTGTGCATGTCCCACTACAGAGTGACCTTTAGAAGACATAGATGCTTAGCCTGACCCTGGTAGTCGGGTTACTTACTGAATATTTTTATACTCATTCTTTCTTATGTTTCTTTTTTAGGTAAAGGTAAGAACATGCCAGCGAATGACAAACGGAATCCGTGATTGTGCCACCGGGACCAGTCATATGCTTCCGCTCATGATTTTAGAATTTAATGTTTTAAAATTTCTAGTATCGATGTTTGAATTTGAAATTTTGGTATTTGTGTTTTTTTAAAACTTTTAAGAGAATTTCTAGTTTAGTTTTATGGTTTAAGGGTATCCTGTTAAATGAATTTCAATTATTTATTTTTTATAAATGTAATTATTTTATGATATTTATTAGATTTTATTAAGCCATAACAAGATGTCAATTTAAGTTGTATGCATGCATGTTTATAGTAACGGCCTAGTATGAGTCCTAAGGAGCCGGGTCATTACAAGTTGGTCTTGGCCTTTCAGCCAAATTTTGTTCTCAATACATCGTCTTGTAAGAGTGATAAAAATATACTTAAGAAGTTCTTGAAATTTAGAAGAAATTATGTACAAAACATTGTATTTACTTTTTTTTTTTTCCATGCCACTTTAATGCAGGTAATCAATTGAGACATAAGGTCTGAAGAATTGCTTGGTGTACTATTATTATCAGGTTTGGTGCGAGCATAACATGTGTGTCTATGGTGCTACCTTATGTCTCCCTAAGTATTTAGTCTAATAAATGGCCTGAGATTTTATTTCTTGTGGCAGACTCTTCTCTTTAGGACCTTTTTTCTTGAGTTGTGTGGTTTTTTTTTCTTATGTTTAGTTTTCGTCTTTGTTTGTTACTTTGTTTTTATGGTGGTTGTTTGTTTGTATCTTAATCTTAGACTATGGGATGATTCTCCCGTTTTAACAATGCAATACCTTTGTCAAAAATAAAATAAAATACTCATACGAAGTCCACTCTTGAAATGATGCCCCCTCCTTTTGATTTCCCTAAAATGCGTTATGAAATAAAATCCTTCCATATTACTATCACTAATTATTAGCTACATGATAATTGCCATTAATTTTTTCCTCCTTTGAGAATAAAATCGATTATTGTAAGTTATTGTAGTAATGTTATATCTACTAAATAATGATCGGGTAATAATGAGTATCTTTAATATTTATTAGAAAATGAAAGAGTTAAGTTTCTATCCCTTATCTTTTCTATTATTTTTGTCCAAGTGAGCATAGCTCTAACATGTAATAAGTGTTAGTAATCAAGAAATTTGTTGTTCAAATCCCCTCACTCCTATTATATTGAGAGAAAAAATTAATCGTCACTTTTTTTTGTTACTTGTTTAGCATGTTCTATATCATTTTTTGTTTCATATTCAAAGATTTGCCCATCAACAATATATTACTAGATCTCTACGACTCATATCATTTTTCTAGCACTTAAATATTTTTGTTTTATTTCAACCACATGTATTTAGGTGGGGGATTTGAACCTTTGATCAGTTGAACTATGTCCGAGATATATGCCTCAAAATGTGGGTTGGGCTCTCTCTCTCTCTTTTTTTTTTTTCTTCTTATGCTTTGCTTACTTATTTAAAAGGCTAAATTATTATTTAAAAAAAAAAAAAAAAAAAAAACTTGAAACTTTGTTCTCCATGTCAAAAATATCCTTAACTCTCAAAAGTTTTAGAAATATCTTTAAACTTTCAAAAATACTCTTGTCGTTAGTTTTGGACGAAAGTTGTTATTGTTTTATTTAAAAAATACTCTTGAATTTTCAAAAGTATAAAAAATGTCCTTAAACTTTTTAAAAAAGGTTTTTTTATAAAAAAAATCCTACGGTCAGTATATGAATTGAAATCGTTAATACCTCGTTACAAAAATAACTCTAAAATTTCAGAAAAAAATGTTTAAATGCTCCTACTATTCTTTTAGTGCAATGAGGAGTGGGGGATTCAAACCATGAACTTCTTGATTACTAACAATTGAGTTATGATAGCTTTAGTGATCCTATATTATTATTGTGTTTGAAGTTTTCTCAAGTTTGAAAATGACCAATTTTAAAACAAGTTACATAGATATCATCATTTTTTTTAATAGAAGCGCTCATTTTTTCTCTTATTTGTCCAATTCGTACAACAATTTCTCAACAACCCAAATTTTAAGTTAAAATATAAAATAAAAAATAAAAAAACTCCCATTAAAACATACCAAAACGACAAATAGCCATCTTTTTTTAAAAAAATAAAAATAAAAATAAAAATAAAAAAATAAGTATTTGGGTGCACACTCAATTACTAACATAAAACCTAGTTAAAACATATAAATCCTAAGATCTCTCGATAATGAATTCCTCTTTGAATTGACAATTCTCCTCCACAAAATTGTCCTTGTTATATCTCAAGTAGGGATCTGACTTGTGGAAGCCTTTATTGAAAGCAAGTAAAGAGATGGCCAAATGGGAAAGGATAAAAACTTAGAGAATACTTATCTGTATTTTCCTTTTTGAGAGGGATAGCCAACAATATGTAATGACTTCCTTAGGTTTTGACCTTATAAAGCGTTAAAACCTAATTATTCAGTCCTCGTTTGGTAATCATTTTGTTTTTATCTTTTATTTTTAAAAATTAAGTATATAGATACCACTTCCACATTTAAATTGCTTCTTTTGTTATCTATTTTTCACCAATGATTTAAAAAATAAAGCCAAATTTTGTGAACTAAAAAAATAGCTTTCAAAAAATTATTTTTTGTTTTTGGAATTTGGTTAAGAATTCAACCGTTGTACTTAAGACGTAAATCATTATAGGAAATGTGGATGAAATAGACTTAACTTTCAAAAACAAAAACAAAAAACCAAATGGTTATCAAACGGGGCCTTAATTAATCAATTTTAATATCTTATATTATAATAATTAATTATTTGAATCATAATCATATGCATCAATCCTCTCGCATCTTTTAGTTTTATTTTGAATCTTATTCATATTAAATAGTTAATGTATTTAAATCATATTCAATTACGTTAATTCTCCTACGTTATATGATTTAAATTTAAATCTCATCAAATTAACTATAATAATAATAATGTATTTATATACATTCATGTTTATTAATTTTATCTAATACAAAAAATATAAGGTTATTTTTAAATATAGGAAGATGAACCAAAATATTTAAAAATATAGCAATATTTAACTGTCTATCTGCGACTGCAATAGACTGTGATAAACTACTATTTGTGTCTCTGTGTGTCATGATAGACATAAATAATAGTCTGTCGTGGTCTACTGCATATAGACTGTGATATTTTGCTATCATTTGTAAATATTTTCAGTAGTTTTTTCATTTAAAATAATTTCCCATAAATATATGCTTCCTTAATTTACATACACTTAAACATTTCAAATTATTCTTTCAATACCTTTGATCCTTGTTGATTTGTTAAAAGCTATAAATTGGTCCTTATGGACCTATAGATTGTAAACTGCAATGATACAAGACTAATTATTCGAACTCTTTAATTAACCAATCTTCATGCGTTAACTATAAGGCAAACTATTATAGATCTATAGTTGCACTCTTAGGCATTGTAGGATAAGTTGCGTTCATGGATAAAATCATTACATGCAAGTCAATCTTTCACAAATTGTTCGTAATTACAACTGGGTCAAAAGTTTGTTTTACCTGTGTAATTATCTCTAACTCCTTAAGTATACCACTAGCCTTCTAATGAACCATTAGCTTATGGTCCAACCATAGACCAAGTTCCTATTAGGTCAGGGTAAGTTTCATTGTTCAAGCCATATAATTAGCACTTAAAGGAACTATTCATCTACTTTCTCTATATGGAAATGAGCGAATTCCATATTACGAAATTACATTCCCGACTCCCTATTCAGTCTAGTCCCTAAAACGGTAGGCATATTGAGTTAGCAACTCCGGCAACTATCACCCATACAAATTAAATGACGAACCTTCACTCAGGATTAAGATCAAGTCACATGTGATTGTCCCATGAAATATTAATCTCTTTAATTAGCGAATTTACAAAAAGAGATTAAATATTTCGCGATTCAGTCTTATACAAACTCTTTGTATAGATTACGCTTCTACTCACATGTCTTCACATGAACGATTTAAATCAAATCGTTTGTAAGAATTACAAAGTGGGTTGTATCCATAGTGTCCTTAGTATAAGACACCCAATATTATTCATATACTATAAATCTTTTAGGTTATTAGTTGAACATCAACCATCTACGATTCAATATTACATAAAATAACATTGGATTTTTACATTATTGAATTTCTTTTATGCGGAACACAAAATAACAACTTATTTTATTAAATATGAATAAATAGTTTATTACAAAACTAAGGACTTTAGGGCATAAAACCCACACCATGCTCATATACTAATCGACAAGGCATTTTTTAGAGTTTAAAGGTATTTTTTAAACTTTTGAAAGTTCATGGGTATTATTGACACGAATCACTAACGGTAAGGGCACTTTTAAGCTCTTTTAAGAAGTTTAAGGGTCTTTTTGAAAATTTTAAAAATTCAAGGATATTTTTTACACAAAGTCCAATGTTTAGAGATATTTTATGTAATTAGCCTATTTAAGAGAACTATACAATAGTTTTTTAAGTTTAAATACCATTTTGATCTCTATAATTTGAAGTTTGTTCAATTTTAGTCCATATATTTTCAATAAATCTTGAATTTAGTCTCTCAAAATTAATTTTTACTAAAATTGTTTAAATAATAATGATAAAAATTTAAATACAGAAAAGTATAATATGTGAATATATTTTCAAAATTAGTAAAAATATTAATAGATAACAAACATTATTAAAAAATCAACAAAAACCAGCCACAAGGACTAATTTTAAAATGTATTAAGTACATTGATTCAAATCAAACAACTTCAAATATACATAAAAAATGATATTTTTATTATGAATATTATAATAAAAAATAGATGTCATCGGTGCCTCAAAGGTCATGTGTCACCATTCATGTTGTCCATGTGTCATGTAGTTATTCATGTTTGGTATCCATATAAGTCCACATCTTACTTGTCACTTTGTCTATAAATAGTGGTATTTAGTGAATCTTAAGAACACACCTACATTGGTGAGAATTCCACTTCCACCAATTTCCATATTTATGATTTTGGTTATTTTATGTTTTAGTTATTTTATTTTATATTTTTAGTTTTTATTTATTTATTATTATTATTATATAAAAATATTATTATATTATATTTTTCATATATGTGTTTTTGTTATGCTCTTCAGTTTTCATAACAATTTTAACTTTTTTTTTTTTTACTACCTTAGTTGGACTTTTGTGGAAGAATATATATATATATATATATTGGTATCAAAATTTACCCCTAAAATTGGCAAGTTGTATCGATACATTTTGACCTTAATTTTCAATTTATCAATTTGGCCCTAGACTTGAATGAGTGTAAGCAATTTTATATTTTCTTCAAAATTACCAATTTTAACAACTATATTAAAAAGAAAAAACTGCGAAAAGAAACTAATTTAAGGAAAATAAAGTTTCCACAAAATTAAATTCGCTTAAGCACAAACATAAATATTATAGCTACATTTGATAACCATTTAGACCTTATTTAGTAATCATTTTTTATTTTTATTTTAAAAAATTAAGCATATACCATCTACCTTTCTTACAATATTTTACATTATTATTATTAAGTACAATAGTTGAATTATTAATAAACTTCTAAAAACAAAAACAACTTTTTGAAAGTTACTTTTTTTTAGTTCTCAAAATTTGGCTTGTTTTTTAAACCACTAGTGAAAAGTAGATAACAAAAAAAGAAATTTGGCGATAGAAGTAATGCTCATAGACTTAATTTTTAAAAACAAAAACAAAAAATAAAATGGTTACCAAACGGAGCTTTAAGTTTTTATTTTTTGTTTTTGAAAATTGAGTCTATAAATACTCGTTTCAATTTTTGAAAATTAAAAAACTTGACTAAAATGTAAATCATTGTATGAACTTAAAAGAAAAAAGATTTAGATTTTTTTTTAAAATAAAATGATTACCAAATAAGATTTAAACAGATATCATTTTTTGTTTGAATCTTATTAATTGCACACAAAACATATAGTTTATAATTTTAGACCCACGATAAGAACTGTTCCAACTATTTATTAAACAAAATCTATCATAACGTATAAATTGCAGTGCTTTGTAAGGTCTAAGGCGAGACCATAGTGAAATTTGACGGTTGTTCATAGGTTGGATTATAAATTTGGTATCTTATACTTTGAAATTTATTCAATTTTAATTATTATATTTTTAATGATTCAATTTTAGTTCTCTTATTGTCAATAAATCTTAAATTTACACTCTCAAAGTTAATTTTACCAAAATTGATTATATAATAATAATAATAATAATTTTCATGCAAATAAATATAATATGTGAATATATTTTTGAAATTTAAAATAAAAATATTAATAGATAACTATTTTTAAAAAATCAATAATAAACTAATATTGGAAATTAAATTTAAGATTTATTGAAAGTAAAATGATTAAAATTGAACTATTGAAAGTACAGTAACTAAAATTGAATAAACTTCAAAATATAAGGACCAAAAATATGTTTGAACCTTTTTTTTAAAATAAAAGTTTATGGTAAAAATTGACACGTATGACTTGTCATGTTTACGATTAAAATTTATAATTATTCGGTGATTTATCATGTCGTCATGTTTGAGTTGATTTTGTATTATGTGAAAATTGATTAATAAGAGGGGATTTTTAAAAATAGAAAAATAAGGAAAATTATTTATACAAAATAACAAAATTTAATCATTTTAAACTTCTATTAGTTTAGATTACTGATGAACACTTGATAGATTTTATCAGTTTCTATCACTGATAGTTTATCGGTATCTATCAGTGTTTTTTTTTTTTTTTTGGTTATTTCTATAAATAATTTAATATTTTTTTTCTGGAATTTTTTCTTAATAAAAAGTATAAATAGACTCATTTATGAAAGAAGTATAATATTTTAATCAATATAATTATCGGTCTAAAAGTTTTAATTGAGTTAATATACATGGAGTTTGGGGTATATATATATATATATATATATATTAAATCAATTTGTTTAGATATATATCCTCAACTAAGAGGTTGAATATTTGAAAACCCATCCTCACATGTTATTAAACCAAAAATAGAAAGAAAAACACAAAATCATCATAAAAGGGCTGTATATTTATGGGGTTTAAGCCTTGAGGAACATGTAGGGTAAGAGAACTTTAGTCTCGTATTTCTTGATGTGCATGACTTGACGAGTCGAACTATGTTAAAGTTAGTTTTAAAGTAAACATGACTCGACTAACATACAATATATATTGACAACAAAAAGATTTATGTTTTGAATCTCTCCACTCTCTAGTATACTCTTATTATATGATACTGTAAAACTTTAAGGAAATATTAATGTCGACTGATATATTTGGAAAATTATAAAAGCAAAAAAATTAGGCTCTGTTTGGTAACAATTTTTTTTCTTTGTTTTTTAAAAATAAGCCTATGGACACTACTTTCACCTCCAAATTTCTTCCTTTGTTATATACTTTCACCAATGGTTTAAAAAAACAAGCCAAATTTTGAGAACTAAAAAAAGTAACTTTCGAAAAGATGTTTTTGTTTTTAGAATTTCGCTAAGAATTCAACCATTGTATTTAATAAAGAAACAAATAATTGTCAGAAATGTGGATGAAATAGACTTAATTTTAGAAAACAAAAACAAAAAACAAAATACTTACCAAATAAGGCCTTAGTTAACAAATAAATGTTTTCACTCCTTTAAACAAATTAAATATTTACTATTTATGTTATTCACTGCCATTTTGTTATTTATTTTATATATTTATTATTTCATATGTCTTTTTATCATATAATTGAAATATCAATACATACACACATATATTGACATGCCAGCGAAATTTTGATATCATAATCCTACTAGTATTGTTATAGGTAGATTTATCGAGATAGGCCGAGTTAGAAAATCTAGAGAGAGAGAAGGCATATAGTCTCATAATGAATTTATGATGCAAGAGAAGAGCCTTGGGCTTCTAGGCACGAGGAGCCTAGGAAAGTTCAGGAGATGCTAGAGCAACCTAAGACGTATGATGAAAGCCTTAGAGAAGCATAGGCGTGCGAAGCCTATGAGGGAGGTTTTAGAAGAGTCTAGGACAGCTTAAAAGAACCCACGAGGAGGAAAGCCTAGATAAGTGATAACTTGTAGAAATACAAGTTATTTATATCGTTTTATTTAGATTATGCGGCAAAAAGAAGGAAAATTTGCGTCGACAGTATAGAAATTGACTTAGAAATACGAAAATTGTAAAGTGTCGTGAACACACCCACTAACCCCATTGCGATGACAAAATGGAATGTCCAAGTCTTTGTTTTGCAAGAAATAGGTTACCGCATGCGTTAATTGCTCAAGGACAAAAAATGAACAACGCATCTAACAGCATGCGGCAATCAATCAAGAATGGAAAAGATCAACACAATTGCAGCGCATGCGACGATCGATCATGGATTCAAGCGATCAACACATTTCCACCACATGCGGTAATCGATAAGAGATCAAAACGACTACACCGCATGCGGCAATCGATCGAAGATGAGAAGAGCAACGCATTCGCATGGACTTCTGATAAGTGTACAACTTTCTGTTGTACGATTCTGAAAAATTGATCATGGAGCAGAGCAGACATTTCTACTACGCCATGGTAGGAATTATCAGATTTTCAAAGTGAGACCATTAATACAGAAGGAGCCAAAGTCTATAAATAGCTTCATCGAATTCAATGTTAAAGAGGTTGGTCTGAAGAGACAATCCAGAGAAAATCCGGGAGAACAACGAGACAAAACTAAAAGGTAAGTCTTCGAGCAAGAAATTATTTCCATTCCCGAAGAAGAAGCTCTGTGCAAGAGGTCACTTCTACTTGGAAAGCAAGCTTGAGAGGGAAGCTTTCCACTCCATTTCATCCACACGCCAGCAAGCACAATGTCTCCGATCGAGATCTGTGTCAAGACATTGACACTCTTTCCGTATTTGTTTTTATTTTCCAATTCATCTACTGTGTTCATCTTTCTTTAATCTTTCATTCACGATCTGTATCAAACGCTGATCTTAGATTTAATATCATTATCATAATCATTATCATCTTTCTGCTCTTTTCCACACATTCATCATCCATTTTCTCCATCATGTGTCACTAATCCCCTGGGTAAAGGGGAAGGATTAAGCGTGTGAATTAATCCTTGTTAAGGCAATCGGCTAAGTTTAGCTAAAGCATGCTTGACGACATCTTCACCTGTGAGAGCAAAAGTGAAGATGTTATTCTGCCTATTGAAAGAAGGTTGAAGAATGCGTTAACTAAAGCGAGAAGTATTTCCAGAGATGGAAATAACCTTGCATTCGTCACGTTCATCCTTGTTTCACCATAGACATATAGGAATGTGGCTAATCACTGAAAGGTGTAAGCCAAGGGAAAGCGGAACCTGTGTTGTGTCCTCAATAAGATTGACAAACTTGCGATGTACTTTCCCTCAATCCATTCTCTTTCTGATTCATTCATAAGACTTGCCACCGCATTCATTAGAATCTTTTGCACAACTTCACAACCAATCCTCACCCTGTATCATTAATATTTTAGTCATTTACTTATCATCGCAATTTACTTTACAACACTTTATTTTACTATCGCAATTTACTTTTACCGCAATTTACTTTTCTGCAACCAAATTCATTATTCTTTATGTTAAACCGATCGCATTTACCACATTCGTATCGCATTTAAATAACAACAATCTCCGTGTTCGACCTCAGGTCAATCTGAGAAACTTGCGTTGGAATTATACTTAGTTTCAGTGTAAGAAAACTTGTGACATGCACTACACAAACGCATACTACGAACACATATTATTATCATCGCATACATTTAGAACGTAGTATTGCATTATCTTTATCGCAAAGCAACTTGAGCACATAGAGCCATCAACATCCATTCATTCATTTTAAATCATTACAAGTTTTTAGCAATAGATATAAGATATATAAATACATAAAGAAAGAGATTAAACAATCTTGTCCATCAATAAGCATAGGACACATGATGAGAGCTTGGGTGTGATGAGATTAGGAGAGCCTAGAAAAGCCTAGGCATGAGAGAGTTTGAGCCTTAAGGAGCCTAAAAAGGCCAGAGCTTAGAGAAGTATAGGCTAGGCATGAAAATCTTGAGCCTATAAGAGCCTAAAAGGGGAAAGCCTAGTAGAGATTAGAGAACCCATGAGAAGCTTAATGGTGGCTTAGAAGTTATATGGAGAGCATAAAAATAGCTCAAAGGACTTATGGGGAGCTTGAAAAGAGCTTAATGTAGGAATGTATCAGCAACAACAGAAGCAATAATGATCATTTAAGCACTCTAATTCATTAATTTTGGCAAACTATAAAGCATACTCTTGCAGAAAACAAGTGAGTTTCATGACATACCTTTGTAGAACTTCTTCAAAGCTCGAGCTCTAACTGCAATCTTCTCCAAATCTTGTTGCAGATCACCTCAAGATCTTCCCCACTATTCTTGATGCTCTAGATTAAGTCGTGGGACTAAAAAAAAAGCTTGAATCAAGGGATGAAGGAGAATTACTCACAACAGCAATCTTGGTGGAGAACTCTTTCTTTAACACGAATTTTCTCTAAAATTCTCTCTTGATTGCATGACCGAAATTCACTCCAAACTCTTCATTATATTGCAGACCATCATGCAAGGAAGAGAGTTGCATGAGTTGCAGCTCATGCTTGGAGTAACACAAGGCAATGTTGATGGCTTTTGTGTGAGCAAGTAAAGATGGATAATGGAAAACATGATTTTTCCATTTTGTGTTTTTGTTTTTCAATTTTCCAATTTTATTATATAATTAAAACTTGATTTTTCAAAAATCCATTATGATTTTAAAATTGAAAAATAAAATTAATTTCATAAATTAAATTTTTAAATACAACTTAATTAATTTAATATCAAATATTAAATTAATATCAACACATATCCATCTTTATATATTTAAATCATATTTAAATATAAGTTCTTCTATTCCGTTTAATTCTCAAATTAAACATGTAATTATATCTCATATAATTACTAATTTCCTTAATACTAATTTGAACGTTTCAAATTAACTTATCATGCTATTCTAGAGTTAGTCCGTTACGAGCTAGTAGGGGTACTGAATCCAGGTCTTGAACATGTTGGGGTTGATGCCCTAAAGTCTCGTGTCCTGTAGTTTGTACGAACGCTTGTGTTGTTAATATATGATATTTACTTCACATCTCTCTTTTTTCTTTTTTCTTTTTTTTTTGCTCAGTTACTTGTTTTATTTGTTTTACCACAAACCAATAAACATAAAATCTCTGGTTATCTGTATGTGACTCAAGTATGTATATGGTGACATACAAGTGGATCATGTCTAGAGTGATAACCAAAATGGTCTGTAGTATATGGATATGGGAGGGAAACCTTATCCTAGTAACGCTACGGATGTGGCTCGCTTTGTGGAATGGTCACAAGTATCGTGACTTGTCACAGATGGTCTGATCCTGATCATTCGTGTGGGGACATGCGAGCGGGGGCGTCCTATACAAAGAGTTTGTATAAGACCTGACCACGAAGTGTTAACGTCTCGTTATATAACATCGTTCATGAGAGACTTCGCTTCACTAGGATGACTATAGGTGACATGACCTCAATCCTGAGTGAGTTGGGAACTCCTACCATTGAGGGCGGTCATTTGATTTGTATGGGTGCGAGTGGCCATTTCGCCGATTCAAACCTACCATTTTGGGGATTCGTCTGATTTGGGAGCTGGGAACTTAGCTACACAAGATGGAATTCACTCCTTCCCTGAGGCAGAGGTAAGTAAATAGATGGCTCCCTTAAGGGCTGATTTCAGGGCTTGAACGATGTGGCGCCACACACCTTCTCTTGGCCCGAGAGGTGTTCACACATAGTTGGACTATGTTGTATTATTCATTAGAGGAATCAATGGTACTTAAGGAGTAAGATGTAACTATAGGGGCATAACGGTAATTTGGCCCAACTGTACTTACAAGCATCCGTGAAGGATCATCATACTCATGATTGGTTATATCCGATGGACACAGAAATATATCTGTGGTAAGAAGAGTTCAACTGCTGGTTTTTAGTGGAATGTCTGATAGTTAACAGATGGTGGATCTCGTGGCTAAAGAGTTTAGTCAGCTATTCACGTACCGTTGAAGCTTCGAGCCACAGGTCCATTTGGTCCCATGGGTAGCTTGGATAAAGTCGAGAACCAGTATTTGGGTTAATTTGAAACATTCAAATTAACAAGAGGAAATTTGATTATATATGATATAATTGGACTGGTTAATTATATATGATATAATTGGTCAAATGTATGAGATACATTATTTTGGAGGAAATAAGATATAATATGATTTATATCAAGTAAAGGAGAAAATATTATAGTAGATATGTGATATCAAACTATATGATAAAAATATAATATGATTATATTAATTAATTAATTAATTGGTTAATTATATGCTAATTAAGCCAATTTTCACGTTTAGACGTGGGTTAGTGGGGAACGCCGGTTATTGTAACCGATGAGTTAAAATGAAAAATGTTTTCATTTTGAATCCCGTTGTTCAATCGTCCAAAGAGAAAAGTGAGAACGCGCATTGGTAGAAAGCAAAATGATCGCTTAAGCATTTCGAGAGACTATACGATAGCTCCTCGCACCTAAACGATCGCACACTATTTCCTACAGATCGGTTAGCTTCTTTAAACGATCGTATAGTATGTCAATTTTACTAAACGATCGTGTACCTTTTCCTAAACGATCGTTCAATAAATCCTACACGATCGCGTAGCTTCTCCTAAATGATAAGCACTTATGCTATGCGATAGCGTCATTTTTCTCCCACTTGCTTATCGCTTATACGATTTGTGTTTCCTCCTTCCTCTACTATTTGGGTTTTCACTCCGAGAATACCCAGGGCTCTTTAGTGGTGGTTTCATCCCCGTTGCGGTCATGAGTTCGTGTTGTTCGTGCTGGTGCAGTCGACGTTTCTGCTGGGTGTTGGTAGATCGCGTGGAGGTTTTCCGCTGCGTTGGAGTTCTGAAGTGTGAAGACTGTCTTCAACTAGTATGGAACTCTCTGTCGTGTTATTAATTTTGTTCATAGCATGCCGTTAATTAGAGTTTATTTGCATAACTGTATGTGTTGAATGTATAATGTGTATTTCGGTCATGGTGAGATCGGAGCGATCCGAACGCGCTCATGGAACTCTTCAGTAAGAGATCCTTCAGAATAAGGGGCCCCATCCTCTCACTACGCTGAGAAAGTTTGGCTTAGTGATTGGATCACAAACCAATTGTTCATTAGAGGATCAGTAGGAACTTGAGAAATAAGATATAATCTCGGGAGTAAAGCCGATATTTAACCTAGTCGTTATTACGAAAAACCTATGAAGGGTGACTTGCTGATTATGGTTAAATCATGTGGACATAATATATCTACAGTAAGGGGAATGCAACTATGGGCTTTAGTGGAGTGACCCATTAGTTACGAATGGGGATTAATTTGGAGTTTAGCCAATTAATCTCGTATCGTTGGAGTCCATGATCTGTAGGTCCGCGAAGTCCCCCTTCTAGCTCGTAACGGACTAGCTCTAGAATAGCGTGACAAGTTAATTTGAGACATTCAAATTAGAATTAAGGTAATTAGTAATTATATGAGATATAATTACGTGTTTAATTTGAGAATTAAATGGAATAGGAGAATTTATATTTAAATATATAAAGATGGATGTGTGTTAAAATTAATTTAATATCTGATATTAGATTAATTAAGTTTTATTTAAAAATTTAATTTATGAAATTAATTTTATTTTTCAGTTTTTAAAATCAAAATGGATTTTTGAAAACTCAAGTTTTGATTTTATGATAAAATTGGAAAATTGAAAGACAAAAACACAAAATGGAAAAATCATATTTTCCATTATCCATCTTTACTTGCTCACACAAAAGCCATCAACATTGCCTTGTGTTACTCCAAGCATGAGCTGCAATTCATGCAACTCTCTTTCTTGCATGATAGTCTGCAATATAATGAAGAGTTTGGAGTGAATTTTGGGCATGCAATTAAGATAGAATTTGAGAGAAAATTCATGCTAAAGAAAGAGTTCTTCACCAAGATTGCTGCTGTGAGTAATTCTCCTTCATCCCTTGATTCAATCTTGTTTTGAGTCCCACAACTCAATCTAGAGCATCAAGAGAATAGTGGGGAAAATCTTGAAGTGGTATGCAACAAGATTTGGAGAAGATTGCAGTTGGTGCTCGAGCTTTGAAGAAGTTTTACAAAGGTATGTCATAAAACTCACTTGTTTTCTGCAAGAGCATGCTTTATATTTTACCAAAATTAATGAATTAGAGTGCTTAAATGATCCTTGTTGCTTCCGTTGTTGCTGATACATTCCTACAATTGGTATCAAAGCATCATATAAGCATTCAATTCGATTTAATTTTGATTTGGTGAGTATTTTATATGAGAAATATGAAATTGATGCTCTGATATGATTTTCTGAGTTTTGGCATTTTAATTCTATTTAATTTATCATTTAAATTTATAAATGGCTCTTGTTTGATGAGCTTTTATGTATTAGCAAGAGTATGTAATTTATTTGGAATCATTAAAGTTGAAATTAAGATATAATTGAAGAAACAAGTGAAGGAGGTCGAACTGTTGTTCCAGTTTTTCAGCTTCTACTCAAAATCGTACTAAGCGATCGTCTAGTTCCAGGAGTTACACAATGTGAAGAAAAGCTAGATGATCGTATAGCAATAGGCGCTGGTCGTTGTGATGTTGAACACTAAACGATCGTGTACCTGCGGGAGCTAAACGATGCATTCAAATTACTATACAATAGCACTACACGATCGTTTAGTTTTTGCGTGGGAACTAGCCGATACGTTGAATTTGCAATGCGATGGCACTACACGATTGTGTAGATGCGGCGTGCGCTAAGTGATGCGATGAAGTGTTAAGCGATAGCTAGATGCGACACTGAGCAATCGTGTAGATGCGTTGCTAAGCAATGCGTTGAAGTTTCTATGCGATAGAACTAAATGATCGTTTAGCTACGATGTTGAATGACGCGATGATGTTCTATATGATAGAGCTAAGTGATCGTTTAGCTGCGACGAACACTAAATGATGACATGAAGCGCTAGGCGATGGTATTAAGAGATCGTTTAGCTGCAGTAGACATTAAGCGATCGTGTACCTTTTCTCAACGCAAGGTGATGGTGTTAGATGATTGCCTTCAGCGCTACATGATTGACCTTGACAAGACTTTGAGGTTGGATCGAGAGCAGCCGGTTCAACTGGTTTTCTCGAGGTCCAATCCGGTTCAGCCTCAAAGTCTTTTTGGTTGGTCCGGTTCAAGATGTTTGGTTCAGTTTGGAGCGATTCGAGCGGTTCAAAGACGGGTTTGAAGCTGTTTGTAATAGTTAGGCTTCTGGTTGCTTGTTTATGCCAAAATTAAAACCATATCAGCCTGTGTCTAATTATTTATGCTTTTGATGTATGTTATAATTAAATAAATCTTGTATGTGTATACAGTATGCCATTTAGATTTAAAATCCCACCATAAGAAGTATGTTACATGCATTGAAAGTATGTTATAATCTGTTATAATATATAGTATGCATGTTAAGGTTTCTTGTATTTAATATAAGTGTTATATTAAATATTGAATGCCTTTATGTATGTTATGGATGTTTAACATGTCTAAAGTTTTATTAGTTGTTATAAAATTAGGTTAGACATTTAAAATCCATAAACAACAGTTGCACGTTCACGTAGGTGGACCACCTGTTTTAATAGTTAAAAACTTATAAAACCTAGGTTACAAACTCAACCGGTATATAATCTTGTCTAAGGTTGGGGGTACTTAAGTTGACAGTTTACGGAACACCTCCTACCTGGGGATTATGGTCGAATTATCGAGTATTGGTAATCGGTTTTTATGAGCATACGTGAGTGATGTGAGGTAATAAAATGGTTTATCACATAGACATCGTAGGTTAAAATCCAATTATAAGAGTTATACTTGGATAAACCACATAGACTTAGGGTTGTTTTATTAGCCGAAAAGAACCTAAGTATAAATTTACCCAATAGAACACTTCAGTGGCAGTAGTTTAATAACTTCTATATGATAGAGTTATTAGAAAACTTCAATGGAAGATTAATAACATATACGATATGTTATTTTTAGCTCTCACGTCTCTAAAAGTTCACAATCCAGATTTAAGCGGTACTTCATGTCACCCTGGAAGTGACCTCCATTCGGAAAGTACTTTTTAGCTTAAATATAGATTTCGGTGAATAAGAGGAAGTTGTTAAAACATAAATAAGTCTATTATTCGATATACATATTTCAACTGCTACATCTTCACATAGTTTACACCGTGAGATTCATATGACGCTTCGTGTCACCCTTGAAGTGACCTCCATTCGGAAAGTGTTTTGTATGAGTCAATATCAAGGTAAACGGAGGAAGTAGTTCATAGTAAGTGGGTGAGGATATGTGTCAATATATCCTACGGTCTCCTCCAATAGTTTGAACTGTGAGATTCCTATGTTGTGCTTGCTTGTTTGCTTTAGGCGGCCCTTTGCTATTTATTTAGCGATAGCTATCCCCTCGGAGGGTTGTAACATAGGATTTGGAACAACTTCGGCTTTAGTAAAATGAATAGGGTCTTATAGTTTTGTCTTGGATATTGTCTTCTATTTCGAAGGCAAATTCATACCGTCTTATAGGATCTGAAAATGGCGGGTCACACTTACAAAAATTACTAAATTGTTAGTAAAGATCTTGACCGAAAATGATAACTAAACAACTATAGGAATAAGAGTTATTTCGGAGTTAGTGTTTGGTCAAAATTGTTTGCTTTAGTGAAGGAGTATCTGACTGCCCCTCGATAGCACATATTCTGACTCACTAAAGTATCGTTGCAAATAAATAATGGTTATGGGTACATTATTACTTTTTGCTAAAACTTGATTTTGGATTTAGTTACAATTTGCTAATTAGAATTTGTTTGAATTTTATCAGCATGTCAAATTCTTCTAGAAAACTCGCTTCCGATTTAAATAACAGTAAAATCAAATTAACAAACAAATTACAAGCAGTTGATTACACCAAAAGAGTTTTAAC
Organism: Benincasa hispida; assembly: GCF_027475165.1. Taxonomy (NCBI): domain Eukaryota; kingdom Viridiplantae; phylum Streptophyta; class Magnoliopsida; order Cucurbitales; family Cucurbitaceae; genus Benincasa; species Benincasa hispida. The sequence goes on from NC_143486.1 coordinate 74,647,508, forward strand.
AGAGGATTGTCCTCTATCTCCCAACTCATATGAAATTTTGAATTACGTAGATGAGAGTGCAGAATTCGAACAACAAGATAAATATGATTTACTTGTTATCGAAGCACGAAAACGATAAAATCTGGATAATTGATTCAAGTGTCGCTAATCATGTTTGTACTATCTCACAGGAAACAAGTTCCTGGAGATAGTTGACAAAAGGTGAAACAATCTTTAAGGTAGGGACCGGGAAGATTATTTCAGCCAAAGCAGTGGGAGATATGAAGTTATTTATAGGAGATAAGTACATTTATTTGAAAAATGTATACAATATTCCTTCTATGAAAAGGAATTTAATATCTATCTCTTGTTTGCTAGAACAAAATTATAAAGTTTATTTTGAAAATGATGAAGTGTTCATCAATATAGGAAGTAAATAAATTTGTTCTGCAAAATTAGAAAATAACTTGTATATGTTAAATCCAACTGAGGTCAAAGCCGTATTGAACATAGAGATGTTTAAAACTATAGGGATTCATAAGAAAAAGAAGATTTCTCCAAATGCCTATCTTTGGCACTTGAGACTGGGTCACATAAATCTCAATAGGATTGAAAGATTGATTAAGAGCGGTCATCTAAATAAGTTGGAAGACAGTTCATTACCACCATGTGAGTCTTGTCTTGAGGGTAAAATGACAAAAAGATCTTTTTATGGAAAAGATCTTAGAGCCAAAAAACCCCTAGAACTGATTTACTCAGACCTTTGTGGGCCTCTGAGCGAGAGGGGGGTATAAATATTTCATCAGTTTTATAGGTGATTATTCCAAGTATGGGCATGTTTACCTGATGCACCAAAAGTCTGAAACTTTTGAAAAGTTCAAAGAGTATAAGGCTAAGGTTGAAAACCAATTAGGTAAAAAGATTAAAACACTTCGATCGGATCGAGTTGGTGAGTATATGGACATGGAATTCCAAAACTATTTGATAGAACATGGAATTCAGTCTCAACTCACACCTCCTAGCACACCTCAGCAAAACGGTGTGGCAGAAAAGAGAAACATAACCTTGTTGGACATGGTTCTTCCCATGATGAGTTATGCTCAGTTACCGAATTCTTTTTGGGGATACGTAGTTGAGACTGCGATGTATATTTTGAACATGGATCCCTCGAAAAGTGTTTCTGAAACACCTTACGAGCTCTGGAGAGGATGTAAATAAAATTTATATCACTTCAGGATTTGAGGTTGTCCAGCATATGTGTTGGTGCATAATCCTAAGAAGTTGGAACACCGTTCAAAAGTATGCCTATTTGTAGGCTACCCAAAAGAAACAAAAGGTGGATTCTTTTATGATCCTTAGGAAGACAAGATATTTGTATCGATAAATGTAACCTTCCTAAAGGAAGACTATATAAAGAATCATCAACCTTGCAGTAAGTTAGTAATAGAAGAAATGTCCAAAGAAATGAAAAATGTATCAACAAGAGTTGTTGATAGAGCAGATCCATCAACAAGAGTTGTTGATGAAATTGATACTTCACTTCCTTCTCAAGAGTTGAGAATGCCTCGTCGTAGTGGAAGGGTTGTGCAACAGCCTGACCGGTACATGGGTTTAACTGAAACTCAAGTTATCATACTAGATGATGGTTTAGAGGATCCATTGTCTTTCAACCAAACAATGAATGATGTGAATAAAGACCAATGGATTAAAGCCATGGACCTTGAAATGGAACCTATGTATTTTAATTATGTCTGGGGATCTTGTAGATCAGCCTGAAGGGGTAAAATCCATCGGTTGCAAATGGATCTATAAGAGAAAATGAGACAAAACTGGTAAGGTACAGACCTACAAAGCTAGACTTGTGGCAAAAGGGTTTACCTAAAGAGATGGGGTAGATTATGAAGAAACCTTCTCTTTAGTTGCCATGATAAAGTCTATTAGAATACTCTTGTCCATAACCACATTTTATGATTAAGAAATATGGCAAATGGATGTCAAGACAGTTTTTTTGAATGGCTATCTTGAAGAGAGTATCTATATGTCTGAACCAGAATGGTTTATACAACAGGGTCAAGAGAAAAAAGGTTTGCAAGCTTAATCGATCCATTTATGGATTAAAACAAGCTTCTAGATCCTGGAATATGAGATTTTACATTGCGATCAAATCTTATGGCTTTGAATAAAATGTTGACGAACCCTGTGTATACAAGAAAATCGTTAACAAAACTGTCACCTTTCTGGTGTTATATGTTGATGATATTACTCATTGGGAATGAGGTAGAATATCTAGCTGACGTTAAGAGATGGTTGGCTTTGCAATTCCAAATGAAAGATTTGGGAGAAGCACAGTATGTTATTGGAATCCAAATAGTTCAGAATCATAATAACAGAACATTAGCATTATCTCAACCATCTTATATAGACAAGGTGTTGGCTAGGTATAAAATGTAAAATTCCAAGAAAGGTTTTTTGCCTTTCAGGCATGGAATTCACCTGTCTAAGGAACAGAGTCCTAAGATACCTCAAGAGGTTGAGGAGAAGAATCGAATTCCATATGCATCAGCAGTAGGGAGTTTAATGTATGCAATGTTGTGTACTCGTCCCGATATATGTTATGCCGTAGAAATTGTCAGCAAATTTCAGTCCAATACTGGTAATGATCATTGGACTGCTGTTAAAAACATTCTCAAGTATTTTCGGAGAACAAGAGATTATATGCTCGTGTATGGTGCTAAGGATATGATCCTTACTGAATACACTGATTCTAACTTTCAGACCGATATTGATTCGATGAAATCAACTTCGGGGTCAGTATTCACTCTAAACATATGAGCAATTGTGTGGAGATGTATCAAGCAGAGTTGAATTGTTGACTCCATGATGGAAGCTGAGTATGTAGCTGCAAGTGAAGCAGCAAAAGAAGCAGTATGACTCAGAAAGTTACTGACAGATCTGGAAGTAGTTCCTAATATGCACCTCTTGTCACTCTCTATTGTGACAATAGTGGAGCAGTTGCAAATTCAAAGGAACCACGAAGCCATAAAAGAGGAAAGCATATCGAGCGAAAGTACCATCTCATAAGGGAGATTGTACATAGGGGAGATGTAATCGTCACCCAGATTGTTTTCCAAAACAACTTAGCTGATCCATTTACAAAGGCCCTCTCGGCTAAAATGTTCGAGGGTCACCTAGTAGGACTAGGACTACGAGTTTTGTATCACTAGGGCAAGTAGAAGAATTTATGGGTATTGTAATGCCCTAGTTTATTGTACTTGTACATTTTATTCACTCCATATAAGCTCAACATTGTATATATTGATCCATTGGAGTTCTAGTCCAAGTGGGAGTATTGTTGGGTTTTATGTCCTAAAACTCACAGTTTGTAAAATGATAAACATTTTCAATAATCATTATACTTATTATTGATTTCATAAATCGTATGAAAGTCTAAATCCAATAAACTAAGACCAATGACTATTACATGAGTACTTGAACTTTATGTGGAGACATAAGAGTGGATCGGGTTCAAGTAAATAGTCAAAATGATATATGGTACATGAATAAGGTTGGGTACCTTATTCTGGTAACACCATTGGATGCAGCCTACTCTGTAGTTGTTATAAAGAGTTGTAAAATGCTACATACGATGTGATCCTAATTTGTACATGTTATGACATGAGGAGTGAGGGGCATCCTATGCAATGAGTTTGCATAAGATCGGACAAAGAAATAAGTCACTCTTACTTTATAACGATGTTTACTGTATAAGACTGACTATTTCACCTAGATGACCTAGGTAACTCAATCTTAATCCTGAGCTAACTATGAACTCCTGTTCATTCGGGATTATCCTTAGATTTGCATAGGCGAGAGTTGACTCAACAACCTGGCTCAATAAGACTCCCATTTCAGGGGTAAGACCTAATAGATAGCTGGGGACATAGGGTGCAAGACGGAGTTCACGCCTACCTGATTTAGGGATAGAAGAAAAGTTATTCTCTCAAGTATTGAATCCAGGTTTTGAACAAGGGGCCCCACCCTCTCACTGGGTTGAGAGAGTTTGGTTTAGTGATTGGATCACAAACCAGTTGTTCATTAGATGATCAGTAGGAACTTGAGGAATAAGACGTAATCTCGAGGGTAAAACAGATATTTGACCCAGTCGTTATTACGAACAACATGTGAAGGGTCGACTTGCTGATTATGGTTAAATCATGTGACATAATATATCTGCAGTGGAGGGAGTGCAACTATGAGCTTTAGTAAGTGACCAATTAGTTAACAAATGAGGATTAATTTAGTCTAATGAGTTTAACCAATTAATCCCAACAGTTAGTATTAGCTTGTCACTATATCGGTGTTCAATTTCTTTTGTCTTACGTATATTCAAACTATTTGTATTATATTTTCCTCCATAATACAAATTGTTTAGCATCAACTTGGGAAAATATCCTACAAATAATTAGTATTTATTTATGTGTTTGAAAACAGAAGAGAATCTCAAATTTAGTGGATGCTAGCCTAGCTACCTTCTCTTTCGACCCCATTTCATTCCCATCGCTGCCCGGTTGTCCCTTCCTCCGTATCATTCTTTTTCTTTAAACCCTTTTGAGAAAAGAAAAAAGAAACAATAGTAAATGTCTCATTTTTATTTATTTATTTCAAAATAAAATAAAATAAAATAAATAAAAGAAAAGTTTAAACGTTCCAATAAATCCCAAGCCACCACCGTAACGGAAACGGAGTCGAACTGATTAAAGAAAAAAACCAGCCGGTCCAAACACACTCGGTTCGAACCGGACATACGAGAAAAAAGGGAATATTTGAGGAGCGGAGAATTCACGCTTTCCGATACCAAGAGAGAAGGAAATTAGAATTCTTTGCCTCCACCCAGACCGCCAAACCAAAAAGAAAAAAAAAAGGAATTAATTTTATTTTGGAAAAATATTTATTATTTTATTCATATGCGTTATTTCATATTTCCTCGTTTCTACCCTTTTTCCCCTTTCAGAATCTGATTGGTTCTCTCTTTCTCAAGAAATTGAAGGAGCCCTAAATTCTTCTTGATCTGCTCTGCAATTATTGTTTGGATTGTTCGAATCGAAGAGATTAATGTCCTCACAACCTTATGTTCTTGCGTTTCTTCCTTGAACTGTGAAGAAACATTTTTCTCCTGGACGGAGATTCAACTTTCTTCTCTCTCTCTCTCTTTTTTATTTTGCGCATTTGTTCTTTCCTTCATTGAGAAATTCGTACGCAGTTTTGAGTTTTGGGGTTCTTTATGCATAATCAGCGTTATTCGTGGTATCGTTGGCCTTCGAACCACCACAATCGAGGAATTTATGCGTGGTGGCGAGGTTAGGAGCTTAGGGTGTGGTTTCTTTTGGTGGATGCTGTTGGTGGGGGAAGGATAAATGCTTGTTTCCGGAAATATAGGGCTTCAGGTCCTCTTGGTGTTTGTTGTTTTCCCAGTAATCTGCTTGGTAATCCGGCGGAAATGGCGGCTCTCTGTGGCGAGGAAGGAAGAAATTAATCGTTTGTTGGTTGCGTCGTCTGAGGAGGCTTTTAGAGCTGAGCTTGAGGCCTCTGCTGGGTATACTTCTTCATCGTTCACTCCTCTCGGTCACCAGTGTGCTGTCTGTTACTCTCCAACAACTACACGCTGCGCTCGGTGCAAAGCGGTTCGATATTGGTATGTTCATCATCAATCCTCGATACTTGGAACTAAGAATCTTCTTCTTAGGGGTTGAATCTCTGTTATTTTGTTGTTTTTTTAAATGTTTTCTTTATTGCCTTCCCATTTAAGTTTTAGATCGGGTCCATTTTGAAATTAATGTGTGAGAAATTGTTGTCTTCAGATTCTGGTCATATGATTCTATTGATGTTCGTCTTGAGCATATGAAGTGCAATACGCCCAGTCATTTGTCTTGTTTATCATATGGGGAGATCGAGAAATAACCTCTTCTCTGTTTGTTAAACCACAAACTTCTTGCTATAACATCGGTGTGCAGCAAAACTTTCTTTAGGGATTGAAAATGGTTTAGCCATAGAGGCATTGGCCTTACCTTCTCTAATAAATAACACAAATTTGAGTTTATGCGTACCTCAATATTTTCTCATCTTCTGAAGTTGGGTTTTAAGTACCAAAACAGATACTATTCGGAGTTCAATATTCAACAATCCATTTTTGAATTGCATAAATTACATATAGTTTTTAATTTCTTTCTTTAGCTACTTAAACCTTCCAATTTGTACTTTTGACCAAAGAATTTTTCAGGACCCGTTTCAAATTTTTGCTTCTTCTTGATTTTCTAGTTCAAAAGATTTATGCAATTATGGCGTAATGCAAACATTCACCAATTGAGAGTCCTGTTATTTTCCTGCATGGCTCAATAATTGTGAACTTCTATGTATGGAACGGAAATGCAGCCCTGATAGCTCATTTATCAAATCATAGCGATTACATCAAAATTTGCCTTCTTTTGGACCCGTTTCAAATTTTTGCTTCTTCTTGATTTTCTAGTTCAAAAGATTTATGCAATTATGGCGTAATGCAAACATTCACCAATTGAGAGTCCTGTTATTTTCCTGCATGGCTCAATAATTGTGAACTTCTATGTATGGAACGGAAATGCAGCCCTGATAGCTCATTTATCAAATCATAGCGATTACATCAAAATTTGCCTTCCTTTGTATTTTGAATTTTCACGGGTGTTGAGATACTATTCATTATCTTTACGTGGGTTCTCTGGTGGTTGTAAGTTGTAATCAATAGTAAATGGAAAAATAATTAAGTTTTAATGTGCTGCCCACAAACCTTTTCCTCTTCGATATTTACTTGGACCAATTATTTTAGTCGGATGTTTTGTGTACTGATCTTCATTATAGTTATATTGATTGTTTTGGACTTTTTTCAGCTCTGGCAAGTGTCAAATCATACACTGGCGACAAGGCCATAAGGAAAATTGCCATCCTCCCAGCATCTCCAATCGAGCTGTTGCATCTAGAACAGATTTTGAGCAGAAAGTGACAGAACAAGATCATTATGAATCATCTACATCTGACTCATCTGCTGCATCATTTTCTGGATTCTCTAGTTCAATTCTAAGCAGTGAATCATCTGATGATACTTCTACTAGTGATAGTAGTAGTCAAATCGAACCAGAGAAATCCGATGGATATATGTCTGCTGATGCAATACCCGACTCACTTGAAATTACAAGAGGCACTGACATTGCTGATCAACCCAAGCCATTGACACCCATGTTTGGTAACCTGGTTGATTCTGTGGATAGTTTTCCCTCATCTAGTAAACTGAATCAGCTTAAGCCCAGTGGTGGTCATGGAAGGCATTCACGTTCTTCCATTGATTCTTCTAGTTTTGTAATTGATGGCAATCATAAAGAGTCTGGTGTAACAGTTCCTTCTGATTTTTGGGCTAGAACTCTTGACCATAAGGGATCTACAAGCGATTCCCTGGGTAGTTCTGCCGTATCCAAATTTAGTGGAGGCCATGGTAGGAAGTTGTCTAGCCCATCATCATTTTCGTTTAACTCATCAAATGTATTGCAAGCATGCAGCTCTGAGGAAAAGAATGCACCCAACATCACTCTTCCTGGTACCTCAGAAGATAAGAAAGGTAAAAAGCCTGTGGATGGGGAAAATTTATCAAAAAACTATAGTATCCCTTTAAATGTCTGCAACTCTGCTGATTCCAATAATCAAGGTCATAAAAAAACTGGTAATTTTAAGCCAGCATCAACTTCCCATGTAATTAGATCGAGGTCAACCTCAAGTGTTCGTCCACCAAATGGTTCAGGAGGAAAAACACTTGATTCTAATGTCAGCATTTCACCACCTTTGAGATCTGAAAGGTCAAATAAAGTTGTGGTTGACACGATTTCAAAGGTACAGAGTAAAGATGGAAATTTCTCACAAAGAAAAATTGATTCCGAATGCTCTCTACCTTCAAGTGCTGGAGGGACATCAGTTTCACATTCACGCATTCAGTCAGGAAGAGTAGATACCATGCAGGCAACTTCTGGCATTGCCTCTCAAGTTGCATGTACTCTCAACTCTAAAAATGGCTTGAGAACGTCCATGTTGAAAGTTGTTGATCAGTTTAGAGGGTCCAAGTTGTTAAAAAACAGTCATGCGTGTACTGTCACTGAAATTCCTGGAAGGGTTAGCTATAAGGTTTTGTTCTCTTTACTTTTTCTTTCTTCTTTTCTTCGTTTCTTTTATGAAACTTACTTCAGCCTTGAAATTAATGCTTCTATTACAATTTTTAGGGACTTTTCTCATATGATCACTTTGTTAAGCTTTATAATTGGAACAAGTTGGAATTGCAGCCGGCAGGTCTCATTAATTGTGGGAACAGGTTAGTGGTCTCTGTTTGAATCCTACGAAATTAGTTGTTGCTGTTTATGGGAATTATGGACTATGAATCTTCTGGTTCTTGGCTGGTTAACACCAAATACATCAGATTTCTTTCTTTATTTTCTGTGGGTGATATTATCTCACATTCTCTACAATTTTGTGCATTTCATTAATGAAGTGCTAGAACCTTTCTAGCTTGATCTTAAATTAGTTCAACGGTTGATACTTTCTGTTCCTACTTTTAGTGTCTTCCTCTAAAGTGTTGTCATAATAGTGAATTGAACTTCTCGTTGTTATGTGACTGATATAACCTTCAGATTCTGAGGTGTGGATTTGTTGAAATATAAAACAAGATAAAAACCAAGGCTAGATTTGATTCTTGCACCTTCTAAGATTGTAACTGAATGCAGGCTCATCAATTTAATCTATTTTTCATGGTATTTGCTTAGAAAGACACATTTAGGGCTTAGTAGCCCTTTTGATTTGAATTCTTGCGTCCTATATTTATGAATTATTTTTGTCAACCCTGTCTTGCTTTACTTCCCTGCAGCTGCTATGCTAATGTTGTGCTCCAGTGCCTTGCATTCACTCCGCCTTTGACTGCTTATTTTCTCCAAGGACTTCATTCCAAATCATGTATGTTTCTGATCTTAGGCTTCTTTTTCAGCGGTTTCAACTTCCAAATCTTTTGATCACTATGTTATATATATATGTATACTTTTTTGTCCCTCCCAATATCAGGTATAAAGAAGGGGTGGTGTTTTAATTGTGAGTTTGAGAGTTTAATTTTGAAAGTCAAAGAAGGGAGATCCCCATTATCTCCTGTTGGAATAATTTCTCAGTTACCTAATATTGGACGCCAACTTGGTAATGGGAAAGAAGAGGATGCACACGAATTTTTGAGGTGTGTGACTAAAATTGTCTTGGGTCACTTGTTTCATAATTATCGTGGTATTACTTCTAAATAATGTTAAACAATCATTTTGACAAAGTAATATGGCAGGTATGTTATTGATACAATGCAATCTATTTGCTGTATGGAATCTGGTGTGAGCTCATCAGGCTCTTGGGAAGAAGAAACAACTTTGGTAGGACTTACGTTTGGAGGTTACCTTTTGTCAAAGGTAAATTTGAACTTGGAACTTGGAAGTCAGATTTTCTTTTTCTTAGAGGGAAAAACATGTAATATGATTAATGATATCACATAATTATCCAAGTAAGTTGAAGCTTAGAACTTGTGATTTTTCTGAGTTTTAACCACGAGTAGTTTTTAAAAGAATAGGTCATCAGGATGTGAAGTTCACTTTTAACTTTGATCGTTCTATCAACAGATAAAATGCACAAGGTGCCAAGGCAGATCAGAACGGCAGGAAAGAATTATGGACCTTACAGTTGAGATAGAAGGGGATATTAGTAGATTGGATGAGGCTCTTCGAAAATTTACTAGCCAAGAGATTTTGGACGGTGACAATAAGTATTTGTGTAGCAGGTGTGTTATATCATTTGTTTTGTGATGCTCGTATTTTTTTTACTTATTTTGGACGGTGACAATAAGTCGAACTTTCCAACCGTTAAATCTTTTTCTTTTATGGTTTATTTACTTCACATTGATCCCACTCAATATTGTTCAGATGCAAATCTTATGTAAGGGCAAAAAAGAAATTGAAAATACTGGAAGCTCCCAACATTCTCACTGTAGTATTAAAGCGCTTTCAGGTACTTTTTTTTTTTTTAACTTAATGGTTATGCTTGCTCTAATTGCATATATAGCCTTCTATGTTTATCTGTTATATATTTGCAGTCAGGTAATTTCGGAAAGCTCAATAAGCCTATCAAGTTCCCCGAGATATTAGATCTGGCACCATTTATACGTGGAACCAGTGATAAATCGCCCGTATACCGGCTCTATGGAGTGGTTGTTCACTTGGATGTCATGAATTCTTCGTTTTCGGGACACTATGTGTGCTATGTCAAGAATGCCAAAAATAAGTGGTTCAAGATTGATGATAGCACGGTATACGTTTCAAAATCATTTTTTCATTCATGGTCCTTTAAAGCTTCATTTTGGCCATTAGTTAAAAAATATCAACTATGTTCCAATTTGTTCAAAAAGATTATCACATTTCAAATCAAACCACGATACTTCTGAATGAATTTACTAGAATAGCCTTCGCTTTTCCTTTTCACTTTTTAGTTATTATCGTGGCATTTGATCAACAATCGTTTAACAAAGCCAGTAGTTTGTTTTCTTCTATCAATTTGACATTTTTACTAAGCTTTATGTTTTCAGGTAACTCCCGTCGACATTGAAACCGTTTTGACGAAAGGAGCCTACATGCTTCTTTACTCAAGGTAAACATCTCTGGAGCTGTTAAGATAAAAATTAGTTTGCTTCTCGTATCTATTCTGATTCTGTTAGCTACATTTCAGGTGCTTGCCCAGGGCTCCTAGATTATTACGGCATGGTACTGTTGCTGTCGATTCTAAGACGAGAGCAACACATTCCAGAACAGATGAAAGGAATACAACAGCTAAAACCACAAGCACTTCCACACGGCAGTCTTACCCGAGGGATAGTCCTGGTGAACATGGAAGTACTGGCTTCATTCATTTTGGACATCCTCAGATTCATAGGATTTTTGAAGAGGACTCATCCAGTGATCATTCATCTCTCCTCAGCAGTACCTCTGATGAAGGTTCCTACAGCACAGAGAGCACTCGTGACTCGACAAGTGCCGATGAGTTGTCAGATTATATATTTGGTGATCCAGGGCGTGTATGGAACGCTTGGCAAAACATTCCAAGTCTAAGTTCTCATGTTCATCCTCTTCATCTCTCGTGAATTTGAAGCATTCCCTTCTGGCTGATCTGGACAGGTACGCATCGCCTTCTCCCGCTCGTGCAGAGCCTCCTGTGGGAATTTATGATCTTGCAGAAGATATAAGGGGAGAAGAAGTGTCTCGTTTTTGCCATCTAACTCGAGTAGACAAGGTAGAGATATAGTAACTAAGTAGTAGTAGTAGTAATAGTTCGGAAACTAACACTCTGACCATGTAGGTTATAACAATGTAAAGTCTTAGTGTATCTATTAGAAAATCAACCCAAGAAAATATACTGAATTATTTAACTGTTATATACATTGAGTTAGAAAATTGGTAAATAAGAGTTGGAGCAATGCTGTATTTTTGAATTCTCATGCATTTAGTATATGAGTAGCCATTAAGTATTCGAACAAAAAAGTGTAAAAGAGAAGAATAAACTTGTTTATAAAGATCTTTGAGGTTAATAATATATTTGTAGAAACTGGGGAAATAATTAAATATTAAGAGTATAAAAAAGATGTGCACGAACTTCTAAAAAAAAACTTTTGAAATGTTCACGTTGTTACTATTGAAATTTTTGGCAGTTAAATAGTATTTTTAAAATAAAGTATTAATGGTCTTCATTCTAAATAAACGGTCAGAATATATTTGATTTTTTAAAAAAGTTTGAGGGTATTATTGAAAATTTTAAAAATTCAAAAAGTATTTTTTAAAACAACATACGAAGATCAAACTAGTCAAAAAGATCGAGGTTGACGTCTATACAGAGGATCTTTTTTTAAATTCAATTGAAAAAGACATTTGTGTAAGAGTTCTTAGTTGAAATGCCTTCATTTTAGTGAACTTTTCAAATGTATATTTCATGCTTTATAATTATAATTAAAGTAAATATGGAAGCGGATTTCAAAACGTGCAAGAGAAGTGTCAAAATTGTTCTCAATTTTAATTTCGTTTTCTGCCTTTATTGTTTAATATTTTTTTTTTGAAGAAATTTAAGTCTCGTTTGATAATCATTTGGTTTTTTATTTTTGTTTTTGAAAAGAAAGCTTATTTCATCTATATTTCTTACAATTAGTTAAATTCTTAACTAAATTCTAAAAACAAAACAATTTTTAGAAAGCTATATTTTCTTTTTGTTCTCAAAATTTGGCTTGACTTTCTAAATCGTTGGTAAAAAGTAGATAACAAATGAATAAATATAGAGGTGGAAGTATGGTAGATGGACTTAATTTTCAAATGAAAAAAAAAAAAAAAAAATCAAATGGGGCCTTATTGTTTCATAATTTAATGAATAAGACTCATCACTATTGGAACATTCCATTACATTTGTACAAAAAAAGGTATAATGTTAAAGGGATATCTGCCCAAGGAAAAGAAGATTAACAATTGACATGGATTGAGATCAGTCAAAAAAAGAAGCGCCAAATTGTGCAACTTTTTTGTTGTCCTAAATCTCATGCTTTGAATTTAGTATTAAATTAGATCTAATACTTTGAAATATTGGCATCCTTTTAGACATTATAACCCATTTTTATAAGGTTGGTTGGCACTTGAAAACTATTGTTCATTTCATAAAATGATGTAAAAGTATGAAACTTTATGGTTTTTAGACGTTATGAAAAAGACTTCTTAAAAAAAAAAGTTTTCTAAATGATCATCTTAGATGGTGTTAGAGAGTGGGAGACAAAGTGGAGTTACGAAGTCTGGGGAGTTATGAACTCATAGGACCAATCATGTAAGAAGTTTATAAGATATAAAATCAATATTTTTAGCTATGGGATTTGAACTCATTGGACCAAGCAATGAATAGAGTTTACAACTACCCTTCTCTTAAAGTTTCTAGTACTATAGAAGTATTACTCTCTTTGTTACTAGAAAATTTTCTTCATAAATATTAGTGGACTTCACATTAATGTCACTAAGTCTCATCATGATTTTAAAAGTATGTTGATGTGGCACACAATAAAACGAAGAGAGCAAGAATTTTTCTATACTCTCTATAGAACATTTTTTCTTATACTTTTTCAATCCCTTGGACCAAACAATTTCTCGTAGTTCTAGCATAAAACGGGGACTTAAGAGAGAGAAAAAAATAAGGGTATGTTTGGGACAATGATTATCCTAAAATTATAATAACCACATCTTGCTAGGGTAAATACTATCTTATTTTCTCCAATTAACTACCGTCAACACTATTTAAAAACTCCCATTTGGTACAGTATTTACTATTTTACATTTAACATTTTTTTTAATTCTCTACTACAATGTTCACTATTTACTTTTCGAACTAAAATAGTTTACACCTCAAACACATACTACTATAGTCTAAATTAAAATAATCTACACCCCAAAGATAAACTATTATAACCTAAGATTATAGTAATCAATTCCTTGACCAAACGTCCCTAAAGATGTCAGAATGATTTCCAATCCATCTTAGAAGAATCTTTGTTAGGATCTTAGTGGGCCTTTTACATAGTGAAACGTAACACTTTTAAAAAAATGGAGAAATATTTTTTTCTCAATACTTTAGACGTTGAAGGTTTTATTTAAAGAAAAATTAATTTAGTTTCATTGTATGGAAGTTGAGTTTAATTATAATTTGGCTCCTGAGCTTCTGTATTTTAGTCTATAAATTTGTAAAATTTTGTCCATTTTTTTATTTTGAAGATATTGGTTTTAATTTTCTAACTTCTATAAAGTCTTGCGTTTGCCCTCTAACATAATAATAATAAAAATAATAATAATAAAAAGAAAAAAAGAAAAAAAAAAAACCTAATTACTTAAAGTTGAAGATGTGACATAGACCTTTATTTGTGATCAATCTATTGTATCCAAATTATCACTTTTATGCATTCTAAGCATAAAGTTGAATAAATGGTAAGATAAATGTGAACCTGAACTTAATTGACATAAACTTGTACTATCAATTTCAGGATTTGAGATTCGAATCCACCCTACCTATTTTTTTTTCCAAAAAAAAAAGAAAATTTTAAGATAGATAATTATAATAATAATAAAATTTTAAGATATATTTGAGATTTTAAATATTAAGTATCCAATTCAATCGGTGGATTCAAAATATTCGTCCATTTAAACCTAAATTTAAGATATTCAAATAGAAGGTTCAATTATAAATCTAATCCTTAGGTATAAGTTTTTTGATCATTAAGGGACCATTTGATTCATGGTTTTAAAGATGTCTGAAATAAAATGTCTGGTTGTGTTTGGTTGTGCATGGATATTATCATAATTTTATAGAAAAAATATCATGTTTGTATTTAATTTATGAAATTAAGTATGCTATTATATAAACGTAATAGATTAATTGAATAAAAAAATATCATTCAATATATTGATAAAAACTAATTAATTAAGAACGAATAATAATTTTAATTATAAATATTTCAAAATTGACTAATTTATAATTAAAAATAATCAATTAATATATTTTATATTAATTATAATCTAATACTTAATATTTTTATAATTAAATAAGTTCAACTAATGAAATAATATAAAAAAATATATTTTAATAAATAATATATTGTATAAAAAGTGATATATTAATAAAGAATAATAAAGAAAAACTTTTATAAATAAGATAGGTTAATAATGAACGGAGTCATAAAAATTAATCAACAATAAATATTTAATTGATTATAAATAATCAATAATGATTATATGTTTATAAGGAAAAATTAAATTAAAATTATTCTCAATAAATAAATTTTTTTTTGATTATATATAAAAAAAGTAATCCATTATTATTATTGTAGAATAAATTTGTGTATTAACTAAATTTACTTTATTAACTAAATATACTTAATGCATTGTTAGTTAGTTAATGAATTAGCATTCATTTAATAAATTTTTATTATAAAAATAAGTTTTATAAATATTTTAATGGACCATTACTAATTTACTAAAAATTATTTATATTGATTTGTTAAATTAATATTAATTAATTAACTATATAAAATGAAATTATATAGAATGAAAAAACAGATGGAAAGAGGAAAAGATAAATCCAAAGTTTTGGAAAGAATAGAAAATCTTTGTCTGTGGCAAATGAATGTGCCTGAAAATAACTTATTCCTAAGCAAATTGTTAAAAAATGTGAAACAAACATTATGTGCATGTATCGATACCGATGATGATGTTGATGAAAAAACTCCCACCAAACTACCCTTAAAGTTTTAAAAGTATCAAGTTCATGAACTTTTATTTTTATATCTAATCTCATGTAGGTCTCTAAATTTTAGAAAAATGTCTAAGAAGTCCCATTGACTTTCAATTTTATATCTAATAGGTATTTGACATAACTAAAACTTTTAAAAATTAACTGTAATATTAAATATATAATTTAATTTTAAGGTAATTATGATGGGTAACACTTTTAGTGTTAATAATTAAGTATAGAGCAACCGTTTTAAAAGAATTGCAAATATAGCAAAATCTATCAATGAAAGACTCTGGTAGTTGAATCTAAATCTTGTTATATATGCAAATTCTTTTACATTGTGTTATATTTGCTAATACCTTGGGTCTAATTGTTATATTTGTAACTAGCCCTTAAATTTATGTCTAATGAGATTTTCAACTTTCAAATTCGTATCTACCAGGTCTATAAATATTAGAATATGTTAAATAGGTAAAAAAAATATATATAAACACAAAATTGGATAATTAGGAACCTATTAGGAATTTTTTTAAACTTCATAAAGTTATTAAATAATTGATGGAGTTGAAGTTGATTGATCCATTAAAAATTTAAAGAGTAAAAGTAACCATTAATTAATCCTCTCCCATATAAAAATATGATAGTTTGATTGATGTTCATATTATTGTCAACTTGTCCACACCATTTTATATATAATTCCAAAGTTCTGATGAGAGCTATTGACCTTTAAGAGGCAAGTTGGAAGAATGGCAATGATAATGTCCCAAGTGATTTCTATAGATGGAAATTTGCAATGTAAGAGGATAAGAATTTTAACTTTGGCCAAATATTTTCTTGTCCAAAATCCAAATGCAATCCAACTTCATCTTACCTTCAATTATCACTTTTATTTTTTGAAATGACATCAACACTTGCTTCCCTATTTTTCTTTTCAAATTAAAAGTGGATGAAAATTCTTGTTTTTTTTTTTTTTTTTTTTTAATGGATATTTTACACCTCATTTAGTAATTATTTT
Source organism: Benincasa hispida (assembly GCF_027475165.1). Lineage (NCBI taxonomy): Eukaryota > Viridiplantae > Streptophyta > Magnoliopsida > Cucurbitales > Cucurbitaceae > Benincasa > Benincasa hispida. Next base: position 74,663,886 of record NC_143486.1, read on the forward strand.
TATTTTATTTTTTATTTTTTATTTTTCAAAGGGAATAATATCTTTTGGTTCCTAGTTTTTTTTTTTTCTCTAGTTTCTATTTTAGTCCTTAGGTTTTAAAATGTTAAACATTTTGGTCCCATTTGATAACCATATTGTTTTTTAAAATTATGCCTATGGATACTACTTACACATCCAAATTTTTTTTATTTATCATCTATTTTTCACCAATAGTTTCAAAAACCAAGCTAAATTTTAAGAACTAAAAAAGTAGCTTTTGTTTTTGGAATTCGACTAAGAATCCAACCATTGTACTTAAGAAAGATACAAATCACTAAGAAATGTGAATGAAATAGACTTAATTTTTAAAAACAAAAACAAAAAACCAAATGGTTACCAAACAGGTCTTAGTTCTTAAGTTTTGAGTTTTGTTTCAATTTAGTTCTTAGGTTTCAACATGTTACAATTTTATCCTTAAGATTTGAGTTTTGTTTCAATTTGGACCTTGTGTTTTAAGATTTTACATTTTTTACCTTAATTTTTTCAGTAAATACTCACTTTCAATTATTGGCATCAAATTCTATTAATTATTTAAAATAATTATGAGTGAAATTTTAATTTTAATTTTAAAATCGAAACTTAATTAATTATAATTAGGCTAACATTTTTTAAATTTATTAACATAAATTAACACTAAAGACGGAAAGTAAGTGTTTCGTGAAAAATTAAGATTAAAAACGTAAATCTTGAAATACAAGGACCAAATTGAAGCAAAATTCAAACGTTAGCATAAAGTAGTATTTTAAAACTAAGGGACTAAAGTGAAACCAAACTCAAAACTTAAGAATTAAATGTGTAGTATTTTAAAACCTATAGACTAAATAGAAACTAGACCTAAAATCTAGGGACCAAAAAGGTATTATTATTATTTTTTTTTAAAATTAAGCTTATAAACAACCCTTCTACTTATTTCACTTTTTTTTTTTATTACTTTTACCAATGTTTTAATAAACCATGCTAAATTTAGAAAACTTAAAAAATAAGTTTGATTCGACTCTTTTAATGAAGAAAAATGCAAACCGTCATAAGAAATTGATAAGATATATGCTTAATTGTCAAAAAAATAAAAGACCAAAAACTAAAATGTTTAGGAGAGTTTTTGAAATATTTAAAATCACTTTTTTCTTATTTACTTCTAATTACATTTTTCATACTATTAAAATTAACTATGAATAATTAAAAAAAATTTATGAATGACTTTGAAAATGACATAATTGGTTTAACCATTTTAGAATCATGTAAAATATGCCGATATACTAGACTTATATGATAATTGGTAGGCTCAAAGTATGTTTGTTAATAATTATATTTTATTTAAAAATTATTATTTTATTTATTTTGTATTCAATTTACAAATTAAAAGGAAAAAAAAGAAGTCCTTAACAAAATATAACATAGTTAAGGAAAAATTGACAAACATTAGTGTTATCATCTAACGGATAATAAATGGTCTTTGGTTAAATATATATTACTACACCATTAATCAATTTCAATTATGAAGTATTTAAAATATCAGAGTCTCTTTTAAATTTTAATTTTATGTTTTTTTTTCCTTTCAAATTTAGGCTTATTTCCTCACTGTTGAATTATGATTTTAAACTGGATTAAAAGAAATATTTAAATTTTTAATCAAATTCTAAAAATAAAAATAAAATTATGAAAACTGTTTTAATTAATTTTCAGACTTGGCTGTTTTTTCGTAAGAGAAAAAAAAGCGTAGAAATTGATAACAAACATAAAAATATGTGAGTGAGGGTTGTATTTATAAGCTTCATACTCAAAAATAAAAAATAAAGATCTGATCTTTCGTTTTTCGTTTTTGTTTTTGCAATTTAAACATATAGACACTATTTTCACCTTCAAATTTCTTCATTTGTTATATATTTTTCACAATTGATTTAAAAAACCAACTCAAGTTTTGAGAACTTAAAAAAACAACTTTCAACAAGTTTTGTTTTTTGAATTTGGATAAGAATTCAATTGTTGTACTTAAAAAAATGCAAATCATTGTAAGAAATGTGGATGAAATTGGTTTAATTTTCAAAAAATAAAAATAAAAAACCAAATGATTACTAAACAAGATCCAAATGAATGTTATCAAACGAGATTTAAATGAATAAAATATTTTATGAGAAAGATTTGTTAAAACACGTAAATTTTTTTATATTTTTTTATTTATTGCTTGTCACGTCAACATACTTTTATAAAATAGTGTGAGATTTATTGATTTTAATAAATTATTTATAGAAATAGATTTATAGTGTGGACAAAATCAGAAATTTTACCTCAAACTACAATGCACAAATACTTCATCTAAAAAACCATTAATTGGAATCTCCACATGCATATATGTGATATCACTTTCCTGATATTGGATTATACAAATTTCATCTTTTGGTTTTTTAGCATAATTTTAATTTTGTGTTCAAATTTAATCTCTAAATGTGTGTTTGGGGCAAGAACTATCCTAAATTATAATAACCACAAGTAAATATTATTTTATATTCTCAATTAGTTACAGTCAACCCTATTTCAAAACCCCTATTTATTATAGTATTTACAATTCGCTATCGTTTTTACCATTTTACCATTTTACATTTTTTTATTCTTTGCTACAGCGTTTACCATTTACTTCTCAAACTAAAATAGTTTACACCACAAACACATACTATTATAACACAAATTAAAATAATTTACATCTTAAACACAAACTATTATAACGCAACTATAATAACATAGGTTTAAACCAACTCCTTGCTTCAAATGCTGCTTAAAAATTATTCAAACCTCAAAATTCATCCTTTCCATTGCTGTGTTGACATATTCTTGACATGACAATAAATAGTTGCTATTTAGCAACTACTTTTTAGTCAACTATTTATTAGCACTAGGCAAAAACAAAATGTCAACCTAAACATAATATTCAATCAGTTTAGACATTAACCCTAAATTCGAAGGCAAGAAATTCAAACTTCAATAGAAAAAAAATTGCCACATGATAGATTATGATTGGATAATTTAATGAAATACACAAATGCTACCCGAGATATACATAAATATATTTTTTTTCTTTTTTATTGAGAAAAAAGAAAGGTTTAAATCATGTTTTGGTCATTGTATTTCTTGTTTTAGTTTATTTTAGTCTCTATACTTTCTATATTTTATACTTTTGTTCATTTTGGTCCAAATACTTTTAAAATGTTCATTTTGGTTCTTTTCTTTTTTATTTCATTTGTAAGAGATCAAAATGATTATTTTTTAAAAATTTAAGGATCAAAATAGAACAAAGTTAAAAGTAGATAGATAAAAATAAAGGAAAGGTAAAGATGCAAGAAAGGATAAAGATTGGAAAGGATTAGGGTTGGTGAGTAGAGAAGAGAAAGAAAGCTGAAACCATTGCCCTGAAGAAGTAAAGTTGAAATCCAATGGCATCACATTCAGAACAAAGAGAAAGATAAGATTGATGGATTATTAGGATTACCCTACGCCTACACCTACACCTACACCTACACCTACACCTATCCCATTCTCATCCATTTGGGTCAGACAAGTTAATGCAAAAGCTAACTGACAAAATAACTAAGTACACTCAATACATTATGCAACTATTTCCATTCCAACCATATCAAACTTTCTTTTCTTCCCCTCTAACTATATCCTTCCATTTCCATCATGCATCATTCCTATAAAATATTGATAATTAATCATAATATTTTATATTAAATAGAGATAACATAAAATATTGTAAAGATATTAGTTGAAATTTCATGAAATAATATGTGAAAGGATCGAACCCTAATATTAAATTTTCATCGACATGTTTGGATGTAAGACATATTTCTATTATATTGTAAATAATTTAAAGGACAAATAACATATCAAATTAAAGACATTTAAAGATGATGAAATCTTTGTTTACTAATTTTTATTTTTTTATTTTTTATAATTTTTCGAAAATATCTATCACAATCGACATTTTAATCACATTTCTATCAATATTTTTATAATATTAAAAGCTTCATATTTTCGGATGTAAATAAGTGTTTGGCCAAAGGTTTGAGGAGTTCATGAACACAACTATAAATAATAATTCTTCACAATTCAATTTCTTAACCCTAATTAACAACCCCTAATTGATATGCACTATTTTTTTTTCTAGGGTTCAAAATTTTGTTTTGATTTTAAAAAACACTCCAAAATATAAAGGATATAACAAATAAACTAATAAATAAAAATATATAATTTTCAAAAACCAAAACAACATAGCTACCTCACTTAACCATTTAAACTTTTTATGCAACAATCGTCTTCTGTACAATTAAATTTACAATAAATGTTAGGATATAGAACTATTCTAAAATTATAATATAATCACTCTAATATTTTCAAATTTTCATTTACTACCATTTTTATTATTTTACATTTATCAAATTTTTATTATTAAATACAATATTTATTATTTTTCTTAAAATAAAATAATATACTCCTCAAATACATACTCTTATAAAAAAATAATCGACAATCCAAACACAAATATTATAACCCAACTATAATAACTTAGAATTATAATAACCAACTCTTCTCTTAGTCTAATTCTCACCATAAAACATTTTAGTGTCGCGACTCATCTTTATAATTTTTTTATAAAAAAGTGATCTTTAATAAACCCATCAGTCTAAACCATAGTTAATTTTCTTTGACAAAATTATTACAAATTTTAAAGTCAATGAACCAAATTAATTTAAAGACTAAGATGGGATTTGTTAACTATTTCTTATTCTATTTTTAATTTTTAAAAATTAAACCAATTTCTTTTCGATTATCCAAAATATTTGAAATATGTCTTATGTTACTTAACCAAATTCTAAAACTAGTTTTAAAAAATTATTTTTTAAAATTTTAAAATTTAGCAGATCTTTTTTTAATAGATTGATAAACGTAAATAACAAATCCAGAAACTTAAAAGTAGAAAGAGGGTTGTGATGAAGTCTAAACAAATTTATAAGTCTATCACTTATAAAAGTTGATCAATATATTTTTAAATTATTAGAAAAATTCTATTTTTTTAAAAGAGAAAACTAAATCAGTAAAAGTTTTTTTTTTTTTTTAAAAAAGTTACTTGAGATGGAAGAAGAACCTGCAATTTGCAGAGAGATAAAGCACGGATACTCATACTCATGCTTTCTGCAGAACAACCCCTTTGATATTTAAGGCTACGTCTTTTCTCATAAACATAAAAGCTAGTTCTTCCCATTACCCATCATGCAATAATAATACCCAAAAACAATAACCCTTTTAATTCTAACCCTCTTTTCAATTTTTTTCTTCTTTCCCTCTAATTTTTCGCTTTTTTTTTTTTTTTTTTTTTTACTTATAATTTTCACCATTGGTAAAAAAAAAAAATTACTAGTCAAATTCTAGAGAAGAAAAAAGAAATGGTTATCAAACTAACTATGATAATTCTTCCCACCAAATGCAGTGAATCAATCAATTTCAGAAAGGGAGTTTTGATTCTACTCGAAGATGCGAATTTTAGATTTTTTTTTAAAAAAGGAAAAAGAAAATATATTGAAGATATTAAGGCGGGTTCAAATTTCAATGGGATCCATTCAAAGTTTTTTCGAGGGTTGCTTTCGGAAATTTGATTCATCTTGAAGGACTAAACAGTAAACCGCTAAAGAAATTTAACAAAAATCAAAAATCAAAAGAACGCAACCCTAACAGAATCACAAAAAAACTAACCCAAAAGAAGAAAATCTTCACAAATTGATTCAAAGAAACGAATTAGAAAACGGAAATCGGATAAATTAGTACTGACGATGGTGCGGCGGCGGCGGTTGTCTGGCGGCCGGTGTCCAAATTACGTCGGACGAAGAGTGAGTGCTGTACATCGGCAGTAGACCGCAGGTCTCTGTGGCGGCGCCTGCGGCGGTGTTTTCACTATCTTTGCCGCCAGAGATCGGAGACTGACCTTCTTCCACATCGCTAAACGTTAATTTTCTAACATCATCTTCCGCTGGCAGCCGCTGATACGACGGATTGTTGAATGAGGCGGCTATTACATACACGGTTCCGACGCCGATTAAAGATCCGGTGACTAAGCCGCCAAAGATCTGGCCCTGCGGTCCCGCTAGCGTGATAGTGAATCCGTTGGGTATCGGAAACGATGTCGTGTGAGGAACAAAAGTAGCGCAGACGGATAGAATATCGAATCGTCCATGGAAAGTGACCGTACCGACCGGAGATGAAGACGGCTGCCGGAGAGTGACGTCACCGACGGTTCCGTAAGCGTTGAGAATACAAAGCCCTGTGTTCCTGCGGCGGCAAAATCGAGCAATAGATTCGACAACATCGCTACCGCTCGGGACTTCAAGAACATAAGGACTCATCACCGGTTCAGGGTCGCGACCAGCGACGACGACGGCCGCCGGCTTCGGCTTGTTCTTGGATCCAGGCGGGCGGCCTCGGGGACGGCGGACGACCTCGATGGAGGCTCCGTCGCCGGTGGAGGTCGGTTCTTTGAGGACGATAGCGTGAGCGTGAGGCGAGGGACCGGCCGCGGAATCCTCATCGGCGGAGGCGGGAGAATCGCGTGGCGGTGAAGTGGCGGCGACGGAAAAGGCACGGGGAAAAGGCTGAGAATGGGGCGGTGGTTGGTGGTGGGGCTTTGGGAACATTGTTGAGGGCTTTGGCTTTCTCCCGATTTAGATTGCGGAAAGAAGCATTCTCTGCATGTTTTTTCTTTTTAATTTTTTTACAATAAACAAATATATATATATATGTATATGTATAATAATAATGATAATTTTAGGAAAGAGAAAGGGTATGCAGAATGTTCCGTGGAAAATAAGAGAGATATCCATTATTATTATGAATATTTTATCCATTTTGATTTCATTTAAATTTAAACTTTTTAGTCGATGTATTTTTTATTATTTAAATCTTAATTCATATATCTTTAATGAATCTCAGATTTAGTTCATTAATTAATTTTGTTTAAATTATTTAAAAAATATTTTTGAATTTTAAATACATAAAAAAAAAAATCAAAAGTTTTAGAAATATTCTTAAATATTTTTTTAAAAAAAAGCTTTAAAATACATTTACAATTACTTTAAAAAACATATCAATTTTGGATGAAAATCGTTAAGGTGAATTTTATTGGTAAAAATCAAGGATAAATTAACTATGTGGATTGATTTTAAAATTTATTAAAAATAAGACTGAAATTGTCATTTAAAAAACAAAATAGACCATGTGTCAAATTGGTATTTTAACTTTATTATTATGTTAGAGAATATTCCATTATTTAATTTTATCCATAGGCTTGGAAGATTTTGTATTTTATTTCCTACTCTTTTTCTATATATATATATATATATATAAAGGAAAATTTTGTATTGGATTTTCCACCCAAAGGAAGGTCGTTTAGTATTTTTTATTTATTTAAATTGGCGTTTTTGTTAAAAAAATCTTGTTTTGTTTATTAACAACTTTCTAGACCATTTAATATTTAGTTTAATGTGTTTTAAATTTTTAACCATGATTAAGAAAATTGATATTAAAAAAAACCTGAAATACGTTTTTAAAATAGATTTACATAATTTTTAATAAAAATATATAATAAAATATGCATTTTCTTTTAAAAAGAGAATTAAAAATAAAATATTCGTTATAAAGAAACCTAATATTGTTTACTACCAAAATAAAGGAACCTTCAATCCTAATTTAAGATTAGATAAATATGAAATTAATTAAAGAAAGATTCGAGTTGTAAAACCTTTTCAAATGAATAAGATCCTAATTTCGATGAGGACAAAAATAAACAGGTGTGGTAATTTTATCGATTTGATTTATTCTTTATATAATCAAATTACCCTGCATATATATATATATATATAAACAATAATTGCGAAACTGAATAGAATCTAAAGAAGATAATAATTATAGTAAATATTTTACTATTCTCACAGTGAGTAAAACTCAAGTGACTTTTTTCACTTGTTCTTTTACTTCAACTTTAGATTCTTTTTTTAAAAAAAAAAAAAAAAAAAAATTATATCGTTACCTAATTTAAAAAATTGAAAGCATGATTTTTTTATTTTTTTTTTGGTTCTTAGATGGTTAGGTTTTATTCTTGATTTTTCACTCAATACACCCTTTGGTTATCATCTTAATTTAAATTATTTACAATGACATTAGTTTTCACTAAGTTAAACCTAAAAATTAGGTCATGACTATTTTAAATTAATTAATTAAAAATTAATATCAAAGACTATAAGTAAATATATTAAAATCTAGGGATTACATAAAAACTTAACTCAAAACTCAAACATAAAAGTATAATATTTTGAAACTTAAAGATTAAATAGAAATTAAACTAAAAACTCAAAGGATAAAAGTGTAAAATCTTAAAAATCTAAATGAAACATTATAGAGATGTTTGGGATACTAAATTGAGTTATAAATTTCGAGTTAATACGATAGAATTAAAAAATTTATATTTGATGAACAAACACGTAAATGTAAAAAAGAAAAAATTCGTTAAATGAAGAAATTTCAATTATATTTTAACCTTAATAAATAATAAAAATAAATGATTAATAAAACAGAATATATTTAAATTACCATTTATTATCTAGTGGAGAGAGAGAGAGAAAGTTGAATGTGGAAGAAGACATTTCTTGTACTATTTCTATAAATGGAAGATTTGATCTCCACTTCTCCACTTTCTAGACATTTGGATTTTATGCAGAGAGAGAGAGAGAGAGAGAGAGAGATAGGAGTTGTTTTGTTTGGGACCATACATAAACATAACAAGCATACCATTTCTTTATTTTATTATTTTGTGGTTCATAAGATATGCCCATTCCTCTCTCTCCTTTTATCATTTTTCATTCTTCAATGACTCTATTGCCTTTCAACTCACTTCCATTTTGTCTTATTATATCATTATTTTTAAAAGTTATAAATTTCATCTACAAACTCTCAAATTTATATTTTAGAAGAAGTTTTCATGGGAATCGAATTTCTGATATCGAGATTGATAATATATATTTAGATTGAGACAAAATTAATTAAGATTCCGTTTGGTAACCATTTTCTTTTAAAACTAAGCCTATTTTTTCTAATTATTTGTATATTTATTAAGTACAATGGTTGAATTATTGGCCAAACTCAAAAAACAAAAATAACGTTTTGAAAGCTAGTTTTTTTATTTTTCAAAATTTGGCTTGATTTTTTAAACCATAGATGAAAAATAGATAACAAATGAACAAATTTGAAGGTAGAAATAGCGTCATAGACTTAATTTTAAAAACAAAGACTAAAAACAAAATGGTTACCAAACATGATTGAAGTTCTTTTCATTTTCTACATATCAATTTTCAACTTTTTAGTGTGAATATATGAATCACAAAATTGAAGGTTTGTATATGTAAAATCTTATACAAATTTAATCTAATATTTTAGGGGCATATTAGACACAAATTAAATTATTACGTAATTTCAGAATCATATTAGACCTTCATTAACTAAAACTTTGTTTGGTAACCATTTGGTTTTTTTGTTATAAGTTTTTTAAAACTAAGTATATAAATACTAATTCCACCCGATTTCTTATTTTATTATCTACTATCTACCAATATTTTAAAAAATTAAGCCCAAGTTTAAAAAACTAAAAAAATAACTTTTAAAAACTTGCTTTTTTGTTTTTAGAATTTGGCTAAAAATTCAACTCTACTTATAATTTCTCGTGTTTGTTGAGCTACAATATATATATATATATATATATATATATATATATATATAATGACAAAATTATTGAAAATATATAAAAATAATAACAAATATCATGGTCTATCGCAAAATTTTGATATTTTTGTAAATATTTTAGTTTATTTTTCTATATTTGAAAATAACATTGTATATTATATATATATTAAAATCCACTCTATAACTCATAGAAAATAAAGATTCTCTTATCTGATGTAAGCTAGATGGGAAGTAAAGTGCTTGAATAAAGGGGAGATGGGAAAAAGAAAAGGGAAACTCCCTTTAGGTTTTGTCATTACATATAAAAGGGTAACATCAAAATTTTCAGTTTTTATAAATTAAATTGAGAAGAAAAAATGAATAATCTAACAAATTTATATTGTAACAATAATAAGATTTTGTTAGAATTTTGAGAATGTTAAATAGAATAGGAAAGGAGAAGAGAGACCCACAGCCTCAGTTTGGTCCTCTGCCAAACCCATGTGAAAGGAAAGGGTGGGAATAAATAATAATGAAGAATGAAATTTGATGTTTTGGAAGGCAATAAGGATTTGAAGTAACATGACATGATAGCTAGCTTAGCTTCCAAACCCATTATCCACTCACCAGACTACTAAGTACACCCACCATCTTTCCCCACTTCACTTTCAACTTCACCCCCCACTTTTTTTTTTTTTTTTTTTTCTCTCTCTCTTTAACAATAGTTGAGGTGGGAGAATCGATCCGTTTCTTAAGAAATGGACATAAATAGAAAAAATGTAAGCAATCGAGAATAAGCATAAAGAATTACATATTTCACTAACAGTGTGTTACTACGTCCATGGGTGGGTTGAAGGATGGAATAATTTATTATTAGAGAGAAAATATCATATTATAAATTCAAAGGCACTAGTAGGGTTCAAAGAATTTCTATAGCACACTCCGCATCAGATAACAGATTTAAGACATTCCACCACTTAGAAATATGTCGTCCACTATGTAGTTAGAGTGATCGTTTTAGCTTTTTGTCAAGAATTTTATATAGAAATGATACTTTTTTGTTTTTGCAACTTCAAGTATGAATTCATGTAACTTGATATCAAAAGGTCTAGATTCAACCCAAAAAAAAAAAAAATCAATTTAACATTCGAGTTTGTGTAGTTTATGTTTTTGGTTGGGTTGGGTCGAGTCGAGTTTTTTTGGCTTTGAACTATTTATCAATACCCAAAACAGTAACTGGACAAAATAGGATGGTCTAAATCCAATGTTTCATTCATTGAAGTCCATATACCCCTTTTTTTCTCCTTCAAGTTGTTTAGTGGCTAACAAGAAATGTCATTAAAAAAAAGTCATGGAGGCAAAGAGAGGGACATCTCTTTCACAAAAGTGGGTTGTGAAAGCAAACCAACCTTGAAAAGCAAAGGCCATATTTTCCTTCACTTGATCATCTGCCAAATACAAACAAAGAATCCAACAGTAGAACTTGCAGTTGAAATCAACCCATCAGAGACAAATCAATCAACTTGGCTCGTCATGGCTTCGGGACAACGATATAATTGTGCAGAATAGAAGAAGATACAAGAGTTGTATAGATAGGAAAATATCGAATTTTAGAAACGACTAAGTTTTCGAGAATAAGGCCTTATACATAGAGTAGAGGAGTTTAGGATGATACCCTTCGATCCATAATAACATGCCTAACAAGCAGAACATCACTACATCCAACCCAAACTCAATTGGATCAAAACGAATCTCAAAACAAAAATCTACTATCTACAAGGAAGTCGAAACCTAACTTTCTCCAGGCATGCACTTGATGATATCGGAATCTCGAGGATCGATAATACCTGCAGCAGACTCAGTAGTACCTTAAGATTTCTAAGTGAAGCATGTCTTATAAACTTCATATCATCTTATAGAGCACCCAACACAACAGCGTATGCATCAGAGTTAAAATCCCACCCATCAACGCATCAGTCATAAATCAACCAAGACACAATGGACTGCATTCCTAAATGCTCCAAGTTGGCAATGAAAACTGGTGCAGAAAGTACATCAGAGCAATTCTCTTGATCACTATGGTTTAAAAATATGCATCACAAAACGTAACTATAGAAATTAGAGACTTGTTTTTTAATGTTGCTCAGCAGGAACAATTTTATATTTTTCATGAGAAATTTATAGTTAGAACTCAAGACATAGTTATTTGTATAACTCATAGTATAGATCATGTTCAAATAAGGTCGTTGTTCCCCAGAAATTTATGGTATTACTGCATTACGAACTTCAAGTAAAAACGAACAGTGTAGATCTGAGAGGATAAAATAATTTATCTACTGTATATTGACGAAGGGAATATATATACTTCAAAGTAGTAAGGGGAATTTTTCAATATCCGCATCCCCACCACACTTGAATAAGAGATTATTAAAGGGGCAGAGAGGGTATAACAAAAAGAATCTATGGCCCATAACATGATTGCGCAAAAAAAAAAAAAACAAACAAACCAGATAAATCCGATGAAAAGGACTATGACACTTCTCATGCAGGTTTTGTATAGTAGTATTAGTAACAAGTCATAAGTTTGAGATCCAGGCTTAAAACAATAATTTATAAATCACTAAGCTGATAGATACATTACATAAGAGACGTGTGGTTTTGAACTAATCACCAACTAAAGTTAAACGGCAATCCAATACCAATAATGCAGCTAAGGCCACTTTTGATAGGCGATTAGTTTTTGGTTGGTTTTTTAAAATTAAGCTTATAAATACTTACTTCCACTCATAAGTTACTGTATTTTACTATCCATTTACTACTAATCTTTTCAAAAGCTAAGCAAAGTTTTGAAAAAAAAAAAAAAAAAAAAAAAAAAAAAAAAAAAAGTAGCTTTTAGAACTTGTTTTATAGAATTTGACTAAGAAGTAAACTGTTACTTCCAGAAATTTGATAATCATAGTATAAAATTTAGAAAAAAACAAGCATAAAAAACAAAACCTAAGTAAACAATATAAACTTGATCAACTCTCCAACAACAATTTGCCTAAAGCAAGGCAACATCATTTTGTGCAGTTGATCATTGTAATAGCAAGGGGAAGGGCAACAGGAAGGACGACCATACTTACAGGACCTGTAGAGGTTGTACAAATAATAGCGAGGGGAAGGAAGACCTGAAATTTGTAGTTCGTAGTAGTAAACAAAACCACCCAGACATAATAGCTAAGTTAGTAGCACAACCATCCGCCACCTCCGTTGTGCTTGTGCCAACTAGCAATTGGCGACTTCATAACTTAGTTCAAGAATAAATCAAGATCAAAGCAGACTAGCAACTTCCGTTACTATTAATGGTGAAATTCGCAACAAGGCTTATTTGGATTATCTTTCTAAATACTTAAAAAAAGATTAAATTTAGAAAGTCGGTCCAAACACACCCGTGTTTTTTCTTTATGCAGAAAGTGAATCTAAACATGCCCCGTTCCATGATTCGATAAGCACTTGAACCTGCAGAAAGTGGCTGACAATGCAGCCTCAGGTGGAATTGGATGAAGAACTTCAAATTATCATTGGTGGTTTGAATAAAGTTACATATTACATATCAACATGCAGACGAAAATCAGGAACTACCCATCTAGTTTCTACATTTGAAGCCTAAAATCAACATAAAAAAACAGAAGGCCCAACATTACACCAAAAAGTTACCTCAGTTTTCCCCAGCTTCAGCCTTCTTTGTTCTAACTCGCCTGGACATAACCGCTTAATATAAAGACTACAACAACGAGAGAATCAGACATTTCCAACCGGCTCCATAAATATTATCGTTATTCTCGAAAAATTTTACAATAACTTAGGCTGCAATCGGATTTTTCCGCGGCCTGCCCCTCTTCTTACCTGTGCCAGTGCCACGCACTATCGGAGCCCTGGCAACGGGAGGAGCATTCACCGCCGCTCCCTCTCTAACTGTTGGCGTCTCCTCCGCCGCCACCGCTACCGCCGCCACCGCTGCCGTTTCTCCATTCCTACTAGCTTCTTGAGGCTTGTTAGAAAATATTGGGGGCATCCAATTGGGGAACGACGCTGTTGGTGGCTTTGTTTCGCTGCCCTTCCCACTTTTCTCGGTACATTGAGCTGCAAAACCCATCGGAAAGAAACCCCAGCAACAATAGTAGGCTTCCTGGCCCTGAACGAGCGGCGGAAGCGACGGAAGTAACACCGCCTGAAATGCCCTCTTGCAATTCTGACACCGTAAACAGCAACCCTCATAAACCCTAGGATACTCAAATAACACGTAACAGTAAGGGCAAGCGGTCCAGAAACTCGATAATTTCAGCCGCTGATTCGGAGATAGATCGGCGTTGGCGTTGGCGTTGGCGTTGGCGTTGGCGCTGGCGCTGTCGTTACTCTCAAACCCTTGCTGTTTCTTCCCACTTGATCGTTGGCTTCGACGCACAGGCAATTTGTTCTGCTGAGACAAATCGATCTTAGCGAAGAGGTTAAGCTCGTTATCGTAAAGCGATTTCTTCGAATGGTCGGACAATACAGCCCATGAATCCGCGACCAACTTGAAAGCTTGATCAGCAAAGGGAAATTTGTTCTTATCGGGATGTAGAAGTAACGCAAGTTTCCGGTACTGCTTCTTGATGAGATCTGGATCGTCAGATCGTCGTTCAATCTGAAGAATGGAATACCAATCATTGTGGTTGTTGATTCGCTTTTCCGACGCCAATAACACATCGGCAACAGCTAAGATCTGATCGGAGCCATCCAAAAGGGGCTCAGTTTCTTGAGCTAAGATAGCGAAATCTCTGGAGCCGGTGAAATCACGGCTGTGCAAGAGTTTTTCAGCGATTCCAAGCAAGCGTTCTGCTTCAACCCTATTGGAATTTTCCATCAAAATTTCCTCTGATTCTTCCCGAAATTGACGGGTTTGTTTGGGAATCGAGAAGATTAAAGGCCCTGATTTTGCTATCGCATAAGCGCCAACTTCTTCCTGTTTTTCCTGATCCAAAACGTAACGAAAGATGAGAAAAAATTGATTCTTTCTTACCTTCTTCGATCCATTTCCAAACTTTTCTTCTCTTTAATTCCTGTAATGATACCCAATAAGCGTGCCTTCCGACTTGAAAACTAACACGATTTTTCGAATTTTGGAACACTAGCACTAAAATGGACTTCGAAAAGACTCATTTGCCCTTTCAATATGTTTCTTTTTTTCTTTTTCTTTTGAGTAAAACTTAAGTATGTTTCACTTTCTTCTTCATATTTTCTTTGAAATTCCACCCAAAGTTATTCTTCATTCTAAGATACAAAACCATAACTTTTTCGATAAATAATAAACTTTGTTATTACGTTTTTATTAAAGTAATGATTTCTTATCTTTTTTTTTTTTTATATAAGAAATAATTATTTATATTGAACTTTCTATACAACAAATTTCTCATTTTTTATAGTTGGTTATGTCACTCGTTTCGATTTTGTTTATGATTTTTCTTTATTCTTCCATTTCAACAATGTGGGGTATTGTTGGATTTTGGATTTAGTTAAATTCCTTTTATGTAATTTTTAGTGGCTCTTTTTTTCCCCTTTGGTAGATTTATAAGAATTTTTCTTTTTTTAAAAAATAGAAAAGAAAAATCTAAGAAAAGTAGGCTAATCTACGTAAAATTCAACTAGTTAGGTATATATCATAGGAAATTAGATCTTAAGTAGTTGACCAACATGAATTAAACTCATGCCCTCTTAGTTTTAGAAACAGTTGCAAATATAACAATTAAGCTTGAAGTATTAACATATATAGCACAATACAAAAAAAGTACATATATAGCCAAATTTAGATAGTTTATTAATGATGATTATAACAATTGTAGGAGTTTGTTAGTGATAGACCATAATATTAGTAGGAATTTATCAATGATTTACCATATTATTGGTGGAAGTCTATCAACGATAGACCATATAATTGATAGATTTTGCTATATTTATAATTTTTGTTAAAATGTTGTTATACACTTGATTACTATCACTAAAAATGATATCCGTTGTAATTACCCTAGGTTTTATCAAGGGGATGTTCTCTTATTTATCATTAACCAACCCACGATAGTTTATATCATCGACTTAAAAGTTAGATATTTAAATTCTTACCCTTTAACTAAAAAAAAAATGTCTAATAAAAACTAAATCATTATAAATTTCAAACTAGGAAGACAATAAGGTTAGAAATTTTTAACTAAAAAAATTCACACATAGTTTTAAGGTTTAAATACCATTTTACTCCTTCTACTTTTATTTTTTTATTTATTTTAGTTTTTATACTTTCAAATGTTTATTCAGCCCTTGCGATTTCAAGTTTAGTTCATTTTGATCCCTATGGTTTTAAAAATTTACTATTTTAGTCCATTAAAAATGTAAATGAACAGACTACTTTTTAGACGATTAAAATTGACATTATGCAAGTAGAGATATTTTCATATATAGTAAAATGACCAACTTATTTATAAATATAACAAAATGGTAAAAAAAGTATTTTACTATTTTATCAATTTATTATATTTGAAAATATTTTCAGCGATTTTAAAAATATTATTTGAAAATATTTTCAGCAATTTTTAAAATATTTTTCCATACATATTTTAATTAGTACAACAAATGTGGGGTGAGAATTGAACCTTCAATCTCTTGGATCGGAGTGCATATCAGTATCACTAAACTAAGCTCATTTTAACAAATGAAAAACCGGTATTTCTCGAGAAGCATGGTTTACTTGAATTGAACCTATTTTAGTTAAACGAAACTTTACATTTGTTATCTTTTAGTTGGTTCACTCTACTTTCAAACCTTTTACTTTAATGTTAATTTGTATATCTTTTAGTTCGTAAGATGGCTATTACTTCAATTTCTTGATTAAAAAAATGTATACTTTAATCATTCGAGTGTTGCTCATACTTGGCAAATATTTCGATCACTTACTAAATTTGTTAAACTCAAAACATAGATATTTTAAATTAATGTTTAAATTTTACGTGAAAAATCTATTTTGGTAATTGTTACTAAATATATATATATACATTTAACAATAAATTTGCAAGTATACTAATAATTGCAAAACTCTAAACGATATAAACCTATACAACCAACTTCATTATGAGCTTCGATCCCAATATATATATTGAAGACAAAATAATTCAATTTATTTTTATATATCGATACTTATATTGAAAGGAAATCAATATAAATAACTCGTTCTTTTCGTGGGAGAATCTTAAGTCCACTTATTTATTTAATAATAATAATGGTATTGGCATTAAAAATTTAAATATTATTTATTTATTCATTTATTATTATTATCATTAGCTTGGTTGAGAAGTTATTTGGAGGAACAGAATCTCCCTTTTATTATGATTTGGAAATTTGAATGTACATGATTCTAATGATTATTAATATGGTACATTATTAATGTAGAGGATTTTGTAATAAGTAGACCGTTTCTCATCATTATTTTTCAAGATATTATACCTTTATTTATTGGTTTGAAATTATGATGGTTTTAATGCGTTTTTTTCTTCCCCGTCTATTTTATTGTTTTTTTTAATGCTTCTGAAGCAGTAAAAATGTCAGTGAATATAGTTTAATAGTAATTGACACCATTCTTTTTTTTATATTCACTCTCATAATTATTGTATACTAGAAAAAAGGTAAAAACTAATATTATTATATTCAAAATTACTCTCAAAACTGATGTTATAGATATATATATATTTCTCGCATTAGGTATCTTTTAATATTTTAATTATTAGTACATGTATATTTGTTGTTTAAAAAAAGGAAAAACATACCAATAATTATGGAGCATGTATGTTTGTTATCTAAAAGAGCTTCAAAGAAAAAAAAAAACAAAAATGATGCATTTTAAATTTATATTTAAAAAAAAAATCTAATTTTAGTTTGAAAATAGTGAAAAATATCGATTTCAATATAAAGTGAAAATAAAAATAAAATTTGAAAAAAAAAAGAGAGAAAATGTTAAAATTTGAGTATCAAACTGATAATAAACAATTAATTGTTTTTTTTTTGTTTTTTTGTTTTGGAACCATTTTGTATAAAAACGATTAATTTGGTTCTTTGCTTGCCCCAAGATAGAACCAACTTTCACCCTCACTCAAAAAAACTATGTAATCATTTAAATTAATTTAATGTTTGGTTTTGTATTTATAGACATAGTTTTCATACAATAAATGCGATTTTAAACCGTTAAAAGTATGATTTGAAGCAATTTTCTTAAATGTGTGCCTAAGTAATCTGATAGAAAACCATCCATCATTTTCCTTTTTTCGTTTCTTTTTTTCATAATAAATCTATTGTAATCATTCCGGAGACGTTTAGGATAAGGACTATAATAAGATTATAATAACAATCTCTTACTATAGTAAATACTATTTTTAGTCCTCAATTAGCTACATTCAACATTATTTCAAAATTCTCATTTGCTACATTATTTACTATTTTACATTTATCATTTTTTTTTATTCTTTGCTACAGTGTTTATTATTTTCTCGTCAAACTAAAATAATTTATACTTCAAACACATACTATTATAACTAAACTAAAATAATCTACACCCCAAACATAAAATATATAACTTAACTATAATAACCAACTCTTTGTCTCAAATGCCCCATTTAAATTTGATTCATTTGATTTAGATATATATTTTCAACTAAAAGGTTATATTTTCAATTTTTTTATTCACGTATATTTTAACGAAAAAAATAATGATAAAACATTAACAAACAAGCATTTTTTTTAGTTTACATTTTAAACAATGTTTTAAAAATAAATAAATAAATAAAATTATTTGTATGACTAATTTTAAGGGACCTTTAATATTAATATTGTTGTTTTCAAAATTTATTAGAGAAATATTGTTGTTTTGAAACTTATTAGAGAAATATTGTTGTTTTGGGAGTTCGAGGCTAGAGGTCGAACGTTGAGAACTCGAATAATGTGGAGGTCGAACGTTGAGAACTTGACGAACAAAGAAAAACTTGGAAACAATACATAAGCCGAAACTTCAACCCTCGACAAGGAAAATCTCGCGAATCTCGCTTAGGTTGTCGAAGGTTGAAGTTTCGACACACATCCACTCTCAAGATTGCAGGTTTATTACTTTTCTTTTTCCCTCATAGAGGAAATAAAGTAATGAGATGGTATACTATATGTATCTGTGTGCTCGAGCTGCTTCTAACAACCTATGCATTTTGTTGTCATTTCAAATTAGACGGAGGCTCGTGGGATTGACGTGAGCGGGTGGGGAAGACTATATTCTGGGAGCGAACTTCAGACGAATATGAAGCGCATGACAAGTTATGCCTTGGAATGAAAGACAATTCTGAATTAGATTTGTCTACGAACAAAATGTTGTATATTAAGTTGTCGAAACTTCAAAGCGATTAAGGAGATAAGTGGGCTGAAGCAGAGTAAGGAGAGAGCGAGATTCAAAACGAGATAGTAGGAGAGAGCGAGATGTTGAACGAGATTTTAAGAGAGAGCGAGATTCAAAGCGAGAATGTTGGAAAGAGCGAGATTTAGTTTATATTGACTAATCTGACTAATATTGAACTTGGTAAAATGAAATGGTTGAATAATTGAAAAATGAGATTATTCAGGAATACACATTGAATGCTAAGATTACGCATTGAGTTTCTGGTAGTAGATCCATAATAAAAAAAGTGTTTGTGATTGTTCCAGAAGAAATGAAAGCTAGTAATCATTAATGGAAAAATAACAACAATAACAGAGAGAGCGAGAGCGAGATCGAGATCCTAGGAGAGAGCGAGAGTGAAAGAGCGAGATTTCAGGAGAGAGCGAGAGTTTTCACTTTATTTGAACTTTCCATAGAAATATATATAAAAAAAGAGAAAAAAGAGCTAATAATCATACTATAATTGAATAATCATTAGACAATAAATTGAATATATTAGATTATTATACTATAATTGAATAATCATTAGACAACAAATTGAATATATTAGATTATTATACTATAAATTGAATATATTAGATTATTATAATGTAAAACTTTATTAATTACAATTTTTTTTGAATATACAGTAGATTATTATAAAAAAAAATAGAATATATAATAAATTATAATAAAAAAATAGAATATACAATAAAATGAATATATAATAAAAAAAATATATTTATTATTCAATCCCTAACTATTTAGAGCCCGTCTTAGTAACGAAGGACACTTCCTTCAATTATGTCCTAACTGGTTACAAAATCCACATCGTTGTCGAGTGGCTGGTTCTGTCCAATCCATCTTATTGTGATAACGTGAACTTTTCGGTCTACCAGGTATTCTCAACAACGATGGATCAGGATGTAAGACAGGCATATTAGGGTGCGTGATCCAGTAATCTTCATGCCGTACATGTTGAAATTGAGGAGAGTAACATTCAACATACGTTGATAATTTGTAGTAGTTCTCAATAAAATCTTTGTAGTTCATGTTAAAATGTGAGCAAGCGACCATAAAATACGAGCATGGAATGCCGAATGCTTACTACTTGTTACACGAACAGTACCGCTCGGTATGATGGCTTGTTCGAGATCACTAAGTATGAAACACCTGAGAGAAACTGTAACACACGAAGAGGTGTGTTTAATTTCAGATCGACATGCTGGTATAATTGCAGCAATGAACAACCCAACAAATGGTTGGACATGACCGAAATGTCACCATCGTTTCTGCTTATGACATATCATCAGCAACTTCAATAAAAAGTATAAATTTAATTCATTGAAAAATCATGTTTATCGTGTCGGGTGTCAGTTTCAAATTCAAAAGTTCAACAAAGCAATTGAGGATATCAAAGGAATAAATCGGAGCTGTCTAAGTTTTTTTTGACAACATTAGTTTAGAGCAATGAACTTAAGCACATGATGGAGGATTCAGATATGGGTGGATGACAAAAAATCTATTAGAGTGCATAAATAGAGTCCTCAAAGGAGCTCGAATGTTGCCTATAAATGCTCTTGCTCAGATAACATTCTTCAAATGCGTGAACTATTTCGAGAAAAGAATAGCAGAAATAAGGGATGCATTGGAGCGTCAAGATAAACTTAGGACCTGTTGATCCCGATGTTTTGTACGACCAGTCCATTCATCGATCATATGTTGTATGGCGAGATCGTACTACTGGAGAAATATCTTGCAGACGTCGAGAGACAGGATTTATTCAGTTGGATTGACATCTGATCACAGCCTTGGTCGATAGATGGAGGCCTGAGACGCATACATTCCATATGTCTGTTGGAGAGTGCACTATCATTCTACAAGACATAGAAGTGTTGTTGGGGTTACCTGTTGACGGTGAGCCAGTCGTCGGAGTGATGTACGATGATTGGTTAGAAGTTTGTCAAATGTACCTTGGTGCGACCCCACCTGCCGACAAGATTAAAGGATCGAGGTTAAGTTTAATATGGTTAGGAACACAATTTCGTGAGCTCACAAATGATGCAGACGAGGAAATCGTCATAAGATATGCACAAGCATATATACTACAAATGATGGGTGGAAGTCTGTTTTCAGATAAATCTAGTCACTTTGTTCACTTGATGTTCCTGCCACTGTTAGCTAACCTCCATGATGCGGGGCGGTATTCGTGGGGTGGAGCATGACCTGAGGTTCGAGAGATAATTGGGCCTTTCATACTTTTGCAACTATAGGCTTGGGAGCGATTTCAACAATGGCTCCACAGCTACATCATGTTAATGACGCTCAGTTATTTGGACGAGCCTACGGTTCTCGGTATGTTGTTTTAATTCAATTTAATTTTTATATCACCGATCTAGTTAATTTAAATTCTAAATTATCAATTTAAAAATTTAGGTGGAGAGACAAAATTTGTGTGACTAGGACAACCACACATGTAGTCAACTAGTATAGATACCTGTTTGATCTGCTTCAACCTGAACAGGTACATTACACTAAACCTAATTGATTATTTTATTCACATTTTTACTGTACTTGTCTTTAATATTATCTAATATAATATTTTGTGTTTCTGGTTATTTGGGAGCCGAACAAAATTATTGTGCATACTTTGCCTAATTTTTGTACGAATGGTAAAAACATATGGCGGACAATGAGTCCTCTCAAATATTTTCACATTGGTGAGTGGCATCTTCCTAACAGGGTGATGGGACAATTCGGTTTTCAGCAGGATGTCCCATCGTCTTGTAATACTGAACCCGTATTGCATGATATTGACCTAAGGACTGGAGATTGATCCAAAAAAGTTGCACATTTGGTAGTGCGATGGCACTATCGTGCAAGGTTTATTGTAGTGGGGGTTTCTCTTGAACAGTTTGATACAGGTGTCACTCCAGAATATATTCATTGGTATAATAATATCACAAGGCGCTACGTCACTCGTCCGGGAGCAGCTGTGAGTAATTTAGTAAATGAATGAATATTATCTATTTTTTTAATTTAAATTTATTTTAAATATTATCTAATTGTTTTATAATTCACAGAGATCGAACAATAATAGACTTCGTGATGTTGCAAATGATTCAAACTAGGTTCTTGCTATATGTAGTGACAACCAAAACTATATGGAGTAAATTCATTATACGTACGATATACCTATTGTTCCTCCACCAACTCCTAGACGTAGAGGACCTGTTCGGGAAGATGATGAGTTTGATGAGGTTGCACATAATGTGGAAGAGTTGCCCCCTATGACGCAGACGCAGAGTCAAACTAATTATGTTAGTCCGATGATGATGATGCCAGCATTTGGTTCAGAACGTTATGACTCAGAGGCTGGTCCTTCGTCTTCATACGTACATGGACATGGTCAAGGTCGTGGAGAGCATAATGAATATTTATATTATGAAGCGCCTGCAGAGGTACTAGAGCAACATCAAGAAGAACCCGAGCAACCTCAAGTTCGAAGTCGACGACGACAACCAGCTCGAAATCGACGACGTCCGCCTTGTGGGACACATTGATTTTTGTAATTATTTTTATATAAATGAGATATTTAATTTACATTTTTTTTATTTTTATGAGTTATTATTTTTTAACTTTATTCTTTTTAGAGTTTAAATAAAATAACAAAATATTTTTAGAAATTATTTTTATAAAATGGAAAATTAAGAAGAAAAAAAAGTTTAGAAAGAAGAAGGTAGAATGTGTAATAATTAAAAAGGAAAAAAAGGGGAAATTTGTACGGTATTCTCGCTCTCTATCAAAATCTCGCTATTTCGCTCTTGTCTCAAAATCTCGCTCTCTCTCAACGCTCTCTCTCTTAATCTCGCTCTCGAATTTGATTGGGAAGTTCAGTGACAAAAATAAGGAGATTCATTAGCTCGTTATTTAGTCAGACTTGTTGAGATGACAGAATCCGTAAAAATTATTCAACAAGCTTTGGAAGGAATTCTAGGGAGACCTTATGAAAATTTAGAAATACGATCTTTTGATAAAGGAAGGTCTCCGAAATGATAATTAAACCGACTCAATAATAATGTTAGGAAGGGCAAGGTCGAGGTCGAATTTTCAACCCTCGACTTATTTAAAAAAATTAAATAATATTTTTATAAATAGTTTGAAAACAACAATATTTTCCTAAATAGTTTCTAAAAGGACAATATACTTTTAATTTTCCCAGTTTCATGTATACACTCATGACAAAGTTGTTACCAAACATGTTTTTTTTTTCCTTTCCTTTTTACCAGCAAAGTCACATTTGTAAGTCAATATTTGTCTCCTATAACATCCCTCCCACATAATAAACCAATCTAACTACGTGCCAATCATATATGCTCATATCAACAAATTAATTAATTTGATGTGTGAGGCCGAGCTTTTAACTCATGAATAATTAACATGTATTTTTTATTTGTTGGGCATGTTTACATTACCTAGATAATAAATATTTTTTAAAAAAGACATTTTTATTTAAATCTTTGGATAAAAAATGTTTAAATTATATTTTAAAATTATTTCAAAAGTTATTTCGAGTGGTGTTGAACACTTTTAGTTTTTTTTTTCTTTTTTTTTTAAATGATTTATTTTCAAAATCAAACACTTGAAAGGTTAAAGCAAACCCATATTTAAAAGTTGCAAGTAGAGTGTTAAAAGAAACAAATCAATTCAGTGTCATTTATTATCAAAATTGCACCATTACATGAGTTATTTATTTATATATATATATAAAAAAAACCCATAGATTCAAATATAAACTTAAAAAGATAAGAAATTGGATGGAACATTTTGACCAACTAAAGTGAATGTATGTCAATTCAAATATGAATCAATGGATAAAATCATAGTATTAAATATCTATCGATATGTTGATATTTCCATATTTCCATGAGTTCGATATCAACATTAGGGATGAATCTATATTTCCATTATATCACAGAAAAATCTTTGAAACATAATAATTAAGTAACAAAATATTACTGATGTAAATAGAATATAAATGATAAACATGTTAACTTGTTTGAAAATCATAAAACGTTTTTTTTTTTTTTTGAATTTTTATGATTTTTCCAGAAATATCCAACAAAATCAAATTTTAATTGATATTTCTATCAAATTTTTTGTAAACTCAAGACCTCAAAATTTTCATTGACATCAATTTTTTAAACATTTGATAAGAGATGTCATGCTTGAAGGAAATCAAACTTGGTATGAGGCAGACGAAGGAGGAAACACCGATCGTGTACATGACTGGGCAAGTGGGAGATGGCGGAGACTTATCGTATAGGTCGATGCCCATTCGTTTAGTTAAAACTATGTGATCGTCGAGTAGAAACTATACGATCGTTTAGCTCATCGTTTAGCTCAGTATCTGTCGCCTACAAACACTACACAATCGTTTACTTCGGGCAAGCTGTCGTTTACTAAATACAGCACGATCGTTTAGCTCGCCCAAGCTATCGTTTAGTAAATCTATATTTATTTGACGGCTACCGTGAGATCCTTTTTGCGAGAGAGAAGTCTCAAAAAAACTTTTTATGATAACTTACTAAAATTAGGAAAACAATTTTCTTTTTAACTCACAGTTACCATGAAAAAACAATAACCACCCACTCAATTGGTTATTACAGAAAAATAATTAATATTATTATAAATATAAATCCTCCACTAGATTTAGTAAACAATAACCACCCACTCAATTTTTTTTTTCTATTCCATGGTACTTAATGTAAATCTCATTTACATCAATCCTCCACTAGATGTATCTCATATATCATACCGATTATATCATATATAATCAAAATACCTCTTTCAATTTGAACATTTTAGATCAACACCAAGAACTGATCCTCAACTGAATCCATTGAGCTACCAAGGGGACCTTATGAACCTGTAGCTCGAAGCTCCAACGGTACGTGAATAACTGACTAAACTCTTTAGTCACGGGATCCACCATCCGTTAACTGCAAGGCACTCCACTAAAGACCGGCAGCTGAACCCTCCTTACCACAGATATATTATGTGTCTATCTTAACCAATCAGTAGTGAGACAACCCTTCACAGATCGCTCGTAAGTACAGTTGGGCCAATAACCGTTATGCCCCTGTAGTTACATCTGTCTCCTTAAGTACCACTGATCCTTCTAATGAACATAAGTCATAGTCCTACTACGACTGAGTCTTCTCTTCCAAAGAGAGGCTCTGGCCACTATGTTCAAGCCCCAAAATCAGCCCTTAAGGGAGTAATCTCTCTACTTATCCCTGCTTCGAGAAAGAAATGAATTCCATCTTGTGGATTGAGTTTCCAGCTCCCAGTTCAGACAAGTCCCCAAAAAGGTAGGCATGTTAAGTTGGCAATCTGGCCACTCTCACCCATACTAATAAAAGAACCGCCCTCAAAGGCAGGAGTTCCCAAAACACTCAGGATTGAGGTCGTTTAGGTAAGATGTGAGTCTCTAGTATCAACGGCGTTATATACAATGTCTAGTCATCTCGTGGTCCAGGTCTTATACAAACTCTTTGTATAGGACACTCCCATCCGCATGTCTCCATATGAATGGTTAGGATCTACCATCTGTAGTAGTTTACAATACTTGCAAACCTCTACAAAGCGGATCGTATCCATAGTTTCACCAGGATCAGGTATCCCACCTTAATTCTTATACTACAGATCTATTTAGGTTATCACTTAAGGCATGATCCACTTGTATATCACATATACATGCTTAAGTTCACATAAGATAACCAAGGAGCTTTGTTTATTGGATATGAGTAAATGCCAGAATTAAATAACACTTATTTTATTCATTAAACAATGTGTATCTTTACAAAACAACGAGACTCCAGGAGAACTAAGACATCAATCCCAACAATCTCCCACTTGTCCTAATGACTCGGGAGACTAATGTACAATACAATATAAAAATGTACAATATACAATAAACTAGGGCATACCCCAGTATCATCCCCCACTTGCCCTAGACAAATGCCGCATGTCTCGCAAACCCAGACTTTCATGGTGACGCTCGAACACTTTAGCCGTGAGGGCCTTTGTAAAGGGATTAGCAACGTTATGCTTCGATGTGATCTTCGTGAATATCACATTACTACAATGCACAATCTCCCTGATCAAATGATATTTCTGTTCTACGTGCTTACCCCGACGATGACTCCGAGGCTCCTTCGAATTTACCATAGCCCCGCTGTTATCATAATAGAGAGTGATAGGCAAATCCATATTTGGAACAATTCCAAATCTAAAAGGAACTTCCTCAGCCAAACAGCCTCTTTAGCTACTTCACAAGTTGTTACGTATTCGACTTCCATAGTGGAGTACGCGATGTATCCTTGCTTGATGCTTCGCCAGATTATAGCCCCACCATTCAGAGTAAACACTGACCTCGATGTCGATTTACGAGAATCTCAATCGGTTTGAAAGTCAGAGTCCGTGTATCTGTAAGGATCAGATCCTTATCTCCATACACAAGCATGTAGTTGAAGGATCTATTATCGAGAATTCCATGAGCACGTTCGAATCGCTCCGATCTCACCGTGACTGAAATATGTCAATATATATTGGTCACATATAGTCATGCAAATAAATCTATTATCGGCATGCTAAGAACAATGATAAACATAAGGGAAAGAATTTCGTACCAGTTGAAGACATTTTCACACTCCAGAACTCCAACGTAGCGGAAACCCTCTTAAGAGATGATCCAATGCCCGACGGGAACGTCGACTGTAACAGCACATAAACGCAAACAGGAATGTCGCAACGGGGATGAGACCACCACCATGAGCCCCGGGTACTTCTTTTATTCATTAAACAATGTGTATCTTTACAAAACAACGAGACTCCAGGAGAACTAAGACATCAATCCCAACAATCTCCCACTTGTCCTAATGACTCGGGAGACTAATGTACAATACAATATAAAAATGTACAATATACAATAAACTAGGGCATACCCCAGTATCATCCCCCACTTGCCCTAGACAAGATGCCGCATGTCTCGCAAACCCAGACTTTCATGGTGACGCTCGAACACTTTAGCCGTGAGGGCCTTTGTAAAGGGATTAGCAACGTTATGCTTCGATGTGATCTTCGTGAATATCACATTACTACGATGCACAATCTCCCTGATCAAATGATATTTCTGTTCTACGTGCTTTCCCAACGCGCACTTCACTTTTCTCTTCGGGCGATCATAGATTATTGATTGCACGATGCAAGATGATTTTTTTTTCATTATTTAACTCATCGATTACCATAACCGATGCTGCCCACTACCCAATCTGAACGTGGAAAAAGGAATTAATTATCACGTAATTAATCAATTAATTAGTTAATAAATATAATCATATTATATTTATATTCTATAGTTTGATATCACATATCTACTATAGTATTTTCTCCGATACTTGATATTATATCTAATTTCTCCAAAATAATGTATCTCGTATATTTCCAATTATATCATATATATTAACCAGTCCAATTATATCATATATAATCGAACTTCCTCTTGTTAATTTGAACATTTCAAATTAACCCAAATACTGGTTCTCAACTTTATCCAAGCTACCCAGGGACTTAATGGATTTGTGGCTCGAAGCTCCAGCGGTACGTGAATAGCTGACTAAACACTTTAGCCACGAGATCCACCATCTGTTAACTGTCAGTGATTCCTCTAAAGACCAATAGCTGAACTCTTCTTACCACAGATATATTTCTATGTCCATTGGATATAACCAATCATGAGTATGATGAACATTCATAGATGCTCGTAAGTACAATTGGGCCAATTTACCGTTTTGCCCCTATAGTTACATCTCACTCCTTAAGTACCACTGATTCCTCTAATGAACAATACAACATAGTCCAACTATGTGTGAACACCTCTCGGGCCAAGAGAAGGTGTGTGGCGCCACATCGTTCAAGCTCTGAAATCAGCCCTTAAGGGACTATCTATCTACTTACCCCTACCTCGGGGAAGGAGTGAATTCCATCTTGTGTAGCCAAGTTCTCAGCTCCCAAATCAGACAAATCCTAAAATGGTAGGTTTGAATCGGCGAACTGGCCACTCGCACCCATACAAATCAAAGGATCGCCCTCAATGACAGAAGTTCCCAACTCACTCAGGATTGAGGTCATGTTACCTATGGTCATCCTAGTGAAGTGAAGTCTCTGTCATGAACGATGTTATATAATGAGACGTTAACACTTCATGGTCATGTCTTATACAAACTCTTTCTATAGGACGCCCCCGTTCGCATGTCCCCAACACGAATGATCAGGATCAGATCATCCGTGACAAGTCACAACACTTTTGACCATTCTACAAAGCGGGCCACATCTGTAGCATTACCAGGATAAGATTTCCCTCCTATATCCATATACTACAGACCATTTTGGTTATCACTCAAGACATGATCCACTTGTATGTCACCACATACATACTTGAGCCACATACAGATAACCAGAGATTTTATGTTTATTGGGTTGTGGTAAAGCAAATAAAATAAGTAAATGAGCAAAATAACAAGAGGTGAAATAAATATCATATATTAACAATCATAGGTGTTCGTATGTACTGTTTACAAACTGCAGGACATGAGACTTTAGGGCATCAACCCCAACAATCTCCCACTTATCCTAAAGCGAAGTGGGGTGCTACGTACTCCGCCTCCATAGTGGAGTCGATGATGTACCTCTTCTTAGTGCTTCGCCACACTACAGCTCCTCCGTTAAGAGTGAAGACTAACCCTGATGTAGACTTGTGAGAGTCCTTATCAGTCTGAAAATCAGAATTCGTGTATCCTGTAAGGATCAAATCCCTAGAACTACACACAAGCATGTAATCCCTCATTCTCCGAAGATACTTGAGGATGTTCTTCACTGCGGTTCAGTGACCCTGGCCTTGGTTAGACCGATACCTACTGACTATACCCACAGCGTAGCAGATGTCTGGATGAGTACAGAGTATCGCGTACATCAAATTGCCAACGGCGGACGCATATGAGACCCGTCTCATCTCCTCAACCTCTTGAGGCGTCTTAGGACACATTTCCTTAGACAAAGTGACTCCATGCTTGAACGACAGTAGGCCCCTCTTGGAGTCCTGCATCGAGTACTTGAGCAACATCTTGTTAATGTACGATGCTTGAGAAAGTGCTAGCACTTTGTTCTTACGATCCCAAACTGAGCCTCTCCCAAATCTGTCATTTGGAATTAGGCCGCTAGCCAGTTCTTAACTGCAGCCAGTAGACCTACATCATTCCTAATGAGTAGGATATCGTCTACATACAACACTAATAAGACTACTGAAGCGTTGATAATCTTCTTTTAGAACGCAAGGTTCATCAACGTTTTGGTCAAAGTCATACGGCTTGATTGCAACATCAAATCGTATGTTCCAAGATCGAGATGCCTGTTTCAGTCCATAAA